>NC_044566.1:13324366-13630110 GCF_007565055.1 Rhinopithecus roxellana
TTTCTTTTTGTTTCTATTTAATCAAAAGGAAAGGGGGTTGTAAGGGAGTTGCCCACAGGGCAAAGTGTTTGCCCACTAGCCTGGAGTCCATAAGTTCTTGGTCTCTAGAGTAGTGCTGAGGTGGTGAGCTGCGTAGCAGCAGGCCAGAAAGTAGATTAATTGTATTGTAAGAAGACAGTGACTTACACAAGTGTACGTGCTGAGCAGTGCCATATGGCACGTGGTAGCACAGGTAGAAAATGTTGCAATAATACTGCTTATTATTATATACCGCTGAGATGAGTAGCTTCCCCATTCAGAAAGAGGTCCCCATCCAGCCCCAAGAGGGGTTTTGGTCCGGCCAAAAAGAAATGGGCCAGGCCACGAGGAAGTGAAATCAAGTATTAAGAAAGTCAAGGAATACGATGGCTACTCCCCATAGACAGAGCATCCCACAAGGGCCTTGGTTGCCATTTTATGGTTATTTCTTTTGTTATATGCTAACAATGGTGGATTATTATGGCCTCCCCTTATTGGACCAGATAGGGTAATTCTGACGTTGCCAGGCATTGTAAAAGTCTGGCCTGGTGGGAAGTTAGCCTCGAGAGACAGGTTACTTTCCATTCCATTTAAGTTTGGTGGGTTTGAACCAGCGTTTATGGCCTGTAATCTTTGCAACCTCCTATCTCATCCTGTGCTGTAGAATGCCGTAAACTAGATGGGAATGCAGCCCAGTAGGTCTCACCTATTTTAACACAGCCTCCCTATTCAAGACGTGGCACGTGCATCGGTTCACATGCCTGATACACCCCCACCCCCAGTTCTTCCTCTGCCAAGACATGAGCAATTCTTATGGTCCTAAGGACCTTGCAATATATTGTCAGCCACCATATAGTCTTCTATATTTAATGCAGGTTTTGGCTGGTGGAAGATAGTTGGGAGTTTACCACCCTAATAATTATATGATTTGTTTTCTGAGCTGGATCACATGCCTTCTGGGTAAAAAATCATGGGCTAGGTGTTTCATTCTTAGCAGCTTTCCAGGTCTTCTTCTTCTCCTCTTTCACTAAGGTTGCCTGGACTAGTCTCGTTGAATAGCAGAAGAAGGATAATAGTTAAGGATTAAGGTGACTTGATTATGATATCTCTTTCAAAGTGTGTCAAGAACCCGTCTTTTAGCTTACTAACGGCTATAGAAACGGGAGGCAATTGCCATTAGACAAGCAGGCTGTTCTTTTTTTTCTACATGACAATGTCTTTCTTCAACCTTCTTTGGTCAAGAAATGCCAGCTTGAAAAATAGAAGAAATAGTCCTTTAATGAGAGGGAGGAAACACGGCTAATCTTGTATTGAACTTGTATACTCTGATGTGGGTAGAAAGACGAGGTCTCTCGTTTGTGAGAATTGATACCAAGGCCACGGCTATGTCACCTGGTTGACTAAACTTTTCAGATACAGAAGTCATCATGTTACTCCGTTGCCAGTAATGCGAATTATACACCATGTAACATGCCACCTCGTGTTATCACTAATGGAGAACTCCAAGACTTTTGAGAACAATGCTATCACTTATCATCCCTGTAAACAATGTGACTCTTTAGGGAGTAGAGCACAGATAGGCCAAAATGGCAAAAAAAATTTTAAAGCATGTCTATTAACCTGTACTACTTCTTGGTGTTCATATTTGAAATGGTGTGTGACGGCTTGATCAGAAGTGTTGCCCCACTATTAAAAACAAAAACAAAAGCAAGTACAAAGAGCGCCATCAGGATTGCTCAAAAACCTGCTGCGTTTTTTATATCTATCCTTCTTTCCAAAGGGCTCTGTGACTTCGCACCAGTGAGGTGAAGCCTAGAGTCCTTCTCACCCAAGAGAGAAGTAAAAATCCTTCCACTTTTGTTGACTATATGCCTCCAAGCTGTGGTTCTTTCTGGTGCAGAATTTTCCTGGATAGGCAAGAAAAAGAGGATTCAGCTACTACTCGTGTAACTATTCATTCAATTCAAGAGTTATGAGTGGTGACTTCTATGTGACGCATTTTGTGAGTGTATGGTACTGGGAAATGGGGCACCATTCTGCCTTAAGGCATATAGACAAATGACAGTTACAATGCCATGCTCTAAGTCTTAAGAACAAAGGGGACAAGGATTTAAATATATGAGAAAATTGAGCCCGTGGTTTTCTTGAGGGTTCAGGAAGCTTTTCTAGAAATAGGTGAGTGTTGATACTGAAGGATGAGATGTTCGCCAGGAATAAAGAGGAAAGGGTATTCCAGGACAAGAAAATAGCTTTGGGAAAGGCAGAGCAGGAAGTCAGGTAGTGAGGAGTGAGTTCTGCAGCCTCTGGGACAAGCAAGCAGCCAGGGGGTTATAGATAGGAGAAACAGAAGAGGAGATGAAGCCAAGTTGTTGGGGGGCGTGTAGATGATTAAGTTTACCTAGGCTTTATCTTGAGCTCAAAACGGATCGGGTGAGGAATTCGAAGGCATGAGTGTTTACGATGATTAACATTGTTGCTTTAAGAAAGATGAGTATGGCTGCAGGTGGAGAAGGGTTAGGAGGAGAAACACGACATTGAGCCATAACATCATTTGGGAGATGACAAGCATAGACGGCCTGAGCAAGCGGGCTCGGGGACAACAGGAAAAGTGTTTGTGGATGGCAGACAAGTTGTGCAGATTTTTTTTTTGTTGTTGCTATGCGTCGGTGGTGGTAGAAATATAAGGAGTTGGAGACTTTAGGACGACCCAGGCTGCCTGGCTGAGAGAATCAGTGAGTTTTCTTGTCAGTGCTATTACCACAAACAAGTAAGCAGAAAGGGACAGAATCCCTCTTAAAAGAGCTTCCATTAGGACAGGATAGCTCTTACCAGGATGGAGGGTGCAGGGGGAACGACTAGCTGAAATGTCATGTAGTGTCATTTGTCCAGTCCACATTTAATGAAGGTGCCTTGCAACAAAGCCCTGTGTGGCAGTGAGATGACCATCCTGTGGCATAGTGGCAAGACAGTAGGAGCCATCCCATTCACAGCGCTACTCCTCACCAGCCCTGGGCGGTTCCAGCCCGTTCATTCTAAGCCCCCATTTCATCACTCAAATAGCGTGACTAAGGCCTCCACTTGTTGATGATGATTGTTATGAACAACAGAGGGGAAAGCTCTAGAAACTGCATCACTGTAAACCACAAAATGGCCTTCCCACCACGAAGCTGAGAGCAGAGTTGGCCTTGTGGATAATGGGACCACATTGCCAAAGAAGAGACAAAGGAAGACAGGTGAAGAAAAGCAATCTTAGCAGCGCAACAGACTTGAGAGAAGTGGGAGCAGCCGGCAGGAGGCGCATCACCCCTTGTTTCTACATAGCATTTGACAGTCCTTTGTACTCAGAGTGTGCAAAAAGGTGGCCCTTGTGAGAAAAAAGGGAAGTACCTTGAAATACAGGCTGGGAGGTTTGCAAGGTGAGAATAGTTGGCAGTTTCATTCCTTATTTTAAATAATAATTATTTTCATCTAGGAGTTTTTGGAGTGCAGATTAATTAAAAAATGGGTACAGTAAACAGGTAGTTTCTTTATTTCTGTGGTCCTCATAGTAAATGCCGTGTTGGCACTTTAAAATAATTTTACATAGAATTCACACCTCTAGATATTTGATAATGACTTTGAGGCACCGCAGAACATGACTGCACCTGTTTTGACACCTCAAGAACTAAAGATTGTGAGGATCAACAAACTACTGAAAGAAGGAAAATCACACAGCCAGTGTGCAATGTGGAACAGACAAATCAGCTTGGATACGTCCTTTGTCTCCAAATCCAGGCTTTTCTATACTATTTATGCATTTACCTTAGAAGGTCAAAGGCTTGAAAACATTGTAAAATATTCTTTAGCAATCTCTTCTCAGTTTCTAAAGAACGGGTTTAAAGAAGGAATTTCAGAGATCCTTGCTTCCATTACAATTCTGTGCTTTCCTAAATCTGAAACGTTTTTCTCTCTGGCTCTTTTTCTTACCACACATGTTTAGGGTCTTGACTTTCTCTAGATTCTTGCTCTTCTTCTAGACATGGCCACTGTCTGTCTGTTTCCTTCTAGGTTCAAGGTTTTTGAAAAATACACTTGAAGTGTGATCTCTACTTCCCTCAGGTAACTTCCAACATCTCACCCAATAAGACCAGCCTTCTGCGTGGCCTACTGCACTGACCTTGCAAAATACCAAGGTCACTGAGGACCTCCCATTGTCACGTGTTTTGGGCCGGAATGTGACTTTTCCGTGTATAACATGACACTACTAGCCTCTTCTCTCTCCTTGGTTTCTTCTGTCCTTCCTCACTCTCCTCTGGGCTCTTCCTCTCTCTCTTCCCCTCTCGTCTCACCTGCCTTGGATGGGTTCCTCGTTTCTCTGCCTGTTCAGTAAGCCCTGTATTCTCCACAGGCCTTGACTACCTCTCTTCTCATTCCAAAAAATGAAGAGAAGATAATCTCAGCCTTTCGGTGTTTACAACACATTTTGGAGCAGGAGAAATGTTAGAGGCAGCCCGATGGGATTAATTGCATCACAGATAAATTGAACTATCGCCACGCCTGGGTTGCCTTTTGGCACAGTGTGGGTGTTGAATAGAACCTGCCTGCTCTCGTTTATGTACTGTAATTGTGAAGTCAAGTTTCTCAACCCAGAAGCTGCACGGCCCTGGCTGATGTTAAGTGATGGAGTGATGCCTCTTAACTTTTTTTTTGTTTTTTTTTTTTTTTTTTTTTGAGAGGAGTCTCCTCTGTCCCCAGGCTGGAGTGCAGTGGGCGAATCTCGGCTCACTGCAAGCTCCACTCCGGGTTCAGCCATTTCTCTGCCTCAGCCTCCCGAGTAGCTGGGACTACAGGCGCCCCCACCGCCGCTATTTTTTTGTATTTTAGTAGAGAGGTTTCACCTGTGTTAGCCAGGTGGTCCGATCTCCTGACC
Source organism: Rhinopithecus roxellana (assembly GCF_007565055.1). Classification (NCBI taxonomy): domain Eukaryota; kingdom Metazoa; phylum Chordata; class Mammalia; order Primates; family Cercopithecidae; genus Rhinopithecus; species Rhinopithecus roxellana. Next base: position 13,329,294 of record NC_044566.1, read on the forward strand.
TCGTGATCCGCCCCCTCGGCCCCAAAGTGCTGGGATTACAGGCGAGCCACCGCACCCGGCCTGCCCTTCAACTTTTTCCTCTGGCAGAATGGAGCTCGCCCTCTCTGCACAAAGACTGCACAAGTCTGAGGGCCACATCGGCTGACAGACAACTCCCACCTCAGCTGCAATGCATGAAGGAATAGCTTTTACAGAGGGTGGAAAACAGACCTGCCCCGCCCCTCAAACCCCTCTAAAGCTTTATCTTTTAGAATATTGTGGTAAAATATACATAACAAATAAATTTATTTATTATTATTTTTAAGACAAGGTCTTGCTCCGTCACCCAGGCTGGAGTGCAGTGGTGTGTATCGCATCTCAGACTGCAACACTCCATTTTCCAGGCGCAAGCATTACTCCTCCCCCAGCCTTCAAACATTGGGACTACAGGCATGCCACTATAGCACACTTGTACCACACTTGGCTAATAAAAAAAAAAATTGGTAGAGACAAGGTCTCACTATATTGTCCAGGCTGGTCTCAAAACCCAGGCCAAGCAATCCGTGCTGCCTTGGCCTCGCAAAGTGTGGGATAACAGGCGTGAACCGCCATGCCCAGCCAATTATAGAATTTTTGAGAGATAAGTCTTGCTCTGTGCCCCAGCGGGTACAGCTTGCACCGTCTAGCTACTGCAGCCTCAAATGTCTAGGCTCAAACGATCCCTCCAACCTCAGCCTCCTGAGTAGCTGGATCAGCAGGCACAGCCACTATGCCTGGCAATTTTCTTTTGTAGAGAATGGGTCTGATATGTTGCCCAGGCTGGTCTTGAACTCCTGGCCTCAAGCAATCTTCCTCTTTGGCCTACCTCAAGTGCTTGATACAGACACGAGCCACACACCTGGTCTAAATTGATCTTAACCATGTTTAAGTGTACACGTTTCAGTGGCCATTACATACATTCCACAACATTGTGCCACATAACCATTATCTAGTTCCAGAGCATTTTTATCACCCCTCAGTAGAAATCCTGTGTACCATTAAGCAATCCCTCCCATTTCTTCCCCCAACCTTTCCTGTCTTATGAAATTTCTTATTCTGTATTTTCATATACACAGATTACATAATAGTGGTCTTTTGTCTGTTTCTTCAGTTAGCATTTTTCCAGGTTTCATCCATACTGGTGGCAGTATCAGTACTCTTCATTTTTTTTTCATGCTGAATAATATTCCATTGTATGGATATATCCCATTTGTGTTTTATCCATCACCTGTTGATGGAAATTTGGATTATGTTCATCTTTTGGCTATTACGAAGTAGTGTTATATGACATTCGATATACAAGTTTTTATTTAAATCCTGTGTTCAAATCTTTGGGTACATGCCTAGGAGTGGATTCTGGGTCCTATGGAAGCTCTATGTGTTAAAACTTTTTTGAGGAACTTCCAAACTATTTCCACAGCAGCTTACCACTTTATAATTCTCATGCTCCCCAGTAATGTATGAGGATTCCAACTTCTCCACATCCTCGCCAACACTTTCAAAAATTATGGCCATCTTAGTGGGTGTGAAGTAGTATCTCAGTGTGGTTCTAACGTTTTATCTTTGTTTTAAATGTTAATGATTCTTAAAACTATATTCCTAAGTATTTACCATGGAGAAATAAAAGCATTTATCTGCAATAGGACTCATATACAAATATTCAAAGCAGCTTCATTTGTAATATTCAAAAAACTAGAAACAAACCAAATGTCCACCAAAAGGTAAATGGATTAAACAAATATTGGCATATCCATACAATGAAATACCAATCAACAGTAAAAGGGAATAAACTACATATAACACACAACTCGTGGGTGAATCACATATGCTGAGTGAAAGAAGCCAGGACAAAATAGTTCTTCATGTATGATTCTAGTATACAAAGCTCCAGAAAAGACAAAACTAATCCACAGTAATAGCTCTGTGGTTGTGATACTGATAGGAGGCAGGGAGGTACTGGATAAAAGAGGGCAGCTCCCCAGCAAAGGCCCCACCTTCAAGCCTGGAAACCTGCGGCCCTAAATGGGAATAGACTTTCCTGGTTTTGTGCCCAAATGTTGCCTTTTGGCCTGCCACATCATTCCATTCTATCCTGTACCCATATAAACCCCGAACCCCGGGCTCCATGAGCAAAAGAGCAGAGGAGCCAAAGAGCAGCACAGCAGAGCAGCAGAGAAGGAGATAAGAGGAGGGTCTGACCATCGAGAGGAGTTCAGCTGGGGACGATCAGAGAGGAGATCGGCTGCAGGACAGCCAAACTCCATGGCTGATCATCTGCCCACTCCATTCCCTTTCCAGCTCCATCCATCCCACCAAGAGCCACTTCCATCCAGCAATAAAATCTCCCACATTTACTATCCCTCAATTTGTCCATGTGACATGATTCTTCCTGGATGCTGGGCAAAAACCTGGGTACCAAGAGGGTACTGAGCTGGTTAATACTTAGGCCCTCTGCAGACAGCAGAGCTAAAAGAGCACTGTAATATGCCCAGTGGGGTTTTAGGAGTCACAGGCACCCACCCCTAGACGCCACTATGGGGCCAGAGCCCAAAAGCACTTGCCCTGGCTCCCGTACCTGCCCATCTGCTCCCCATCCCATAAGAGGTTTGAGCATGTGATAGCGAAACAAATGAGCCACACCCCTGCCTCACATCCCACAAGGGGGTCAGGGAGCTCTCTCATTTCAGATGCATGGGGTTGGGCATAGGGACTGACTGTAAAGGGGGATAAGATAACCTTCTTGGAGATAGAATAGTCTACACCTTGATAAAGGTGGTGGTTATATCAGAGTAAACATTTGTCAGCATTCATTAAACTGTACGCTTTAGAGTGTATTTTATTGTATGACATTATCCCTTAGTAAAGTTGATATAAACTTTTTTTTGAGAAATGTTGCAAACCCTCAAATATGTAGCTCCAGTCTCCAACCCTAATTTATTCATTTCTTTCAGAACTCAACAAATGTGTATTGAGTACCTACTATGTGCTAGTCTCTGAGCTGTGAGATAAGGATACAAAGGTGACGGAGATGGCTCCTAGAGGTCATGAATACCACAGTCTAGTCTGGAGGACAAATGTTACATCATTAAACAGATATCGTCATCATTACAACTGTAATAAATGCACAAAAGAAAGGTACATGAGGTTTTGAGAGCTTATAGAAGAGAGTGACCTAGTTGAGATTCAGATAAGTTGTGGCAAAGCTTAGTTGAGATCTGAAAGATGGAGAGGAGTAGATGCTTGGGGTCTTCTTCACAAAGAGGGAAGAACACATTCAAAAAGCCTGTGACAAGAAGGAATATTGCTGTTGAAGGATCTGAAAGCAGGGCAACATGGCTGGAGGACAGAGATAGAGGGGAGGACTGAGAAAGGCACATTGGAGAGTGGGTCAGGCCAGGCCATGAGGGCCTTCAGACAAAGCTCGGGATCTTGGTATTATCAGAGCAATGAGAATTCACTGAACTACAGATAATGGGAATTGATAAGATCAGCTTTGGGTTTCAAGACGCCCTCCCTGGCCACACTGTGGAGAATGGTTTAGAAGAGAGAAGTGGCACATGATTACAGAGGGAAAAGCTAAGAGGTTCCTGGGGAAGTCCTGGAGAGAGGTGATGATGTGCTCTGGTCTCAGGTGATGGCACAGACGGGCAAAATTGGATAGATTCAACAGGCTCAACCTCAAGGAGGGTTGATGGGGGAAAAGTAGCTTTACAAAATTTCTGGGTGGTCCAACTAGATGGCGGGGGGAGGGGAGCGGGGGATGGGCAACATAGAGTGGGTCAGATTTGGAAGGAAGACCTGACGTGTGATTCCAGACCTGTAGCATTTGAGGCTCTTGAACCACCAAGCTCTTTCAGACTTTCTTTTCCCTGAAATGCCCTCCCTTCCGCACTTTCTGACAGGAGAAACTCCATTCATTAATGGATGCCCAACTCAGGTCTCACAGGCTCCCTCCTTTTCTACAGATAGTTCATCATTTCTTCTCCTGTATTAGCTCTCTCTCCAGGACAAGCTCCTCTCCTACCCAGAATTGCAATATTCTGTTTACAAGCTGTGTTCTCTACTAAGCTGTTGGCTCCCTGGGGGCAGGGCTGTGAATTCATCTTTGCACCCCTAGCACCAGTGCAGTATCACCATAAAATGGCTGATCTGTACATATTTGAGAGATTGAAGTGAGCACATGTGTATGAAACATTTAGTATTTCTGTAGTGCCTTTCTCCTGAAGAGCTCAAGAAGTTACAGAACAGATATAAATCTATGTTTGCAAGCGGAAGGTGTGAAAGGTGAGCTATTACAGGCATTTGGTGAGCGATGAGAAGAGGAGATTTTTGCTCTTTACCAGGTCATTGTATAAGTTAGGAATACATTTGGCTGCAGAATTAGAAAACTAATTCTCAGAGGCTAAAACAAACATGGGTTATTTTTCTCATGAAGGATATAGTGCATCCAGAGGTGGACAGTTGCACACTTCGGCTCAAGTGCCCAGCAATACCACACTGACTCTATTTTCCAGTGTATTGTCCCAATTATATTGACCTTTTGGCCTCACAGTCTTTGGCTCTTGGTTGCAGTCTGGTTGTAGCATCACTAGGCATTTCATTTGCATTCAAAGCATAAAGAAAGTGGGGAAACGGGCCAGGTACGGTGGCTCACGCCTGTAGTCTCAACACTTTGGGAGGCCAAGGTAGGCACATCACCTGAGGTCAGGAGTTCGAGACCAGCCTCGCCAACATAGTGAAACCCCGTCTCTACTAAAAATATAAAAATCACCTCAGCATGGTGGCAGGTGCCTGTAATCCCAGCTACTTAGAAGACTGAGGCAGGAGAATCTCTTGAACCCGGTAGGCGGAGGTTGCAGCAAGCCAAGATGGTGCCACTGTACTCCAGCCTGGGCAACAAGAGCAAAAGTCTGTCAGAAAGAAAGAAAGAAGGAAAGAAAGAAAGAAAGAAAGAAAGAAAGAAAGAAAGAAAGAAAGAAAGAAAGAAAGAAAGAAAGAAAGAAAGAAGGAAGGAAAGAAAGAAAGAAAAAAGAGGGAAAAGGAAAGGCAGAACCAGAAAAAAATTTTTCAGAGGCTCCCCCACCAGACCCTTCTTTCAACTCATTGGCTAGAACTGGGTCAATGATTTCCTTAGCTGTAAGAAAGAATGGGACATCAGGAAGGGATTGTCATAGTCATCTTGGATCAGTCATAATCCTGGGTTCTGTCACTGGGGAAGAAGTGGAGAATAGGTTGGCAATTGGGAAGACAATTCACAGTATCTACCACTGAATAAGTGTCATCCACCAGGAATAGCTAGTGCCTTCTTGAAGTCAATTTGTCCTAGTGGAGCTAGGTGGAAATGAACCCCTCTTTAATGTCTGTAGGAACAAGATGCTAATGGTATTGTTACTTCACATGGATAGAAAACATTGGGCACCTGAATGGAATGCCTCTTGAAGTTTTCAGTCCCAAATGTCCAAACTGATTCCTCACTTACCACCTCCCCATTACTACAACCAGGCATTTTAAAAAACAAATTCTTTAATCCAATCAGCATCTCTTAAGATAAATAACAGACTTTCCATCCAACTGGCTCATGCTTGGGCTGCTCAGGAGATCTGATGGAAACTCTCTAGGCCCATGGCAATGTGTTCTCTAATAGTTTGACTTTTCTTCCTTTTTGAATTAGAACACTGGTCGTTATGTATTTAGTGAGTTTGAGCACTGGAGGTCCAGAGAAGGAGAGTGGCTGGGTCATGTTTTGCGGTTTGGGGTTTTGCTTTGTTTTTGTTTTAGTAACAATCACCCATGTAAGAGGGCTTATGAATTTTATGTTGGAGAACTGTTCTTCAGGTTTCATACCTGTGGTCATCTATTATGATTCTAAAGGAGGAAAGGGCAAGAGGAACTCAGGACAAACAGGTGGAAAGCAAGTGCCTCATCAGCTTCCACTCACTACACATAGATGCTTCTTCACCTGAATCAAAGGAGAAAAGCATGTTCTTGACGACACTGGAGTGAAGGACATCAAAAGTGTATTATTAAACCTTGCTATAAACATAAGCCAACACATTGCCCAGCTATAAACATGAGTAATTAAGAGATCAGCTAAGGGCTGCTTGGGGAACATACTTTGACAGCAGCCGCTACAGAACTTGAACCTGAAGACAGGTTGCAATCCACGCGTGAGATCTTCCCTGCTAGCATTAACTGCTCCCTCACCTGGGTCCCCAACATTTCACACAAGCCTCAGCACAGCGCTGAGCGCAGGTTTCTCCTCCGCTCCAGACCAGCAGCTCCTTTAGAGTTAGAGACCTTGCCCTGAGACCCTGCAGAGTGTCTGGCTCATGGCAGATACTCAAACACCGAGGCTGAGTGAACAGTCCACGACTACTCGCTTAGCTTCCTTCACTAACAGGAATGCCCAGGACATGGGAAATACAGAATCCTCATCAAACGATCACGGCATCTACAGCAATGCATTCAGTCTCGGACACAAGCTTGCTGCATCCTCCAAGGGCCTGAATAAGAAGTGTGACAGAAGCAAGGTTTTCCGTTCTTCAGGCTTATTTCAGGTTTGTTGTTGTTTCTTTGTTTGGTTTGGTTTGGTTTGGTTTTTTATTTTTTTTTTTTTCTTTTTGAGACAGGGTCTCACTCTGTGGCCCAGGCTGGAGTGCAGTGGTTCATTGCAACTTTTGCCTCCCGGGCTCAAGCGATCCTTCCACCTCAGTCTCCCGAGTAGCTAGGACTACAGAGCACCACCATGCCCGGCTAACTTTTGTATTTTTTGGTAGAGACAGAGCTTCACCATGTTGGCCAGGCTGGTAACTCCTGACCTCAAGTGATCCGCCCACCTCGGCCTCCCAAAGTGCTGGGATTCCAGGCGTGAGCCACCGCGCCCGCCATATTTCAGTTCTCAGTCAGCTTTCTCCTCCCTTCGGCTCCACCTGGGACATCAATCTACCTCCCCAGGCTACCTGGATAATTCTCTCATCACTCAGCTAATTCATACTCACTCTTCAGTTCTTCTAGTCGACGTCAGCTCCTCAAGAAGCCCTCCATGACCTACTCCCCACCCCAAGTCTGGACCAGGTGACCCCTCTGCGAGCCGGCTCAGGAGGCCTCTGACTGCCTCCTCTTGGTTGTGTTGTAATCGCCCATTGGTCGCTTTCCTTTCCTAGACTGTGAACTCCACGAGGGCAAGATGTAATCTTGTTCTCTCGTCCCCATCGCTTATGACGCCGCCTGGAGCTTAGTAAGGGCTCAACATTTTGTAATAAATTCAAGGAGTGGCGTGTCCCCAGAGTAGCTGTGCTGGGCCGTGTGTCGCCCGCACAACAGCGCCTATCTGGGGAATTCCAGCCTTAGGCCTCAGTCTCTCCGCAGCTGAGACTTGGAACTCTGTACCCGGGAGGCGCGCCCGCCGACTTGGGACCCGCCTCCAGGGTCCCAGAGCGACCCCGCCCGCCCGGGCCGTGTCCCTACCGCGGGGCGGCGGCGGCGGCTCCCAGGCAGGAGACTGCGAGCAGGTGGGGGCGGCGGCCCCGCCTCCGCGTCCCGGCAGCACCAGAGCTGGTGGCCGGGGAGCAAGCCGGGCGCACCGGCCGCAGCACCGAGCGCAGCTCGGCCGTAGCGGCGCCGCTTGGAGCACGGGCGCTGCGGGACGGAGCCCGGAGCCAGAGGCGGCGGCGGCGAAGACGTCGGCCGGAGCTCGAGTCCAGTCCAGCCCCCCGCTCCGCCACCTGCAGGTAGCGGCTCCCCGCGCGGGTGCGGGTCGGTGCCCGAGGGTGGAAGGCACGGGCAGTGTAGAGACGGCCGCCCTGGTCACTCCCGGAGCAGAGTGGTCCGGCCCGGGACAGAGATCCTGCGCGCGTGGGAGGGCCGGGGAACCCCCGCCGGGCTGCAGCCCCGGGCCCGGGAGGTCGTCGATGTACCGCGCGGCGCTCACGCCCGCCACCCGCACCCTGCCACGCCGCCCCAGCCGGGCTGGGCCGGAACGACACCGCGGGGTGGGGAACGAGGTCACCGCGGGGTTGCTTGGTGACTTCTCCGGACTGGACTCTCCGGTGAGCAGCGCCTGGCACCGAGGCCGCCTCGGCCTGGTCCTTCGCGAAGCTCTGTTTTCTCCGCTTCACCCCCAGAACAAAAGGCTGGGGGTCTGGCTGGGGAGGGGGCTGTCGCGGGAAGGGTTGGGGCGGAGTAAAAGAGACCTAGGAAATTGCAGAGCCGGAGGTGGCTTGGAGGATACAGAAGGAGCCCCCTAGTGAGGAAGCCAACTCCAGAGATGTGAAGTGACTTGTCCAAGGTCACACAGCTCATGGGGACAGAGCGCAGGTCTCTGGACGCCCCTCCCAGTGCTCATCTCCAAGCCCCTGACTTGGGGTCAGTAGTCAGACTGTGCTCCGGCAATGTACATTTGGCCACAAATGGGTTTAGGGTCCTTTGGAGGCTTGGGGGGTGGGCAGGTAGGCGGCAGAGCCGATTTTCCCCAGTCCCTGACACGCACTGTCTGAAGGTGGCGGGCAGCGCGGGCACCCGGCCGCCTGGGACCTGGAGGAGCGCGGCCAGGGCCCCTTGGTCAGGCTCTCAGGAACAGCGCCTTTGTACGGTGGCGTGCCAGTCGCGTGGGTGTGCCCGTGGCGGGCGCCGGGGCGGCTTGGGGACCGTGTGTGTGGTCTAGAAAGGAGTACTGCAGGGAAAGGCCAGGAGAGTGATTACAGGCGCGCTGGGACAGTCTGGCCAATCCCTGACACTCAGGGTACATTGTAACTGGCTGCATTGGGGAGGAAAGTTACTCTGTAGCAGGAAGTTAGGCTGTCTCTTCGCCACTGCGCCTCGGGTCCTTGGCTGTAAATGAGGGCCTTGTTTGGCATGACCTGTGTGATTTAGAAGGTTTGTGCCCCTCCGCCTCCTCCTTTCCAGAATCTTTTGTCACTTTAGAGGGAGGACTGGGAGTGCATTTCTTGTGGCCAGCATTAATAGTTATCACTGGGACTCCTGCCTCCCTTTAATTTTTTTTAACTTTATCATTACAGAAGAGGTCAGAGGAGAGGTTGTTTTTGGGCCTTGCAAGAAGATAAACTCCAGGTCAATACCTGGACAGGACATGAAGGAGGCTTCTGGGACGCTAGAAATGCTTCTCACCTTGACCTAAGGAGTGGTCACACAGGTGTACACATACAAAAATTACTGAAGTTATACCCTTGAGACTTGTGCACTTATGTAAATTCTACCTCAATGAAAAAGTAAATAAATATGTGATGCTAAAGTCCACTCATTGTGGTAACACACAGATTGCTGCAGTTTTCCAGCTAATGCGTTTCAAAGATACATTTAAAAACCACAAAAACCAAATCAGAAAAGAAGTGGTGGGCAGGGGCAAAAGAAAGTTAAGAAGTAACTGGAAATGAAACATACACTGCAGATGTCTTTATGTGCATCACCTCCTGTGATTCACAGCAGTTCTTTAATAGAGATATTGTTATTGTGCCTTTTTTACAGATGAGAAAATAAAAGGTCACAGAGGTTAAATTACTTACTCAGGGTAAGAGCCTGGGCACACAGACTTCAAATTCTAGACAGGCAACCTTCAACAGGCAATTTGTGGCCACCTGAATCGGGGCAGAGCGGTCAGGGTGACAGACACTTGTAGGCTGGCTTCCTGCTATTGCCCCCTTTTTGTTCCTTTTAGGAGTCTCTGTTTTCATGTAATTGTGAGTGTGACATTGTGTCACAGATTGCAGTTAGCCGGCAGCAGAAGGAATGGAGGAAGTGTGTGTGTGTGTCTAAGAACATACAGTTATAAGAATGGGGAAAACCAGCTGGTCTAGCCTGGCAACGCTCTTTTTAGGAGACTTATTGTTCACAAACCATATAGTACAGGTTGCGAGTTTGCAGTCACTCCAACAGATACACAAAGAATAAAGAATATAGGAAAGATCTGAGAAAACAAAATGTGATTAACAGTAGAAGGAAACATAGAATTTTCACCAGGGAGGCACAGTCAACTTTTTTACATTCTAGAATTTATAAATGTTTATTAATGTTGAAGTTTTTTAAAAAAAGAAACCTACACAAATAACTCAGCAAAAGGAAGGAAATGTGCTTTCTAGCAAATGTGTTATAAATATTTAATATACATGAACTTTGGTGCAGAAATATTTGAAGCATTAGGGTACAGTAGCCTCAAATCTATGGAGAAATCCTGAGAATTTTGTCCTAATGTGTAGTCTTCTAGTGATTTTATATTTCTGCCTAATATTCAGAACTAAAGAGGTAGAAATGTGTGTGTTTTACCACCAGTTTCAAGTTGCAGAGTTGAATGTTTGTTTTAGGAAGTTTTGGTGTAAAGAACGTGGGTTAAGGGGAGCAATTTAGAAATATCTCTGGGCAAGTCCCCTCAGCCCAGTGCCATGGAGCATGGTTCTGCATCACAAAGTTATCTTTAGGCAAGTTTGCCTTGTCACAGTGGTGTTTCTGCCATCTGCCTGCTGGAATATTTAGAAAAGAATCATAATGTTTGACTGACTTTGCCGACAGCACGACAAAACAAACTTCGAGGGGGAACTATTAAATATGAGTTAGGGTTGGTGAGAAAGTGATTAATTGCTTTTTATTTAGCCACTGTGCAAAACCGAAGAGACATGCCTTTCCCCAGCCGATGCTGGGCAGGGGCATCACACATGTTTTCTCACTGGCTTCAGCCAGTAGTGCACTTGAAACTCCCCTTTTGCAATTCTAGCTGCGTTTTTCCTTAGACCTGTTCAAGAGGGAACCCGACCATTATGCAGCAGGGAATTGTGTAGTGAACTGTGGTTTTCAAGTGCCAGGGAGATAAACTGAAGCAGAGTAAACGTGACAAAAATGCCCGGCGGGCATTATGTGGGCCAGGCACTGTGGAGGAAGATTTTCAAGTGCATCTTGAAGGAATGTTCATCCTCTGTGGGTGGTATTTTCCAGCTAACACCACATCTGGATGGTGGCATCCAGGAGAGAGTGCCAGGACTGCCCATGGACTGTGAGAGTGAGCTCTTGGTTAGCTAGGAGGAGGCAGTAGCCTGTCTCAGCGCTTGAGTTTCTGAGGATGTGCGTCTGTGTGAGTGCACATGTATGTATGAGCAAGATGCCCAGGTTGCCATCCACGGCACCTTAAGAGCTAATGGCTAGCTAGCCCTGCCCGGGGCTAGGCTAAGAGCTTTATATGTAGGACATCACTACAACAGCCCTATAGGGAGCTGATTCTTCATGCTTCTTTATGAAAGGGGAGACAGAGGCCGAAGGCTGACTTACTCTCAGAATGATCATGTCACACCCTGCTCTGGTCTTTTATCAGCCCACTCATAACCCTAAGGTGTCCCTGACCTACCTGACTCTCTCTTATTGCACCTGAGCTCCTGGAAGACAGGAACTGTGTTCATCTCCATTCCCAGCACAGCACCTGCCCCATGCCTGGCAAGTGATAGGTACTCTCTGAAGGTTGTTGGATGAATTAAAGGACTGTGTAAGTGGAGGAATGAGTAATTGTATGAGTGAGTGCATGAATGATTAAATATCTGGAAGTATGTTCCAAGATCAAAAGCCAGTTATTTGTTGTGTTTTATCTGTTGTTTTAACTTTCACTGTCTCATTCCCTTTTGTTAATATGGCTCATCAGGCATAACTGTATGAATGAGATTTACAATAGGTATCTCCTTTAGGGCTCAGCCTATAAAATCAGAAAGCCTCTGCTTCTTTAAGAAATTATTTATTTTTTTGTATAACTTAGGTAAGTCAGAATCCCTAGACTATTTTGTATGAATCCTACATGCATCATTTATTTGCTGTATGATCTTAGACAAATTATTTAACCTCTCTGTGGTTTGGTTTTCTCATCTACAATATGAGCATAATAATAGTATTTATCTCATGTTTAAGGCTAATAAGATAGATTTATGCCATTTTTTTGTTTTGTTTTGTTTTGTTTGTTTGTTTTTGACAGGGTCTTTCTCTGTTGCCCAAGCTGAAGTGCAGTGGTTTGATCACAGCTCACTACTGTCTGTAACTCCTAGGCTCAAGTGATCCTCCCACCTCAGACTCCTGAGGAATTGGAACTACAGGCAAGTGCCACTATGCCTGGCTAATTTTTTTGAAATTATTTTTTGTAGAGACAGGATCTCACTATACTGCCCAGGCTGGTCTCAAACTCCTTGATTTAAGCAGTCCTCCCTCCTCAGCCTCCCAAAGTGCTAGGATTACAGGTATGATCTGCCTTGCCCAGCCATAAGATAGATTTGGTACTTAGGATAGTTCCTCATTCATAGCAATGTTCAGTCAATTAGCCATTATTATTTTTATTATGATGATGATCTGATGCTTTTAAAAATTGTTTGCCTTAAATGTTCCATGTTCCATAAAGTGTTCAAGGAGTTTACAAAAATAGATAGTAAACAACATAACATTAATAGATAATGAAACTGAGGTAAAGGGAACACATGGGTTAGAAAGTGAGATAAAATCAGAGGTAATTTACAGAACCAGAATAGATCATAAGTTGTGGATAGTTTCCAGAAATGGGAGTAAAAATTTGCCAGAGCTTCCCAGCAGCCAAAACAAAAAAGAAAACATAAATAGTTACCTGATCCACAGTGACCGTGAGATAAAAACAGATCAGTTACACAGCTTTTCCTGGTCCTGAAACCTGGGATAACTTTCTCCTGGCAGGTCTTCAATGCACTCACAGTTGCCATAGAGACCTAAGTCTTCAACATCATCCCTGCCATAGAGACAATGGAAGTGTTGTGGTAGAAGGCAAAAGTAAGTGTTTCCTAGAACTTTATTGACTGCAGTTCCGGAGACATAATCCCACACAGCTCAGTAAAAGCTCTTTGCAGGGCCGAAACAGTGTGGTTCAGGGACATTCTGTATTCTTAGCTGTGCTTACTGAGTGCGTGGAAGAGCCAGAGTCTTCCTTCCAAAGACTGTAATTCTTGTGAGAGTCAGGTAGTGAACAATCTCATCTTTAAGAACTTCGGCTCTGGCTGAAGCCATTTAAATGAGCCAGATCAGTTTACCTCATCCAGGAAAAGTCCAAAGGGTGTCATTGTGCACATGTACTCATTAACAGATGATTATGTATTCATGAATTTTCTTAATCCCGGCAGTCCATAATTTCTCTTTAGCTGCAAAATTTTATCACCTTTTTGGAAAAAGAAAAATCCAGTGCTAGAAAGCATAAATATTTTATTTTTTAAACATTTTTTATTATTGAAATAATCGTGCTCATGTCTTTTTAGCTCCCCCACTCCCATATATATATCCAGATGTGAATTGTATCAGCTGCCAAAGTAAACAACGCCAAACCAGTGCATGCATCCGAATCTGGCTTAAACAGATTTGTTTATTTGTCTTGTGGAATTAGACTCCCAAGAAAGGCAGTCTGGGGCCTGTGCAGGAGTGCTTTGAGAGCGGTGTCCATCCATCTTCCTGCTTCACCACACTTAGCCTATAGGACTTCATCCTAAATCTGGTTACCTCATGATGATGATATGGCTGCGGTATCTCTAGGCTTCCATCTGCAGTCTAGACAAGAAGACAAGGGAAGGTGCAAATAGATAAAAGAAGTAACGTCCTTCTATTAGTGAGGTTTTACCTTGTTATTCAGCAAGTGATGCACTCCCTAGGACTTCCACCTACATCTCATTGGCCAGAACAGTGTCACAGGGTTGTTCTAAATATATTAGAGTCTGAGAAATCAAATATTTTTAGCTGGGTAAATTGCAACCCCATCACTCAAACTAGGGATTCTGCTGTGAGGAAGAAGAGGGAATGGTTATTGAGTAGGCAGCTAGCAGTATCAGCCATCTGACTTCCATTGTTAGCCATGTCTCTGATTTAATTAGAAATTACAGAAGGTGACTCAGTAATTTTAAATGTTGTACTTTTCTAGATCTTCATGGAATTAGTGTTAGAGAATGAAATGCACCCAAATGCCTGTGTAAAGATTCTTAAATCGCTATTGCCAGCCTTGCTGCTTCTCTCAATTTCAGATCTAAATTTCCATTTGCCAAGTACCTCAAACTCAAAATGTTTCGAATTAAAATCTATTATCTCTGCTCATTGATCACCACTTCCCACTCTCTCCTCTGTCTCCTTGTTTAACACTACATTGTCTTGACCACCAATGAGCCAAAGGGTCACCCCAGGCTCTCTCTTCTTCCCCATCCCAGACATCCAATCTGATTTCCTCCTTGGCTTTATCCCATTGCCATTACTCTGATTTAAATAAATACCCATCCTTACGTTTGTGGGTCCCCAGATTGATATACCTGTTTGCTCTTTCCTCTCCCTACAATTCAGTTTCCACATATAGCCCCACGGTGCTGTTTTTAGAACACAAACGTCTAACAACATCTTTCCTGTCTTTAAAAACCTACAAAATAAGGTCCAAAAGCCCAGCTCTTGACAGCCTGGCCTTGTGAGCTTCCTGCCACAATCCCCAAGCCACGGCGCCCATGCACTCACACAGGGCAGGACTCTGCTCATACCCTCCTCTGCTTCAGCCATGGAAGGCCTGGCTTAGACTTTCTGGCACTTTTTACTTATCCATAACTTATGGCACAATTAAGTAAATTTTCATGTATGCTTCCAAACTATTTTGTATTTCTATTCATATTTTTTGCCCTGGATTCTTTTGTCCTGATATTAATAATGCTACAACAGTTTTTTTTCTTAAAAATCAGTTTTATTGAGCTATAATTCACATACCATAAGATTGCGTTTTAAAATACACAATTTCAATGGCTTTTAGAATTTCCACAGTTGTGCAACCATCGCCATTATTTAATTCTAGACATTTTCATCACCCCAAGAAGAAACCTGTTAACAGTAGCTTCTCATCTCCCTCCCCTCAATCCTTGACAACCACTGATCTATTTTTTATTTCTATAGACATTTCCTATAAATGGAATCTTATAATATGTGGCCTTTTTGGTAAGAGAATTTTTTTTTTTTGTGTGTGTGAGACGGAATTTCGCTCTGTCACCAGGGCTGGAGTCCAATGGTGCTATCCCAGCTCACTGCAGCCTCGACCACGCAGGCACAGGTGATCCTCCTGCCTTAGCCTCCCAGGTACCTGGGACTACGGGCACGTGCCATGGCACCCAGCTAATTTTTGTATTTTTAGTAGAGATGGGGTTTTGCCATGTTTGCCAGGCTGGTTTTGAACTCCTAGGCAAGCGATCTGTCCGCCTCCACCTCCCCAAATGAATTTAATAATCTGTTTACAGTTATTATGATTACTCATATATTGGAACTTATTTTGTGTTTTCTTGTATACCCTGTGCTTCGTTATTACTTCTTTTTTTTTCCCCCTTCCTTTTCTGCCTTCTCCTACCAAAGTGCCTGGCACATACTAACCCTCAGTAAGTGTTACAAGCTATCATTTGTGGGCAGGAATCACGTAGCTATGGATTTATTTATTCATCAAACATTTATTGATTACCTGCTCCTCATGTTTATAGTTTCGCTGCTTGGCTAGCTTAGTGCCTAACAAGTAGAAGAAGCTCGGTACGGTATTTGCCGCATTGCATGGACTGTGCAGAGACTGATGTGCTTGTCGAGGGCTGGAGAGTCATGGAAAGCACACAGGCTTGGAACCAAATTCACTTGGGTTTGTTCTGATTTTGTCACATCGTAGCTATTTGATCTTGGGTGATTACTTTATGTCTTTGAGTCTTCATTTCCTCATCTGTGAAATGGGGATGATAACATCTGCTGTGAAGAGTTGTTTTGGGGGATGAGAGATAGTTGTGTAAGTGACAATCAGAATTGCTAGTGTAGGGAATATGCTCAGTACATGTGATCTATTGTTTTTCTGGGTGAGCTGTTTAACAGAGCACCCTCCCAACCATGTACATCAGTATTGAAGCACCAACTATGACTGCCCAGGGAATTAAGTTGTAGTCAAAAATGAAACCGGCCCCTTTCCTGTGTGGCTGATGTAAGTTATTACCACCCTATTAGAAGAAGAGACATTTTCCCCTCACATGGTAGAACCAAGGAAAAGAATCAGAAGTGTACTTTCTTCTTCCTTTTAACGACAGGAGTCCATTTTAAGTCTCTGGTGTCCCTTAAAGCTTCCGTTTATTCTAACACTCGTTTAAACGTTTAAACATTTCAATGAAACATTTTTGTTTCAGTCATGCTTCTCTCCAGTGATTCAGAGAAAAAATAAAGTAGCTTCAGAAATAGGTAAGACAACTACCTAGAAAAAGAGAAGCTTAGTGAGCTTGAAGACAGGCTATTTGGAAATACACAGTCAGAGGAGACAAAAAAAAAAAAAAAAAAAAAAAAAAAACCAGTAAGACAAGACAAGCAAGCAACCATTTTTTCCTGAGTTTCAAATTCACTTTTGCCACATTTTAAAAGCTTTTGCTCCACTCTTTGTTGCTGTTGTTCTGGTTTTCACCCAGATGCGTGTGTCTTGAGGTGAGAAATTTGACTGCAGATATAGAAGGAAGATTAGAGTGGCCTGGGTTTATGCATGCATGCTGAGTGAGTTTTAAGGGATCGTGTTTGATCTGCACTCATTTTGACAGTATCTGTATGAACTACATATGTCTAAAAAAGACAGGCCAAGATACCTGTCCATAGGATCTAGGGGTGCAGTATTTTGTGGCTGGGGGACTAGAGTCCCCACGTGTTATTTCAGACATGTGCACCTTCTCGCCAGCGTGCTTGTGTTCTCACAGGTAATGAATGACAAGGGTCAGTTACAGCTGGAACCAACTTACAAATGATCCGTGCCTAATAGAGCATCATGTCTTAAAACCATTGCTTGTGCATTAACCATGTGATAACAGAAGAATTAAACCGTAGGGGTTATGACTGGTTTGGGGAGAATTATTTTATTCTGTTCTTGCCTATTTTCCTAGTGCACCTGGTCAGTCGCCTCTAACTTGTGGATGGCTGTAGTGGTGATTTCAGCTGTCCCAGGAAGTCTGTGTGCAAGGCCGGCACAGCAAATCCCACCCTCAGTGCTGAGTCCTACTCTTGATGGCTCCAGCAGCTGCTCATTTGGACCAAATCGTCAAGATCATTTTAATCTTTTTCTTTCTTTATTTATATTTGTCTTTTAGGTGTAAAGAGATCTCCTAATTCAGATAGTTCAAAATACTTTTAAAAATACTTCTTCACAGTTGTTCCAAATAAAATGTTTCTCTGAGGTGGTAATCCTGAACTTTTGCTTATTAATTTTTTGAATAAGTAATAATGCACATGATACTTCAACAAGTGTAGAAAGGATATTCACTGTAAAATATTTCCTATACTCTATCCTCAGACCACCTAGTTATGCATTCTTCCAGAGAAAAGGCATACTCATTCTTTTATTATCATCATCATCATCATCATTGTTTTAGAGACAGAGTCTCTCCCTATTGCCCATCATCATCATCATCATCATCATCATCATCATCATCATCATTATCATTTTTTTAGAGACAGAGTCTCTCTCTGTTGCCCAGCTGGAGTGCAGTGGCCTGCCTGATCATGGCTCACTGCAGCCTCCAACTCCTGAACTCAAGCCTCAGCCTCCTGAGTAGCTGAGACTACAGGTACACCAGCTAATTTTGTTTTTTTTCTTTTTAGCAGAGATAGGGACCTGCTTTGTTGCCCAGGCTGGTCTTGAATGTTAGGCCTCAAGTAATCCTCCCCCCTGCTTTCCAAAGTGCTGAGATTACAGGCATGAGCTACCATGCCCAGCTGCAAATTCATTCTATATACATTTTCTGCTGCCTGCTTTTTTTCACGTAACACAACCTGGAGATCATTCCAGGTTCGTACATATAGGGTTGCCATATTCTTTGTGACAGCTACCTAGTATGTCAGTATAATGTATGAACCATAATTTAATAATTAGTTCTCAGTTGACAGGTATATATACTATTTCCAGCCTTTTCCTATTAAAACAAATGCTGCAATTTTTGTCACTGTACAAATTATTTCTCACACATGAGAAAGATCAGTAAGATAAATTCCTAGAATTGAAATGTGAATTTTTAAATGTTGCTACATTTGCCCATTACCCTTCACAGAAATTGTACGAATTTATATTCCTACCAATAATTTTCAGATTCCCTGCACTCTCTCCAACAGATATGTATCAAACTTTTGATCTTTGCCTGTTTGACAGGTGAAAATGGTATCTGATTGTGGTTTTGATTTGCGTTTTCTCACGAGGAATAAGGTTGAGGGTCTTTGAATGTGTTTAATTGCCATTTATGTTTCCTTATCTGTGAACTGTTTAGGCCCATTTGTGTATTTTCTATCAGGTTATTGATTTTTATTGTAGGAACACCTTACAGAGAAGATAAAACAGCCATTTTACTGTAATTTTTATTTTACTGTAATTTCCCCCAGTTTATAATATGACTTATTTTAATATAATTTCCCTCCAATTTGTAGTATGACTTTGGGCTTTATTTAATATGGGTTTATGTATATAGAAATGTATTTATTGCTTTGCAGAAACCTTTTCTTCTATACATTTTAGAAAGGTCTTTCTGACCTGTAGATTTTAAAAATTCTGTCATATGTTTAGTATGATTATAATTTCCTTTTATAGAAGTTAAAAGTTTGATTCCTTGGAATTTAATATGAGGCATGAGATCCTTACATTGTTACCTAACTTTATTTTTTTCCTGATTACTACCCAATTGACTCAATACTTTTTGTTGAATAACTCATCTTTTCCCCACTGATATCCAATGTCTTTCTTTTTTTAAAATAATAACCAAAATTTCCAAAAATACCTAGATCAATTTCCAGACTCTCAGGTCTATTACCATTACTGATTCTCCATATAGCAATACCAAATGGTTTTAATGAATGTGGCTTTATCATTTGTTTATTATCCAGTGATTTTATTTTTCCATGTAAACTTTGAAGTCACCTTGAGTACTTATAAAAAGGAAACAAGTTAGTATTTTCATTATGATCACCTTAAATTTATACATTAATATAGAGAAAATCAACTTTTGTATGATATTTAGTCTTCCTACCCAAGACTAAAATGTGTTTTTCCACGTCTTCACTGTTTCTCAGTAATGTTTTGAAGTTTTATTTCATGTCTGTGCATATTTTGTTAAGTTTAAACGTAGGTATACTTTTTTAAAGTTGCTATTGTGAGCACAATTATTTCCTCACAATACTTTCTGGCAGTTATTGTTTAAACACAGGAATACTTTTTGGAGTTTATTGGTTTTGAAGAGCTACCTTTTTAAATTATCTTATTAATTAAAATAATTTTCCAGCCAGGCACAGTGGCTCAAGCCTGTAATCCCAGCACTTTGGGAGGCCAAGGCGGGTGGATCACCTGAGGTCAGGAGTTTAAGACCAGCCTGGCCAACATGGTGAAACCCCATCTCTACTAAAAATACAAAATTTAGCTGGGTGTGGTGGTGCGCGCCTATCGTCCCAGTTACTTGGGAGCCTGAAGTAGGAGAATTGCTTGAACCTGGGAGGTGGAGTTTGCAGTGAGCTGAGATCACACCACTGCACTCCAACCTGGGAGACAGAGCAAGACTCAGTCTCAAAAAAATAAAAAATAATTAAAATAATTTTTCTACGGAGTCTCAGGTTTTCCATGTATATTCCCATATTACTTGGGGGGAAACATGATAATTGAGCCTCCTTCTTCTCAACTATTATACAATTTAGTTCTTTCTTTTATCTAATTGAATTGACTACTAGCTCTAGGATAATGATAACTAGTAGTGACAATAGTGGACATTCTTGTCTTGTTCCTGACTTTAATTGGAATTTGTTTAGTCTTTCTCCATTTACCATAATGTATTTTAAGTTATGTTATAGATATTTAGAGGCAGCTATGGAGATGATTGTACGATTTTCTCGTTTCATGCCCCTACTATAGTGAGTCATATCAGTAGATTTTCTAACATTAAAACATCTTTGCATTTAAACCCTACTTGGTTGGCATGTATTATTTGTAGTGTGTTGCCGAATTCTGTTTATTTATGCTTATTATTTTGTTCCTCCATATTCATAAATGAGATTGGTCAGTAGTTTTCTTTTTTATTTGTTCTATTCTTTCTCAGGTTTGGATCTGACTGCTACGTGGTAATTAACTGCTTCTTAGAGATTGGGCAGAATTCAGTCATCTATCTTTCACACTTCTTGGTGGTGGATCTTTGACAACTTTCATTATTTCTTCTGTTTAGATGTTCTCTCTTGTCTTGGTCACTTGATTAGCTTGTATTTTCATATTCAACTCTTCATAAGAGTTGTCTATTTCAATCCAAGTTTTCAGATTTCTTTACGTAGATTTCAGCAAAATGTTTTAGCGTCTTCTCTATCTATCATTATTTTCCCTGTCTCTTGTTTTATTTTGTGTATCTGTGCTTTCTCTTTCTCCCTCCCCTCATTTGGTTAAGGTAAGATGATTACTTATTTTATTGTTTTTTGTTTTTCGGAGACTAAGCTTTTAGATATATTCATTTAAACATTTATCTTTTTTTCTAATTCCTAAATATCTGGTTTTAAAAAGTCACAAATAAATGTGAATTCCTTCCCTTCTGCTTCCTTTAGATTTATATTATTGTTATTCATGCTTCTTGAGAGTTTTTATTCTTTGTTTTATAAATATCGTTACTTACAGATATGACTTTTGCTCTGAATTTTTCATTAGCTGCATTCCATAGGTTCTGATATGCAATGTTTTCATTATCCTTGTTTTCTCAGTGCACATTAAGTTTGGTTTTCATATCTTTTTGTTCCAAGAGCTGTTAAATAAAGTTTAAAAGTTTCTAGTTAATAGAGTTTTAAAGTTTTCTTTGTATTTTTGTCATTTGATAGGATTGTGAACAGAAAATATTGTCTGTTCTGTTTCTATGTTTTAGAATTTTTGAGATTTTCTTTGCACTATTTACAGCTAATATATAGTCCCTTCCATGGCTAGTTTAGGGACACTTTAATATGTGTCTTCTATATTTAGAATGTATAGTCACATATTTCCACCTACCTTGCAATTATTTTATTTATATATTTTAAAATCTTACTTTTTTGTAAATGTGTATGGACAGAGAGATATGTCCACTAAATATGATATGGACAGAGAGATAACCCATGAAAGTCTTGATCCGAATATAGTTTTGCCTGCTTTTCCTTGAATAATATCCTGTTGCTTTGCTTTATTAATTTTGTTATTGCTATTTGGAACATAGATATTCATGGCTGCTAACTAAAACTTTGTATATTATTCCCTTTGCCATTATAAAGAATCTTTCTTTGCCTTGTTTAATGGTTTTTATGCTGATTTTAATTTTCTGTGTTTGAAATTAGGTGTGTACGTTTTATACAGTATGTAGTTGAATTTGGTCCAGTTTGAGGGCTTTTTCTTTTAATATGTGAGCTCTACCTATTTATGTATATTGATATGACAGATATGTTTGTTATCATTTTTGTTATGTATTCTGTTTTCTATTTTTTATTGCTTAATTTGCTTTTTTACATGTCACTTAATGATCTATTTTTTTCCTTACTTTGTGCCCGTGTAATTCATTTGGGAGATGTGTCCTATCTTTAGTTCTTCTTGCAGTTCCCTTTATAATGATAATAATTCTCTGTTGTTGTTTCTTTTAATTTAGAGAGTACCCACTGGTTCCCCAACAGAAGTCATACTGAATATCCACTTCTTCCCACCTCTCCTCTATCCCTTTCCAAACCTCCTTTTCACCATTCAATTCTAGTTGATGTAATCACTTTTTTTTTAGTTTTTCCAAAACTAAACCTTTTAATATACTTGACTTATACTCCTGTGAGAAATATACACGATTTATTGTCTTTAAAGATATTTTGATTTATTAACTTTAAAGGTATTATGCTTCAGTATAATAGCTAAGGAATCAACATGCATATATCTCTACTTTTTCTTCCTTTTTACCTGATAACTTTTGCAAGTTACATTTTTCCATTTTTCCATGATTAATAGTAGTTCCATTCCTCTCCGATAGCATATTTCCATAGCTGTTTCAGTCTTGATTCAGCCATTAATTCAATACTCACTGCCATTTCTTTGTCCCATTTTCTCTCCTCAGCTCTTGATTGGCTGACATTTTTCCTGTAGTGGTAACTTCAATACAAATTCAAGAAACACACATTTTGCATGTTTAAAAACATTTGCCACTTGCCTTCTTATTACAATGACAGTTTGGCTGGATATAAACTTTTACATCACACATTGTTTCTCTGGGATATGATGGCATGGCTAATATATCTCCAAAACTATATGATTTTCCTTTGGATATCATAGACTCTTTGTTTTATTTATTAATAAGTTGATTTATTTGTTTTTGAGACAGGATCTCTCTCTGTCACCCAGGCTGGAGTGCTATGGTTTGATCATGGCTCACTGCAGCCTTCACCTTCTGGCCTCAAGCAATCTTCCCATCTCAACTTCCCAAGTATCTGGGACAAGACACATGCCACCATGCCCACTAATTTTTTAATTTTTCTGTAGAGACAGGGTCTCCCTATGTTTCCCAGGCTCATGAACTCCTGTTGCAAGTGATTCTCTCACCTCGGCCTCCCAAAGTGTGGGGATTATAGGCATGAGCCACTGTGCCTTGCCTTGTACCTTTAAATGTATAGAATTAAATCTTCCTTTTGAAAAGCTTTCTTAAATTATATGCTTGGTATTATGTGTTCGAATATTTATTCTCTTCCATTTGTTTATGTCTGTTACTCAGGAAAACCAGTTATCCTTTTCATTTGTCTTCCATATCTAGCAATTTCTCTCTAATCCTTTTAAATTCTTTGTCCATTTACATTTCATTCTGCTTATTTTTCTCAATCCTCCATGGTACTCAGTGTGTTTTCAACAATACCTGTTTTCTTTGGGCTTCTTCTAGTGTGTTCTTCATTTTTCTCTTTTACTTCTGCCATGATAGTTTTCATCCTCTATTATTTTACTAGATATTCTCAGAGTCCTTATCTCTTTTCTTTGAGTCCTTGTTTCAAAGGGTTAATTATTTCATTCAATTCTTTGAGTTAGTAATTATATTTCCTGTCACAGCTTTACAGCAGTATTTTCTAGTAAATGTTCTTTACATTTGCTTTACAGCAGTATTTACAGCATCTGCTTTACAGCAGTATTTTTTCTAGTAAATGTTCTTCACTTATCATCATTTTTTTCTATTCCTTTCCCTACTTTTTTCTTAGTTTATTTTTTTTGTGCAGATCTTTTACTGATTCTCTTTTACATTATTCATCTTAAAATGAGATGAACTCTTCTTGGACCAACTATTTTCAGATTTACTTGAGGAAATGACCATGGCAAGTTCTAGACCAACAAGAATTCTTTTTGGCTTAGGGAGGAACTCCTTATGACAGAGAGAGAGAAGTATGTGTGTTCTAAGACTCATTGAAATGCACATCTGTATCTGTGCCTGCAAATAATTTTGGACCCTCCATTCCCCAGTCAATAGAGGTGGGTAGCTTTAAGGTTGCCCAAGACTCACTGTCTCCTTGGCCTACCTCATTCCTAGAATGCTCCTACAGAAATAACTTTGCCTTTGCCATCTTCCCTGCTCCCTGGTGGGTCTAGGGTCTAAGATCAGTCCTGCTGCCATCCTACACACCCTTTTCCGTTATTCTAAACAAGAGTTGATGGGTTTTCTTCTCCAAGGAGCTAGTGCTTCCCACTTTGGAGAGCAGTGCTCTGCAGGCTTTGTCTGAGGCTTAGAGCCACAAATGTATCCTCTACAGCATATCCACACCCTGTATTAGACCATCCTGGGCAATGAACCATCCTGTCTCATTCATTAAAGTGCAGAGTTACGGAGATATAGTTTTACCAAAGAAAATTTTCTTTTTCTTTATTATCTTGAGATGATTTCCAAAAAAGGGAAGAAACAGATATTTTTACCATCTTAAAACTGGAAGACCTTCTTGAACTTTATTTTGAAAAGTGGGTTTTTTAATCTAGAAATCTAAAAGCAAGCTGCCTCCTCTCTGCTGCCCTTTAGTAAGACCACTTTCATTTCCAAGAAGCCACCATATGCTTACTTTAAAAAATTACATTTGGAAGAACTTTGTTTTTTGGAGAGGATCATATGCAATTTTTAATTTCTTTAATATTTGTCTCAAAGCAGTACTCCTTTGCTCCTCATATTTATACAACTTAGGAAAGAATAAATACTCTACCTTTTTCTTGATGAAGAAATAGATGAGAATTAAAGCCAGAACTAGACACCAGTTTTCCAACTATCAAATGATTTCTCTTTGATTGCATTGCTTTCCATCACGCCTGCAAAGGCTTTTCTAGTGAGCACTGTAAGCTTTGAGAACCAAATATTCATTTTTTTTTTTTTTTCGATTGAGTCTCACTCTGTCACCCAGGCTGGAGTGCAGTGGCACGATTACGGCTCACTGCAACCTCTGTCTCCTGGGAGAACCCAACATTCAAAATATATGTTATGCCCACACCGATAATGAGGTCTGCCATTGGACAGAAACTTTGACTCTTCTCTTCCCTTTTTTAGTTTGTAATATTTTTCTTTAATAATCATTAAGATGAGATCTCATTTCTAGATTCACATAGAACTTTCTTAATGTTCTGCTAACAAGATTTGTCTCCATCTTTTGTGGGAGCCTGATTCCTGCCAATTATATGCCATTGCCTTGATAAAAAAAAATCTCAGTACCAACTGATATGGTTTGGATTTTTGCATCCCTGTCCAAATCTCATGTCGAATTGTAATCCCCAATGTTGGAGGTGGGGCCTGGTGGGAGGTGTTTGGATCGTGGGCGGTTTCTCATGAATGGTTTAGCGCCATCCCTTCATCATTGCTCTCATGATGGTGAGTTCTCATAAGATCTGGTTGTTTAAAAGTGTGTGGCACCCCCACCCCAGTCCTGCTTCTGCCATGTAAGACACTGCTCCCACTTTGCCTTCTGCCATGAGTAAATGTTCCCTGAGGCCTCCCCAGGAGCAGATGCCTTTTTGCTTCCTGTATAGCCTGCGGAACTGTGAGCCAATTAAACCTCTTTTCTTTATAAATTCCTCAGTTTCAGGTATTTCTTTATAGCAACGTGAGAACAGACTAATACACCAAGGCAATGGTATTTGGCATTCGGCATTACTTTTGGCGTTGACAATACCAATATCCCAAAGACATAGTCCCTACCTTTGAGGAGCCCATGGTCCAGTGAAGGGGGACACAGACACATATAAAAGGAAAATAGGGCTGGGCATGGTGGCCCATGCCTGTGATCCCAGCTCTTCTGGAGGCTGAGGCATGAGAATTGCTTGGCCCTGGTGGGGCAGAGCTTGCAGTGTGCCAAGATCATGCCACTGCACTCCAGCTTGGGTGACAGAGCTAAACTCCATCTCAAACAAAGCAAAACAAAAATGAAAAAGAAGAAGAAAATTGCCAGAGTGCCTAGTACCATAATAGAAGTGTGACCAAAGTGCAAAGTGCTATAGGGGCAGTTAGCCCTCCCAAAGGGAGAAGAAAGTCAATGCAGAGAAGCTGGCACCTGAACACAGTTTTGCAGGTTAGTAGGTATTTTCCAGATGGTGAAGGCCCTGACCTGCAGCCTGAATACCATGGGCAAAGACTTAGAGATGTATTTTTCTTAAAAAAAAAAGAATATAAGAAAATGTCAACAGTGTGATGTGGGTAAAATGGAGGAGGCCCAGAACGCAGTGGAGGATGAGATGTGGAGTTTGACTTCATAGTAAGTAGTCTAGAGAGGAGTACATGTTAAACCTGGGAGTGCTGTCATGGACATTGAGAGGTGACACCTGCCAGTCGATTTGTGAGACTTGGCTGTCAGTGATGTGCTGGCTGCCTCAGGAAGGAATCTGCCTGGTAGCTGAGGTGAGGGAGGCTCCTTGCTGCAGGCTGTTTGAGGTTTTAGCCTAACTTCAAACTGGATGAGGGAGCCAGGGCATCAGAATCTGCTTGTCCTGGAGCAGTAGGAATAAGGTTAAAGTACTTAAACTAATCTAAAGTCACACCCAAAACCTGGAAAGAAAGGATTTCTTTCTTCTTATATGCCATACTACCTCCCATCTGCACATTATTTCCTCAATGATTTTTGGAATAATAGCATTTTTGGAGTACGTACAACGTGAAAAGTTACCACCTTAGCCTTAAGAAAGTAAAAAACACCATTAGTATAAAATCTAGCATCATAACATAAATTAAAGAGATGCTCATTCAGTTTGTAAGATGGCTCATTATTTTATGATACTAATTGTAAGTTTTTGTTGAACAATAAACTCCCTTTAGCTAATGCATACTGGGGTTAATACCTAGATGATGGATTGATCAGTGCAGCAAACCACTATGGCATGTGTTTTCCTGTGTAACCTGCGCACCCTGCACATGTACCCCAGAACTTAAAAGTTGAAGGAAAAAAAATTAAGCTCCTTTTTTATGCTTAAGGCTTACCTTGATTTTCCAAAACTTAGAGATCCCCTATTTTAGAAGCATAACTGTTATATGAAATGAAGCTTATTTGTGAATGTGTGATTAATATTATGTATTTTTAATAAGCCCAGTTCTTAATTAATTCAAGGATGAAAGAAAAGAAAGACAGGAAATCAATATTTTCTCCTTTCACCCTTGGAAGCCACACTTATAACAATTTTTATGGAACTCAGCCCTAATTTAAATGCCTGAGTCAGTGATAAATATTATTAATATCTTCATTTTTCCTTTCACCAAATACTGTTCAAAAATTAGAATGAATTCAATGAATGATCTGGGAACAAATCTGCATTTCAATAAGAGTCCTATAAAAGAAAACCAATTTATGAGCTCTTCTTAGTATGTGCGACATACTAGGTTTCATATTAGATGTGGTTAAAGTATGTTCCATTTTAGAATTCAAATAGACAAACCCACATTAATCCTTTCAACACTTCAGCAGATAGTTAACTATAATACCCAGTTAGGGCTGAGCCAATTCAGTTTCTGGAGCCAATGTCTGGGCTGGTGTTTCTCAGGTGTCAGAAGTCCTTCATATCGCCTGTGTGAGAGCGATGGTTTCTCTTTCACTTTGTATGTCATATTCAATTCCAAGTACAGTAGCTATTTGCATGGACCCAGCGTGCTGAAATTAAATGAATCTACATGAAAATGAGCCTTTTCAATAGAGGCCACAACTTCTGACTCTATGGGAGACAGAATGCTTTCATCATCCTCGATGTTCTAGAGCAGGGTTCTTCAAACTTTAGCGAGCATAAAACCCCCCCTGTAGATGAGATGCTCCCAGAGATTCTGCTTCAGTAGGTCTGTGTGGAGATGGTGCCTTTTTTACAGCCTTCCACATTGGAGAGCTGTTCAGTGTGGCCCCAGATCCACGGTGTTGGCCTTACCCAGAAGCTTGTTAGAAATGCAGAATCCCAGGCCCCAACTCAGACCTACTGAATCAGCTGAATCATAATCTGCATTTTAACAAGATCTCCGGTGACTCACCCTCCACTGGAGTTTGGTAAATACCACCCTAGATCACTGTTCCCCAAAGCCTGGTTTAGGTGTTGCTAGGGAAACTGGAGATGAGTTTAGAGAGTATATAAACATTTTTAAATAATGGCTGTGTTTATTCTTATTACTACTTTCTTTTTATTACCTTCCAAGTGTTTATTCTTCCTGAGATCCTGTATTTATTCTTATTATTACCTTCCATTTATTCTTATTATTACTTTCCATTATTACAAACCAAGTGATATTGGTTTTCCATTTATGATAATAAAGTTTATTTTCCAAAATAAACTTATTTAACTGAAAGCATGACTTGATATATAGTAAATGTTGAATAAATATGAGTTTAGGTGGTATGCAGCTATCACAAAAACCATGAAAGTCATTTGTATACAAGTGACCTTACTTAGTATGGTGCTTAAGAGCCTGGCCTCTGGAGCCTGACACTCTGGGTTTGAGTACCAACTCCTCCACTACTGACACTGTGTGACCTTGGGCAAGTTTCTTGACCTCTCCTTCCTTCAATTGCCTCATCTGGAGAATGGAGATAATAATGGTATCTATCTCAATGAGTGTCGCGGTGCTTAAAAAAGGGCTAATATATGAGACGCTCTAAGGACAGTGCCTGATACATAGTGAGGGCTGTGTCAGGGCTAATTTGCTTCACTGTTATCTAGAGCACAAATACATGCTCAGTGATTTTTTTCATCAGATTTCCCCCAATCCTCTTCCTGGCTCCTCTGCTTACTCAGGCCAACCTGCCCCATCTTCCCACAAAAGCTAAATATTTACAGATTTTTTATTTCATTGAGAAGAGTGAGAGCAGCAACTTCCACTTGGCCAAAAAGAGGACAGTCTTAACTGACAGAAGTGGTAGGTGGGGCATGAGATCTCATAGGTTGGAAGTCCAAGGAGAGAGATGTGGCCAGAGAATTTGCTCATTAAGTGACAAGAAAGTGACAACAGAAAGTGACCATCATAAATCGTTCTCATCATCACCTGGAGAGAAGTTTAAAAAATAAAACTATTTTATTATTTTACTTATAGCTTTAGAAACTTTACTACATTTACGTTGAGAACCCCTTTATTTGTATCTCGTTTACACGTGGGCTTGTGGGCTGCTATTTCCTGGCCGCAAGGTACCTTTAATAGATGAATGATGGACCCTTAGAGGTTGCAGGACCCTACTGAGATCATAATATGAGATATATATTGTGTCATGGGGTTTATTAGCCTTCATTCATTCAGAAGTGAGAAATCTTTATTCTTCTCCCTCTGCCCCATTTTATAGCCAAAGAAACAAGGGATGTGTTTCTTTGAAAGAGGAACAGTGTCAAAACATACAAAGTTAGGATAGCACAGAGTACCTTGTTTGCAGATTCCTAGTCAAATGTGTTATTTTATTATTATTATTGTTTTGAGATGGGGCCTCACTCTGTCGCCCAGGCTGGACTGTAGTGGTACAATCACAGCTTACTGCAGCCTTGACTTCCCCAGGCTCAGGTGATCTTCCCATCTTAGCCTCCTGAGTAGCCGGGACTACAGGTGTGCACCACCACACTTGGCTAATTTTTTTTTGTATTTTTTGTAGAGATGGGGTTTTGCCATGTTGTCCAGGCTGATCTTGAACTCCTGGGCTCAAGCTATCTATCCATCTCGGCCTCCCAAAGTCCTGGGATTACAGATATGAGCCACTGCACCCAGCCCACATGCTTTTGTCAGGTGGTAACAGTAATCTTTCTTGCTTATATTTTAAAATGTAAGCACACTTTCTGTGTATGAACAGACTCTTACAAACTACTCTCGGGACAAAAAAAAAGAGTTTGACAGGAGCAACTAGTGTGTAAAATTGCTTACCATGAGTTCTTGCTTTCTGAAATAACTCACAAAGTGTGGTTGCAACACAGACATATATAAATTTTTATTAAAAGAGAGGCAAGCTCAGTCCACATCACTTCTGAAGGGTACAGACAGGCTGATCATGTAGGGAAAGAAAGGAATCAAGTAGGGCGCCCGTACCCTCGCCCTGGAATAGCTCCCGCTAACAAGGTTGCAGTGCAGGTCCTGTGCGATCTGCAGATGTGCTCTGTGCTCTGTGGCCCACTGGCTTTTAAAAATGCTTTTTAAATTATATACCCAGATATCAAAATTGAACTTTGTGCAAAAATCTAGATAGATAGGGGGCTTTGGAAGAGGGAAGTAGGGGTTTCTGGCCAATACCGGGCTCGTATTCCCATGGAATATCACCCAATCCATGCTGACAGGGGCTCCCACTGCAGACCCAGGCCCGTGTCCTGTAGCCATGTCCCGTCCATGCTCTTTCACCTGTTACCTAGCCCACCTCTGAGTGGCTGGTCACAGCCTGCTCCCTACTGGCAAGGGATGCTGGGGAAGGAGTTCCTGCTTCTGGCTGGAGGAGGTGAGACTCACAATGTGGAAAATTCCTCCAGCATAGGATAAGTGTTCAAAAGAGGGTGGGCAACCACAAGACAGATGAGCACCTCTGCCCAAGGAAGAAGACGCTTGCAGGATAGCTGAGTGTCATTGAAGAGCCTCCATCATGGCAGCCTTTTCCTCTTCTCCCCGACACATGCAGAGCCTCCCAGGCTGCTTGTGTTCTCCCACTTCTGAATCTCTGAGTATTTGCTGCTCCTGCTTACTGGAACAGACTCCTCTATTCACCTCTCTGCCTGGTGAAAAATAAGATCACTTGTACCAGGTGTTTCTTTATTGTGCCTCCTCCTTAAGTTTGAATGGATGATGCTATCCCTTAGCACTCTCTACCTCTCCTGGGGCGTTTATCTGACTCCCGCCTTTTTTTTTTTCTTTCTTTAAGACAGAGTCTCGCTCTGTTGCCCAGGCTGGGGTGCAGTGGCGCAATCTAGGCTCACTGCAAATCTGCCTCCCTGATTTAAGCCACTCTCCCACCTCAGCCAGCCTCCCAAGTAGCTGGGATTACAGGAGCCTGCCACCACACCTTTTTTTTTTTTTAATTAATTAATTAATTTATTTATTTTTAGTAGAGACAGGGTTTCACCATATTGGCCAGGCTGGTTTGGAACTCCTGACCTCAAGTGATCCATCCGCCTCGGCCTCCCAAAGTGATAGGATTACAGTTGTGAGCCACTGTGCCTGAACTGACTCCTGCTTTTAACGTAGTTATTTGTAGTGGTGATGATAAGTATCACTTCCATGTATGTGTCAGGACATGTACTGTGTCTTCATATACAGTGTTTGTTTTAATAGTGACAAAGAGAATTAAGCATTATAGCTCCTAATTTACAAATGAAGAAAAGGAGGCCCATTAAGGTAAAGTGACCTGACCAAGGCCACACAACCAGGAAAAGGGAAAGGTGGAAGCAGAACCCAGGGCCGTCTGGTTCTGAGACCAGGTCCTATATTTGGGCCTCCCATGGAAGTGCATGTTAGTTCTGTTTCCCTCACCACCCTCTAATGGTGTTTGTATGTGCATTTCAATGCTGTTTTTCAGATAGTTCATGAATTGGGAGAAAGTATGAAAGCCGTTGAGAATCTGGCCTTTTAAATCCTAAACATTTTAAATACATTTCAGAGCAAAACAACATTTTTAAATGGGTTGAGAGAACACAAAGCCTTGAAGAGCTCTTGGGTGCAGCCCCTGACTTCCTGGAGCTCAGCATTCTCAACTGTCAGATTTTAACAAATACTTCTTTAGATAATTGCTTAATTATTGTATCTGGAAAAAAAAGCCTTTCACAGCCATCAGACACTACATATAAAACTATCCTCCAATCCTGGATTTTGAAAAATTCTTCCCTGTAACTTCAGCAAGGCAGCATCTCGGTGGCACCTAAGCATTCCCACATTCCTGAAGATAAAACTAGATGGAAACCAAGACCGCTCAGGTGAGGGAGGAGCAAGCAGAAGAATTACAGTCACCTTTATGGGGTTTCTTTCACTTAATGGTCTCAAAAATATTTTTAAATCTTTGCAAAATGGAATCAGGGATATAACTTGACCTGAATCATATCAAGCTAATAAAGTAATGCAGTGCAGTAGAAATAAGGTTTTAATGGCAAAACTCCGTCTATACTAAAAATACAAAAATTAGCCAGGGGTGGTGGTATGTGCCTGTAGTCCTAGCTACTTGGGAGGCTAAGGTGGGAGGATCGCTTGAACCCAGGAGGTGGAGGTTGCTGTGAGCCGAGATCACGCTATTGCACTCCAGCCTGGGTGACAGAGCGAGACTCTGTCTCAAAAATAAAAGAAATGAGGTTTTAGATCGGAAAAACCAGGGCTTTAAACTCAGCTCTGCTGATCTTTCTGAAATTTAGTAGAAATTGCATACTACTCTGAGGCAAAGTTGGATTATTTGTTATATGGAAATATCAGCGTCTACCACACGGTTGTTGAAAGGATTACATAAAACGTCTTAGAAGTCCCCAGTGCAGTGCTGAGCACCTACTGGACGGGAGAGTCAAAAAGGTATACAGCCAATCCTTATTACTTACAGATTCTACATTTGCAAATTCACCTACGTGTACTCACTAAAGTGTATTTGCAACTCCAAAATCAGTACTCACGGTGCTTTTGTGGTCATTCCCAGGCATGTGAAAAGTGATGAAAAACTGTAGACACTGACAAGCATGTTCCCAGCTGAGTTGAAATAACGGGACACTGCCTTCTTGTTTCAGCTCTCATCCTGTAAACAAGTGTCCCTCTCGCAGTCTGTGTAATGTCACGTTTTTTCCAAATTTTGTACTTATCGTTGGTGGTTTTGCAGTTTAAAATGGCCTCCAGCAAAGTGCTTGAAGCGCTGCCTAGTATTCTTAAGCCCAAGAAGGCTGTGATGTGCCTTATGGAGAAAATACAAGTGTTCATAAGATTTGTTCAGACATGACTCCTAGTGCCGTTGGCCATGAGTTGTCTTGTTCTATCCGGGCCCTCAACGGATTAGATGGCGCCCACCCACAATGGTGAGGGAGACCTTTACTCCATCTACAGATTCAAATGCTAACTCGCTTTGGAAACACCTTTACAGATACACCCAGAAATGATGTTCTACCAGCCAGATGGGCAGCCCTTAGCCCAATTAAGTTGACACATAAAAGTAATCATCACACTCTGTGTTCATGACAACTTTCTAAACATAACTAAAATGAATAATGAGAATTGACTATATTTTATTCAGTTCCTGTATTGGACAGGTTCAATATTAGTGGATAAAACAAATTAACTCAAAAATCTTCAAGGCTTAACACAATGGGAGTTTATTTTTCACATTTGTAAAGTCTAATCAGGTGTTTGGCAGGTGGTCTTACAGGTGAGTCAGGGACCCGGACTCCTTTCATCTTGTGACTCTGCCAACACATAGGACCTTTGCTACCAGTCAATGGTTGGAGAAAGAGAAAAGTCATGGGCAGAAGGTCTTTCTGAACCAGCCCAGAAGTAATAGCACATCACTTTGACCTTCATTGCATTGAGCAGAACTCAGTCTCATGGTCACACCTAACTGCAAGGGAGACTGGGAGATATAATCTAGCCATGTGCTGAGGGATTAAAGGAATAACTCTGCTGCAGTTCTCCTTAAAATCTCTTTATACAGTTATTTTTTCTTAAGTAAATGACAAAACCCTTAGGTAAGTGGTATTTCAGTTTTTAAAGGTTATTCTTCCCCACCCTTTCCGGTTTTTCACCAGGGAAAGCATTTCTGTCTCCTGTCATGTGTCTTAGTTAAAAGATGAGATCCTTATACAATGAGACCTCTCTATATTCTCTTGTTCTGTTAATACTTCAACCAACTCTGTAATCCTTGCTATAAATTTTTGACTGAAAATATTTTGCCACTGAATAAAAGATCATAAAAAAATAGACCCAGTGCCTCCTGCAAAAGAAACTTAAAATACAAATATCTGATAATTTATACTTGTTCCAACTAAATTGTGGGCTTGCATCTAAGTTGCCTTAGCATCAGCCTGTAAAATGCTAACTGTGTCTGACCCTATGTCATTGTGTGTATTAGCTTAGTACACCATTAGTTTAGTTTTAGTAATAAAATAACATAGATGTTACCTGAAAGAAACACGTACTACCCCATGAGATCTCTGCTCAATTTCGCTATGGTTTTATGCTGTGGACTCTTTTGAATATTTTCTTTTTCAGTCTTTCTGTTCTTGTTTTAATATCAAGGAATGAGGCAGTAACACAGTGATGATCAGGCTCCTTCTTTCGAGGAGCCTGAAATACTTTGTAAGAAAAGTGTAGTTGTGTACAACAATCAGCTTATGTACCTCCTTGGAACTCTTAGGAAAACTATGATGGACTCTTTCCCCAAAAAAGTTGCACTGACACACATATTTTATGCCATTTACAATTTTTATACAATTTTAGATTAACCCTGCTGGGAAAAAAGATGGTACCATAAGATCCAGCAATTCCGCTCTTGCATATATGCTGAAAAGAATGAAAAGCAATGTCTTGAAGAGATATTTGTACACCAATGTTCATAGCAGCATTTCTCACAACACCCCAAAGGTGAAAGCAACCCAGGCACTCACCAATAGATGAATGGTTCAACTAAATGTGATGTATATGTACAATGGAATAATTCAGAATGAATTTCTGATCTAGTTTTATTTTTGAGACTGATTTATAGCACTTGCTATAACATGAATGAAGGTTGAAAACATTATGCTAAATGAAATAAGCCAGACTCAAACAGACAAATATTGTATGGTTCCACATATATGAGGTACCTAGACTAGACAAATTCATAGAGACAGAAAGTAGAACAGAAGTTACTGGGGACTGAGGGGAGGAGACAGTGGGCAGTTATTGTTTTATGGGTACAGAGTTTCTGTTTGGGTTGATGAAAAAGTTCTGGAAATGGATAGTGGTGCTGGTTGCACAGCACTGTGAATGCACTTAATGCCACTGAATTGTATACTTAAAAGGGGTTAAAATGATAAATCTGATATTCTTGGACTTTAGAACCTGTTAAGCCTTGGTTCCAATCCCAAGGCTTAGTTATAGTATAGGTGACTGAGCAAAAGAGTTAATGTCTCTGAACATCTGTTTCTTTACCTATAAAAAGGGGTATGCTAGGGCATTGAAGCCCTGACCTTAGAAGATTATTATAGAAATAAGTGTGATTAGCGTGTCACATGATTGCCATTTATAAAAAGATAAAAACTAACATATTAGGTGAGCAAAATTCAGTGGACTATACTAACAAGAAAGCATCACATTACATAAATGCTTTTGGTCTCTGTGGAGACAAGAATATGAACATGAAAAAATATAAATGCCACAGGATTTTAAAGATGAAATAACAGAGGGACAGGCCTTGTTCTGGTCCTCCAGTGACTAAAGGGACAGCAGGAACACAAAATCACCCCTGCCCAAGTGTGAAGTTTATTTCAGTTTCTGCTTTGATTGCTTTTAGGTTCTCATATAGGTTTTTCCAATTTTTGTAAACTATGAGGTTTTTCTTTATTACAGATTTTAAGTCCTTGCAGTGTGCCTTGCTATGGGTTCTAAGACACACACCTACATACACACACATGCATGCACACATAGAGGCTCCACACATTTATCTGGAGATCAGACCTCCTATAATATTAACTATTTGAAACAGAATCATGTTTGTAGAATCATGCCAAAAAGCCCCCTGCATAGCAAATACCAGATAGAAAGTCTAGGCAGAGGAGAGGGGTGGCCCATCCTCATCCAGATGGCTGTGTAGAAATGATGACACAGGAATAGCTGGGAAAGTAAGAGCTGACAGAAGAGAAAGAGGCAGGAAAATGACTAACGCCCTAAGCCTTGCTCGAAGCTGGCGTCCTGAGTTCATGTGGAGCCTGTGACATTCAGAAAAGGTTACATTTCATTCTATTTGCTCTGCTTAGGAAAATGGGAGTCTATGCAGAATGACTGAAAATGATAAAACTAAAAATTTAATGCTAAAGAGGTAGAAGTCAGTTATCTGGAAAAATTATTATGGAATGAAGAATTGCTATATATATACATATATATGTATATATTCTATTTGTGTTGAGACACAAATAGCTAAATTCTATCAGTTTTAACACCTAATTGTCTCTAGAATCTGGCTGCTTTTGTCAATCTCCAGCACTTAACACAAGGCTTGCCTCACAGTCACTCTGTGACTAAATGAATGAACAAGTGAATGAATGAATGAATGAATGAACAGGTGAAAGAATCAAGCTGCCTATAATATGCATATATCTGCAAGATATGCATTTCCTGCATATAAGTAAAGAAATCCAAGTTTAAAACCATCCTTTTTCTCTTTTTCAGAGCAGAAGCCACTCTCTTGGGACCATTCATAAACAGGAGACATCAACACCGTGACACATGCCAGTGTCGCCACCACCACCACCTCCTCTTCCTCCACCTCCCCCGCCTCTGGGGGCTCCTCCCCCTCCCCCACCATCAGCACCCCCGGTAAGACCTTTTTTTCTGATTGATTTACTGTGGAGCATAAACTGCTTGAATACACTTGAGCAGAAGGTTTTAAATGTTCAGAAGCAGCTCTGCCTAGCTTCCCTGTGGCAGGTGGCATCTTAGGTAGCTGGATCTGGCAGCTTTAGAGTCTGATTCCAAACCAGCCTGGCTCAGCCATTTCTCTCCCCCATTCTTCAGCAGCTTCCACTTCCACCTCATTGGTCTACTGATGTCTACCTCATTTCCCTTCTCATGCCTGCTGCTTGGTATAGGCTCACGAGTCTGAGTGACTTTCTGTCTCACTGGAAACCTCACGCAAGGGGCCATGCCAAAGTGCACAGCCAATGAGACATTGTGAAGTCAAGTTCCAGTGTGGAATCTGGATGGTGATGATGACAGCTTGAGCTTCCATCCCCTTGTACTAGGCTCTAGTAAGCTAAGTGTAATAGAAAATGCCACAACAAAATATAAAATCCTTACATGAAGTTTCCCTATCTACACAAGATTGAATCAAGGCTATTTCAGTTTGTGTTGCTGAATGCTTTCTCTTGGTTTCATAGTTTGGTTTGGATCTAGAAGGGGGCCACTGAGGGTGGTCATTTTGTTTTGGAACAGGGATTCTCAGCCTTGGCACCACTGACATTTGGGGTCAGATTATTTTTGTTGTTTGAGCTATCCTATGCATTGTAGGATATTTAGCAACATCCCTGGCCTCTACCCACTAGATGCCAGTAGCACCCCCCCACAATTGTGGCAGTAAAAAAAATGGCCCCATATATTGCCAGATGTCCCCTTGTGGGGCAAAAATCACCACCACACACACACAGTTTCAGAAAAATGCTAGTGCTTAATGCTTACAGCAAACTTTTCCTCTAAAGAAAACCAGGAGCACTTCTCACACTCATTCTCCATTCCTCACACCACTTCAGTGAGGGGTGTCTCGCACCAGCTCCACAGCTTCTGTTTTCAGTGGAAAATGAACGAGATGACGGTACGGCACGCAGAAACAGGGCTGTTTAGGGATGGTGTGAGCCAAGTCAGCAGAAGCCAGGAACAGAACCTCCCTGCCATCCTCCCCACCAGGTGCAGCCCTCCCTCAGATGCGCAGATGACATGGCCCTGAGGAGTGTTGGCTATGAAGGGAGAGCCTGCAGCCCCTGTTGCATGACCACAGGCCCTGGTGAGAGTGACGGTATGCCTGAGATGTCACCCCATGTGACGTTAGTTTTGTATACCGACCCTATCTGAGGTGCCAAGGGCGTAGACCTGCCTGGACCTTGGCTCTTGCCCTGCAAGCAAGCAAGCACATAGTATAAATTACATTTGAGAGCTTTCTAACCAATATAAACAAAGAATAGGAATAAGTATTGAAGTTTCACTGCTGAATTTGACCCAAAATCAAATTCAAGGTCAGTGCCGCAAAGTGATGATTTGTAAGTAAACACACATGAAGCTATCATATGGATCTTGCAAGCACTGAAGAAGTACAACTTAGAATAACTGCAAATACATGATGTACCCATAAATTTAGCTAGAGTAAATAAATGGAACAAAACCCATGTTATTGGAGGTTTGAGAAAGTAATCCTTTTTAAACATTGCCGGTGACAGACAAATGTCTACGACTCAGTAAAAGTTGAACAGGTCTTTCTGGAGTCTTCTCTAAGAAAACAGTAAATGTGTATGTATCATAGTTTTTCCCCTGATAATCAGGTAGTTTTATTTTTGAGACTGATTTAAGAATTTAACCCTAAAAATGCCAAAAAGAATTTATGCAAGGATATGTCAAGCAATGCTATTTATTCTAGTGAAAAAATAGATCTTAAATGGCTTACAAGAAATAAGTGAAATGTGTTATGTCATACCGTTAATTAAAAATTGCATTATGCAGTGGTGGTAATTAAAACTTACATCTGGCAGGGCACAGTGGCTTACGCCTGTTATCCCAGCACTTTGGGAAGCCAAGGTGGGCAGATCTCCTGAGGTCAGGAATTCAAGAGCAGCCTGGCCAACATGGCGAAACCCCATCTCTACTAAAAAATATAAAAGTTAGCCGAGTGTGGTGGCAGGTGCCTGTAACCCCAGCTACTCAGGAGGCTGTGGCAGGGAGAATTACTTGAACCTGGGAGGCGGAGTTTTCAGTGAGCCAAGACTACACCACTGCACTCCAGCCTGGGCGACAGAGTGAGATACCTGTCAAAAAAAAAAAAAAAAAAATTTTTTTTTACATCTGTGCTAATATGGAAAAGTAGGTATAAAATGATGGATTAGAAACAACACACATTTTGGCTGGGTATGGTGGCTCACACCTGCAATCCCAGCACTTTGGGAGGCCAAGGCAGGCAGATCACGAGGTCAGGAGATCTAGCATCCTGACTAACACGGTGAAACCCCATCACTACTAAAAATACAAAAAAACTAGCCGGGCGTAGTGGCGGGCGCCTGTAGTACCAGCTACTCGGGAGGCTGAGGCAGGAGAATGGCGTAAACCCAGGAGGCGG
Source organism: Rhinopithecus roxellana (assembly GCF_007565055.1). NCBI lineage: Eukaryota > Metazoa > Chordata > Mammalia > Primates > Cercopithecidae > Rhinopithecus > Rhinopithecus roxellana. The sequence goes on from NC_044566.1 coordinate 13,367,727, forward strand.
AGCTTCCAGTGAGCCGAGATGGCGCCACTGCACTCCAGCCTGGAAGACAGAGTGAGACTCCGTCTCAAAACAAAAAAACAAACAAAAAACACATTTTGTGCATAATGAAATCAATTACTTAATAGATGTGATAAATAACAAAGATCAGAAGAGAATTTGATAATGCTGACAAGAACATTTAGTATTTCGTTAGGGAATTCCTTCTTTAAAGATACTTAAACGCATAATAAAAAATAATTCTACCTTTGGTTAAATTTTTTGAATTCTCTCCTTCATTTCTCTCTCTTTCTGAAGAACAGGTCAATTTAGGGTCAAATAATCACATAAATTTTAATATTTCCTTAAAACATATTTTCTACATTTATGTAGAAAAATAACATGTATACTTACAATACATATTAAAGGCAAATAATTAACATCTTTAGCGTATAAAGAGCTCTTACAGATTACTATGGAAATGATGAATGCAAGGATGGGCACAGGATATGGTTAGATTGAAGAAATACAAATATTTTAACCTCGCTACAGTTTAATAAGAACAAATTAAAATAATGAGAAACCATTTTTATCTATCAGTTTAGTGAGATACATTTTAAATGTTGGCTGGAGTATTAGGAACTAGGCACTTATAACTCTTGGTGGGAGCAAAACTTGGTGAAATGCCGTAAGATACAATTTGTCAGTAAAAAACAGACCTAGTTTCACTTCAAGTAATTTTCTTGACGTGGCTTCACTTCAGGTAATTTTTATTTAAGTAACTAATCATAGATATACAGAAATATATAGCTATAGGAGATTAATGAAAGTATTACTTGTAATAATAAACAAAAGAAAGAAACAAAAACAACCCACATTTTTTATGATAGGAGATTCAATAATGTATTATATATCCTCTCAATGGTATGTGAAACAGCCATTAAAATCATATCAGAATTAAAAAGAAGAAAATGACAAATGTTGGCAAGGATGTGGAGTGATGGAAACTCTCATACACTGCTGGTGGGAGTGTAAATTGATATAAACTCTTTGGAAAACCATTTGACAGCACCTACCACAGTTAAACATGTGCATCTTAGGTAGATATCCAAGAGAAGTGTGTGCCTGCATGACCCAAAAGACATGTTAAGAACGTTTGTAGCAGCATGAATAGCACAAAACTGGAAACAACCCGCCGTGCCCATTAATGGCAGAATGGATTGATAAAATTTGTGTTATGGTCATGCTATAAAGTATTATGCAGCAGTGAAAATGAATCAACAATACATGCACCAACACGGAGGAATAGCCACCTGACAAGAGAATACATGCTATATGATCCCATGTATATAAAGCTCCAAAACAGAAAAAAATAAACTACGGTGTTTAGGAATGCAAGACAAGCTGGAAGAATTATGAGGAAAAGCAAGAAAGGGATCACCGTAAAATCAGGAGATGGCACCCTTTGGGAGGAGAGTGGGGGACTCAGGATCAGAAAGGCCCCGGGTGCTTCTAGAGTGCTGGCAAGACTCTAATTCTTGACATAGGTGGCGATGACATACAGTATCACTTTATAGAAATATGTTAAACTGCACAAAATTATTTTATGTGCTTTTCTATTTGTGGTACTGGACAATTTAAAAGGTTAAAAGAGAAAAAAAAATCATATCCAAATTGATGTGTAACTTCTAATGTCATGATTGATTCAGACAAGGATCATCCATGAAAGCTAAAACCAGAGTGAAAGGTTGTGGGGGAAAAAGATGTTCTCAGGGTCAGAAGTATCACCCATAGATGCTTCTTACTGCAAAGGGGAAAACATCTCTTTAAAATGCATCAAACTTACCGTCACGTGTAATGGAATGACCTCCCATCACAAGCCTCTGCTGGATACAAGGAGGCGCATAGAGCGTCACCCTGTGGTAATCTGCCCAGAATGAATGACCTCATGAGCAAGCAATCAGACACATGCAGAATATGGGATCTTCTGCAACAGAGGCTGGCAAACCAGGGCCTCTGGGCCACAGCCAGCTCACCACCTGTTTTGTATCATTCTCCAGCTAAAACTGGTTTTTACATTTTCAAATGGCTGGAAAAAAAATTAAAAGGAAAGTAATATTTTGTGACACATGAAAAGTATACGAAATTCACATTTCAATCCATAAATAGTGTTATTGGAGCACAGCCACAGTCATGCATTTTGTCTATGACTGTTTTTATGCTACAGCAGCGAACACCAATTAAGCAAAATGTTATTCCTCAAAGAATTCCATTCTTCTCACTAGTAGGCTTGAATTTTAAAAATTTTCCTCAATTATTATTACTATGTTCTGAGTTTTGTCAATAAATATTTTGTGGAAGTTTGTTTTCTCTTTTGTTATATGAGTATATACATTGTATTCTAGATTTTTTGCCTCTTGGCCCACATGCCTAAAATATTTACAGCCTGGCCCCTTCTAAGAAAAGTTTGCCAACACCTGTCCCGCAGTCTGCTGGGCTCATTCAGCCTCCCATTCCCACTACCCACCACCCACCCACCGCAGTAGCCAGAGATCTTGCACACACACATCCTCTGCTTCTCCTCTCCGGAACTTCCTGGACCCTGCTGAGCCGTGGCCCACTCCATCCTGCATGGTCTGGCCCCTGCCTGTCTCTAAGACCTCCTCCTGTGCCCCTGTCCTGGAGTCTCCTACTTAAGTCTTCTGCGTAGTCATTGAGAGTCCAGAAAGGCTCTTCCCATTCATCCCAGCTCAGGTGTCCCTTCCTCCTACACTGCTGGCTTTTATATCTGCAAACCCCCTGATTCAGAGCAGGTAGTAGTTTTTAACTTTTTTAAGGATTCTCTGGTCAAGAGAGCCTTTGTCAGTGCACATAGACCAGCATGTCAGGTTTTATTATATGTAATCTTTGTAAGATGGGGGTCATTTTGTGTGTATGTCTGATCCTCTGTAACGAAATGCAAACTTCACGCCAGCTCTGGAAGACTTGGGGAGTAGGTTAGGGGAAAATTAGGCTAAAAGTTTTTTAGTTTCAGCCTTCTACCTCTCCCCTCACCCCTTCTTGCTCCTCACCATCTCCATCCCTGATGAGCATTTTTTCTTTTTTCAAGAGTGTGGAACGGAGAGAAGGGCTGATGGGGCCTGCTGAAGCTATGGAGCAGGCTTAAAGCAAAGCCAGACGGCTCTCTTCGTCTCCTTTCCCTCTTTTCTTGCTTCTGGTTCCCCAGTTTTTGAGTTCCTTTGTCTTATCTCTTTAAAATTCAACATTGTCTGGCACAGTGGCTCAAGCCTGTAATCCCAGCACTTCGGGAGGCCAAGGCAGGTGGATCACTTGAGGTCAGGCGTTCGAGACCAGCCTGGCTAACATGGTGAAACCCCATCTCTACTAAAAAATACAAAAATTAGCCAGGTATGGTGGCAAGTACCTGTAATCCCAGCTACTTAGGAGGCTGAGGCAGGAGAATCGCTTGAACCCAAGAGGCGGAGGTTGCAGTGAACCAAGATCACACCACTGCATTCCAGCCTGGCTCAAAAAAATAGTAATAAAAAATAAAATCCATTATCAGTGTCAAAATTGCCCACATGGTGTGTTGGTCCACTTAAATTTAAATTATTACTGTTGTTTTACTTATCAGACGTAACCTAAAAATATATCTAAAGGAAATAGAATGGATTTGATATTTGAAATGCGTCACAATTTTACTGAACTTTTGATTTCAACTGTACTTTGACCCCTTGGTAGATTCCAAGACGAGCAAAGAAGCCCCTCGGGGGCCTATGATTTCTGTTTTCTTGCCACAGTCCCTAACCATGAGTGGTGCACTGTCCCTACATGTCACTGACCAGCTAAGAAATTCTTCGCAGTTGGGTTGCCCAGGCAAAGCCTGACAGTAGGGTTTATGGCTACATCATTTGTGTTTATTTATAAAGTAGAATGTGGATTTTTATACCATTATTTTTTAATGTTGCCATTCAAGTTTCAATATCCTAGGGAAGAAACAGTTCACCTACGGCAGGCCGTGTCTTATTATTTCAATACAAAGAAGAAACTGGCTTGATAATCACTTTTTACCATGAAAAGCAATGCTCTAAGTAGGAAGACACTTAGGTGCCGTATATTTCTGCCTGCCTGTTCCGGGAGTGATGTTTCATAGGATGCTGAAGGGAGATTACAGTGAGAAGCTTATCGCACCCCTAGTTGTTTTCCTCCCTTGTTCCTATTTGCCAGAGTCTTTGCTTTCAGGAAATTCGGTAGCATGATGTTTCTCCTTGTAGTCTAAGGATTGCATGATTCCTTGGCAAAGTAGGCTTTCCAGTAGGGAATATAAGCTGTGACATATATTGGAAGGTTTTCCCACCGTCTTTAGCATGCTGGGGTGCATGCGGTATAGAAAAACATGCCAATCTGTGAAAGAAAATGGAGTGCTCTCTGAAGTCCCATGAGAGCTTTTTTTGGAATTTTGTGTTTGCTGTTGTTAAAAAAAAAAAGCAGGGGCGGAGGGTCGCTAGGTGGATGGGTGCTTAGTAGAATTGCATATTACGCCATATTCTGGAAAATGTAATTTGCATGTCTGCTGGTGCATTTGGAATAATGAAAGGCTTAAAAATTCTTACACACTGTCACTCACTTAGGTTCCCCTGACACTCTGGTACTTTGATTAGTGTCACTAATGAGGGATTGGGGAAGCTTACCAGGAACTGATAGTGGCCACTGGAATAAGGAGAAGCCTTTTGCATCAGGCCAAGCTGTTAGGATAGTATTAAGTTGACATTTGGTTGCTGCTTAACAGTTTGCAAAATGATACCTTTGTCTTTAAGCAATTTTAAAAACTTGATTTTCCGTCTCTTATTTAATGGTTAGCTCCAGGAGCAGGAACATGGCTTTAGTGAAAAATAAGCCAGTGTTGGCAGCAGGTTGCCTTGGTCTGGAAGAGAAAGAGGTGTGGCAGGACCTGCCACTCATACTTCCAAAGGGCCATTCAGGATGGTATTTAAATGTGTTTCTTTTTTCACAGCTGTGAGGTGGGAGGGTTGGCAGCAACAAAGAGGAGCGGGCTTGCAGTGGTGTGCAAGAGGCAGCGATTACAGACTCATAATGCCCAGGACTTGGCAAGAAAAGCCTGTGAGTGCTTGTTAAGGGCCTTTGTCGAGTTTCATAGGAGCCCAGAGCATAAGCCAAGCCACTCACAGGTCCCGTCTGAGCTGAGGGTTATGGCAGGAAGGTGACATGGGGTACAATGCCAAAGGGTGACTCTGGGGTTTGTCTGTGGAGCAATGATTCCTAACTGGAGCTTTCTGTTACACCCAAATCTTCTGACTCTTTGCCTTGGAAATCCTTTAAGATTCCAGGGTAACTAGTGATGCCTAGAAAACTGCCAGTGAACCATTCCTCCCTCCACCAGGTTTGTCTTTTCATCTGTACACTGCTGTGCTTGCGAAGGCCACCATCGATGGGAGTCTGGGATCTTTGGAGCCCCTTACTTCTTCCCCCAAACTGCTCTTTCCTTCTTTAACCTTTCTTGTCATAAAAGGGGAAAAAAAACTCCACCCACATCAGGTTGTTGCTGGTGGTTAGATAACCAGCTCTGCCCGGGGAGGAAAAGCTGTCATAAGGTGGGGCAAGGAGGGGTGGCCATGCTGAGCTCCACATCTGGTGGTGCTGGACTCTGCAACGTGACTTCCTGGCTGCCAAGCTAACATACCTCATCTCTGCAGTGGAGGGCTGGCTTGGCAGCCAGGAAGTCATGTTTCCTAGATTGTTTAATAAAAGGACAGGTAACATGAAGTGAGAAAAACAGGATACATGTAGACAGTGTAGTTCCAATTATGTAAAACAAAACTGTGCACATGCTTGCCTATGCACTCACATAAAGGCTGTAAAGGACATGGAATACATGTGTCATCACTGGGTATCAGGGGTGGAAAAGGGTTGGGTGATTTTTATTTTCTTTTTTGTATGAGTCTGCATCTCCTCAGATGTTTACATGGAACATTTGCTTCTTTTATAATTAGAAGAAAAGGTTTTTAAAAAGGAATGAATTATCACTTACCCATTGGCTGAGTTGGATCCTGTAACAATAATGCTTCATATTAACAGGCATCTACTAAACAGCTATTGTGCCCCAAGCATTGTGTTAAGCACTTAACATGGATTGTCTAAATTATCTAAATATTTACAACAATCCAATGAGGTAGGTACCAGTAGTGCCATTTTAAGGATTAGAGAACTGAGGCACAGAAAGTTTACTTACGTGCCCGTGTCACATAGCCAGTCCTGGGTGGAAGCTGAATTCCTCCCCTGTCTTTCTGGCCATTGAGCCTAACTGCTGTGTGCTCGACTGCCTCCAGCTGCATGAACAGGTTCAATAAGTGGTACTGATGACTGGGCAGTGAACACTTATCTAGTATTTACTATGACCTTTGCATTGGCCTATGGGCTAGCACATAGTAATTGAGTTATTCTTCACAGTAACCCTTTGAGGTAGGTACTGTTGTTCTCATTTTAAGGATGAGCTAACTGAGGCACTGGGGGCAAGTCACTTACTGGGCAGGGCTATTGTTGGGACTCTGGCAGAACAGCTCCCGGCTATGCTCTGAAACACTAAGCCAAAAGTTCTTCGATGCAGACCTTCTCAAGGATTACTTCTACTTCTCTGAATCTAAAAGCCTGGAAGCTAATGGATTCAGCTCCCCATACTTTGGCCAGAGCTTCTACATTTCTTCCAAGCTGCCTCCTGAGATTGCTGCTCTCTCTCCTTTTTTTTTTTTTCTTTGTGGTTCCATTGTTTTCCCCACTCGCTTTTTGGTTCTTCCGCCCTTTTAATAGAAAAAAAAAAAAAAAAAAAAAAAAACATATTGCACATTGTCCTCGGAATAAAACTCATGGTTTAGAGAGATGCTGATAGAGAATTGGCATGAAGAAAGAAGATGCAGTGCAAAGGAACTCGGCTTTGTTTTGTCTTGGTTTACAGCCAATGGCAGATGAGCTCAGAAGGACAGGGTCTGCTGCTAGCAGTGCGGGCCACATAGTGGGGATGGTGGGTGCCCCTTTAGCTCAGTGACAGCAGACTGTGTTCTTAACCTGGATCAGGCTATCATGCAAATTTAACTGAGCTTTGGCCACACAAAGTTACAAAGTGTCTGCCTCTGAAGAGTTTAGAACCTGAATCCAGAGAAACCAGGGCATGACATTGGTCACTGCTTGGTCATGAAAAAGATGAGTGTAGAATTGGCTTTTTATTCCTAGACTAAAACTTTGTACCATATGTTGCCTCTTCATTAAGTATTTCCTGAATATGGGATCCTGAAGTCTAATGTTTAAAGAGCCCTCTTGCCCTCTGAATCAGTCACCTTTCATCCCTAAGCTTGCTTCTGTGCATATCAGACATTAGATGTGCCTAGGTAATGTTGTGAGCTCTCTCCTAAACAGACCAGAGTCGGGTGAGGGATGAGGGAGGATCTTGGGGTCAATGGTCACAAATCAGCTAATGAGAGATCTGAAGACAGAGAGTCTGTGCCTAGCTCAGTCCAAAGAACGTAGTAGGGACTCAGTTCCTAGCCTTTCTTCCTGATCTAGTGAGTTTAGTGCAGACATTGTAACTCACCAGGCAAACCCATTATGAGCTAACCAACCACGATTTTCCATTTGCTGTGAGATTAAGCTTTGAAAGCCAGAATGACATTCTGTGTTGTGTTGTATGAGAACACCATCAACATTGGACCTGGCTGTGATATGAAAGTTATTTTTTAAAGAAAAAATAAAATTATAAAAGAACACCCTCAATGCATTCAAATTTTAGTAAGAATATTTTATAAAGCAAATGCAGTTATATCAGGAGTAACAAATACAGGGCCAGCAAAATTTTAATACTTGAGTATTATTTTAAATGCCATAAAGTATCTTTTGGCACAGCCTTTCTCATTCCAACTCATTGTTTTCAAAGAGAATAGATCCTGTGCCTTTTGCTTTGCATGAAGATTTTTTAATTCACAGAAAGGAACACAGTGTATCCACTTTGTACATGCTAGCAACAGATTTCCATTTTAATAAGGTCTGTTCACAATAGAGGAGTTTGAATGTGTTTTCAAGTTGGTTAAAGCAGGATTCCACTTGTACCACATAGAGTATTTAAAACACAATGGTACCCAGGCACGTTGGCTCATGCCTGTAATCCCAGCACTTTAGGAGGTCCAGGCAGGTGGATCACCTGAGGTCAGAAGTTTGAGACCAGCCTGGCCAATATGATGAAACCCCGTCTCTACCAAAAATACAAGAATTTGTGGGGCATGGTGGCATGCGCCTGTAATCCCAGCAACTCGGGAGGCTGAGGCAGGAGAATCGCTTGAACCTGGGAGGTGGAGGTTGCAGTGAGCCAAGATCACACCTCATTGCACTCCAGCCTGGAAGACAAGAGCAAAACTCTGTCTCAAAACAAAAACAAAAATCAAAAAACAACACGGGGTGTAAAAACATGTTTGAACATGTTTGTGTCCCACAGTTGTCCAATCAGCACTCATTGCACTAAGCTGTCAGCTTTAGTAAGGATCATGTAATGTTGCAGCCTGGTGTGTTTCAAACAAAACACATGGATTTTAGAGTCATACACCCTGGAAGCGGAATTTCAGCTGTGCCATTTCCTAGCCATAGGATGTCAAGTAAATTACTTAATAACTCTAAGCCTCAGTTTCCTCATTTGTGAATGGGACTAATAATTGCCACTTCCTAGGGTACACTGCTTCTAGAATGGAAACTTCATAGAGGGATTGTTTTTGTCTATTTTGTTCACAATGCATCTTTAATGCCCTAAGCAGGAATATAGCAGGCATAGAGTTATTGTGAGGACCCCGTAAGATAGCAGTAGTAGCTGTTGCTTACCAAGAGCCTCCTTAGTAGATAGTACCTACTTTCATTTTGGGGTCTGGAAAACAACTGGATAAATAACCAGATCTTGGACCAACACATTCAGGTCAAAAGTCCTTGTGGTCAATACAGGGCAGGAGGTCAGACACTAGAAGCCAAGATCAAAATTGAGAACCTGAGTTATCCATGTGGAAAGTCAGGCCAGCAGTCTGAAAAGAGCCCAAAAACAGGTGGTGTGAGACCAAGGGAAAGTTTTTCCTTTGCCCTCTGAAGGTTTGTTAAAAAATCACTGAAAAGAGGCCAATTAATAGGAGAAAAGGCATATCAATTTTATTAATGTGTACCTGGAAGTCTTTGGAATAAAGACCCAATGATGTAGCAGAAATTATCTATTTTTATGTTTAGGTTGAACAGCCTATTGACAGCCGTGTGGAAATATGATTAGACAAAGAGGATAGCTCCAATGCTAACAGATTGAACAGGGGAAACTCAGCAAGGCATGACTGTCTAGACTCTTTCGGCCTCCCTGAGCTGCGTTCCTTCCTTCTGGGTGTGGGACAAGACCGTCTCTGGAATGAGGTCTTATGGCCTACAATCAAACAAAATAGGTCAGATAGTTTATTTGTGGCCAGTTTTTACACTGAAGGTGGTGGAGAGTTAGAGTAGTATTTTTAGATTTATGGCTGGCTTTGGGGAAAAGGGGCTCTGGTTTCTATGACCCAGCTTGGGGAAGAGGGGTTCTAGTTTCTGTGGTTAGCCTTGTGGGAGAATGGGACTGAGCGACAAGAGGGCAGGTGAAGGTCAGAGAAAAACCTTTGCCTCAGAGGCTGCTTCTGAGGCCTTCATTTTGGGGAATTGTTTTGATTCCAAGCAGTGTGTAGATGTTACCATTTCTAGGTCATCTGGGGTTCCAAGTCCATGGGGCCAGTACTTGCTCCTGCAGCATGATTCTGAGGAGTGGAATGGTTTTTCTTCTCTCCTCTTTTGCTGAGTTGAGTGGACCTGGGCCCATGGGTGTAGCAGGAGGTACCTGGAAGCAGCCACAGATTAGACCCACATGAGTGCAGCTGTAGGACTGTGACTGCTAAAGCTAGCAACAAATACACGAAGATCCGGGGGCATCCTGGGCATCCACTCCAGTGAGATGGCAGTTCCATTCAAACATTTTAAACATTTGGAGGGGACTTTGTTTTCTCAGCTGCCATTTGGTTCGTCATTTCACAGGCAGCAGACCAAGAGGGAAGGGAAGGACATGTGTTTCCCTAGAAGGTTTAATCGTGATGCTCATGCAAGAATTCTGGATCACCTGGCCCTAAGCCCCTCTCCAAAGCAGAGAAATAAGTTCTTTAGGCCTTGTGGCAGCTTTGGGATGCTGAGATTCTAGTGCTGTGGGTTGGTCTTTCTCTACCTGAGCCAAACATTCATTTAAAACTCGACTGCCCGGGGAAATTTGAACACTGATGGGATATTGGTTTATATAAAGGAATTGTAAATAATTTTACAGCTAATTTTATTTAATAATATGCTTGTTATATTTTAAGAGCTCTTTTCTTCTATAGCTGTACACTGAAATATTTGTGGGTGATTTCGTACAATATTGGATATGTTTTTAATAAGCAGGGATTTGGAAGGGGAACGTGGATTGTGGAAAGACATAACAAGATGGGCTGGAGTTGATAATGGTTGAAGTTGGATGATGATGCCTAGGGGCTCAATTGTACTACTCCCATCATGTATGCTAACAATTTTTCATAGTAAAAAACTTTAGTGGACATCAACAACCTCACATTTAGTGCAAAATATAAGTGATTTGGCAGGACCAAGGAAGGAGTTGTGTAGCATGATTTCACTAATTCAGGTGGGCGTTTGAGATCAAATGTTATATGCTTTTTAATTTTTAAAAATGAAAGTTCATAAGTCATCTGCTTGAAATTCTATATGTCACTGTGATTTATTCCCCTTATGTTGACCCCAGCCTAGCCCAATCTGGCTCCTGTTTTTCTAGGAATTAACATTAAGGTTTTATTGTTTCGTTTTGTTTTTAAGCTCTACTGCCCTAATCATTGAGTTGACATATGCAATGGTTTGGGTCTTTTCTTCTAAGAATGGAAATGGATACAAACAACAGGAATGTCGGAGAAGCTGTGGGACTTGCCATCATAATCTTCCTTGCTACTTTTTATGTAAATAAACCACAGACCAAATGGGAACACCAGATATCAAACAATATTTTGTGAAACTGTTGCATTTACTCTTCTGTGCCGTGGTACAAGGACATCTATCACTGGCTGGTGTTTTCTCCCACAAAGCACAGAGGACATTGGGGCAATTATTGAATCAAAAGTTGCCAGTTGGCAACTCTTCTTGATGCCAAGGTCACCAGATATGGAAGAATTTTCACCTTCAGTGTTCTCTAGTCTGATTAAATGCCTCTCGTGACTGCATTGTTGAAGAATTTCAGAAGGTGGTGAGGGGGAAGGAGCCTTAAAGCCAACTCTAAGAGAAAAGCGTCTGGTCATAGAGACAGCATACAAAGTGTGTGTTGCAGCTTTAAAAAACAAATTTGTGTGTGTATGTGCACGCATGTATGTGTATTTCTTTATATATACATATTTGTTAAAGACCATCATCTGAACTATTAAGAGACAAAGGGAAAAGCGGTCTTTGGTTGTGCTAGACCTTAGCATAGGTCAATGTATGTTCTAGAACAGAAACATGTCAGATGATGGAGTTTTCTAGGAAATAAAATCTAAGACAGAGGTGGAATAATTATTTAAGGGCTTAGCATCATCAGAGCAACCGTTTGTATTTCCTTCTGAGTTGCTTTTGGGGATTGATTTTTGTCAGAGGGAAAGGTATGTCTTTAGGGATAAAAGAATAATTGGAAATTTAAAATGTCTCAAGACTCATTCATATGCCTTTTGGGTCATCAGAAACCATGTCTGTTTACTAATGCTTGCTCAGATAGTTACATTTAAAAGGAGCATGTTTTTCCATGAATGTGAAACTTCATTTCATGAAGAGGCACCATGCTTGTTCCCCATAACTTCATCTAGCTTTTGTTCTAAAAAAGTAAATTTTTATTGATAGGTAATTCCTAAAAGGAAAAACCAAACGCAATGGTTGATGTAAAATTAGAGAGACTGACTTTGGAATATAAAGGATAGTGGAAGAAAGTTCAGGAGCCATGACTTTGGAGTATGAAGGAAAACGGAAGAGAAAGTTTAGGAGTCTGAATTAGGAGTTTGAAGGAGAATGGAAGAGAAGGTTTAGGAGCCAAACTCCAGGGCCTCTCCTGAGCTGGAAGAACACAGCAGGTCTGGTTCTTTGTGGTTATACAGGGCAGGGCAGCGCCCCATCAGTGATTCAAGATGCCACAACATGGGTACCCGGGGACTTCTTCAGACCTCACAGGCCACCACAGAGATTCGGACTCACACAGGAGAACACGCCACCCCTGCTCACCCCATTGAGAACCGCTACAGAAAATGACGATTGAAATAGGGACAATGGAGACTCACCAATAAACATGATTCCAAGGGGCCAGAGAGCACCATGCCCTACCTGGCACACACTCACCTTCCCCATGTGTTGGAGTGTATAGCTGAGCTGGAAAGAAAAGGCCACAGGCCTGTGTGTCAGGTGGACCTGGCTCCCGAGTTTAGTCATCTCTGATATCTGGGCCAATTCCTTTGAACCTCACTTTCCTCATCTGTGAAATGGAAATAATAGTACCTTTATGGGGTTGTAAAAGAATTCACTGCAATGATGCTTTAAAGCATCAGCGCAGATCCTGGAACATACTAAGTGTTCAGTTATATCAGTGACAGTCCTCTCTCCCGCAGCCCCTGGCATCTTGGGATGGGGTTCAGTCTCACTGGGTTTCACACTGTCCTCTCTGGAAATACAGCAAACCCTCCCGTGTCATATTATACTCCTGCCAGGCCAACCTTGTCAGCCATGTCGCCTTCTGCTTCTGTGCCAGGAGAGACTGTCCTCAGGAGGGTACTGAAACTGGAGGTGGGGGATGGAGATTGAACCCCCCTTTTCCCAGGGCTCTGCAGAGCAGAATGTGAAGCTCACTTCCTGGTGTCTGCGATGTTCTCCTTGGCTCGGCCACAAGCAAACTCACACATCAGCTCCTCTTTACATTATTGGGGTTGTCACTTTTTAGCCCACCTTCTCTTCTTTTTTGACCAAATCTTTTCGATAGCATCATCAAATCCTGACCCTCATCTGGGAAAAACTCTGGCTGCTCCTCCTCACCAGGGTCATGCAAGACCACTCCCTCCTCACCATTGACTTACGTTCAAAGTAACAATATACTTTTGTGTTCCAGGCACACAAAATTTCCGTGACTGACAGTGCCAGGCTTGGCCTGTTTGGCTTAGATAAAAGCAATTGTCAAGCAGTGGACCTGGAAGGCTCAGTGGACTTTATGAAGTTCAATGTCGTTCCTTCCTGCTGCACACTGGCACTGATGGTGAGGGCTATTGGCAAGACCAGCTGCAGGGCAGCATGCTGGTGCAGGCTGGGCTGACTGGACGGGTGCCCCGAGAGCTGAGCTTCTTTCACATCTGCCTCATCAAGGCCCTCTGGGTAACCTTGGATTTCTGTGCCTTTCACCCTTCAGGCCCCACAGTGGGGAAAGTCCTATAGGGAGAGGTTTGAGCATGCTATTGATTTTCTTTTTTGCTTCATGTTGCTTTTGTTTCATTTTAAGTGTTGCTAGGCAATGCCTGAAGAGAAAGGCTCCTCTAAAACTTTTTATTTTATTTTAACTTTTACTTGTCTTTATTTTTCAATTTTTTAATTTTTAATTTTTGAGATGGGAGTCTTGCTCTGTTACCCAGGCTGCAGTACAGTGGTACAATCATGGCTTACTGCAGCCTCCAAATGCTGGACTCAAGCAGTCCTCCTGCCTCAGTCTCCCAAATAGCTGAGACTACAGGCATACAACACCATGCCTAGCTAGTTTATTTTTTATTTATTTTGTATTTATTTGGTGGAGACAGGGTCTTGCTTTGTTGCCCAGGCTGGTCTCAAACTCCTGGCATCAAGCAATCCTCCTGCCTTGGCCTCCCAAAATATAGGCATGAACCACCATGCCCAGCCTAAAGCTTTAAACATGTTCTTCAAAGGCTGGGTTCTCAAGTGTAAAACAGGGAAAGGCTGGCCAAAAGTGGAAGGTGCCATGACCATACCACATCAGATTCCTAAGGAGGATAGAAGGAACAAAATGAGATTTCATAGGAAAACTCTTTAAAATACAAAATTGTGTACACCCTTGTTCTTAGGTGAAATGAACTGAAATATGGCAGCTATATTAGGACATATTATTCTTGCTTTAACAAGAGCCAGACACCAAGAGAATCAAGACCAACAAGAATCATCGTACCATTCAATTCCCTGATTCACTGCTTTGACACCTGGAGCAGTAGCCCTAGGGCTACCCAACCCGCTGGAACTTCTTGCATGCTGTCCACTTCCCAAGAAACAGGTTCATTTCGCTAAACCTCTTGTTCTCTTTGCTGCCAAATATAGTTGCCCCCTACCTTGAACTCAGGATTTCTGACATAGACCCAGTGATGATAGTTGAGTTTCAGGTTGGGAGGACAAGTTTAGAAAAAAGAAGGAGTGTGTGTCCAAAGTCACTTATTGACAGGGAGACTTTTCCACAGCAATTATAATTGTACCTTCCTGTTCTTACTCATAATAGTAATCCTCTAACATTTTGCTGTCAGCAGTGTGACAAATTAAAAAACATCTCCCCATAGAATATCACTGGATCTTTCAACACCTTCATGAGATAGGTAAGGTCTAATATTGGGTTCCCCTAAAAGCAAATTCTGAGACAAGGCTTTGGGTGCAAGTAGTTTGGGAGGTGATTCCTGGATGTCCTGTTAAGAGAGTGAGGAAGTGAAATACAAGAGGGAGGAAAACCAGTAATGGGTGTATGGGGAACTGGGGGTGCACCCCTGAGAGACTGCAGAGCCTGCCTCAAGTCGTTCCACCAACTCTTGTGACTCTCAGGCACTTTCCCCATCTGTCCTGCAGGGGTGTGCATTCTCCTCTAGGAGTTCCCCTGGCGGAGTCCAGTGGGCAGCTAGCCCAGAGGGGAGGTGAAGTCATCCTCTGTAATAGGCTGAGCAGGTGTGCATGGGAGACCCACAGCATCTGCTATGGCTGTGCTTCTCACAGGGACAGGTTCATAGGGGAAGAAACAGGCACAGTGAGGTCCAGTGCTTGCTCAGAGTCCACAGGACTCCATCCCCTGCCCTCTTTCCCCACCACCACAGTGCATCCCCTAAAGCCCCAGGGCAGCCAGTATTAGGAAACTAGCAACAGGGCCAGTAGCAATGGCCTTCTCTGACAGTGTTTCTCACACAGGGGCCCTGCATGGCTGGTGTAGCCGCTTCTTTTAGAGGCTCTTTTAGAGCATGGTGATTAAGATTCCTGAGTCAGACTCCTGTGTTCCCATCCCAGAAGTTCTGTGGCCTTGGTTGAGCAAATTACTTAAATCTTCTGTGCCCTAGTTTCATTCTCTGTTAAAATACTACCTGTCTCATTATGGCTGACGTGAAGACTAATTTAATTCATACATAAAAAGAGCTTAGTAGAGAATAAGGACCATCCAAGTGTTCACGGGTGGTGGTGTGGTTGGGCATAGCGATGCTCTTTTTCCTTTTACTACTGTTTTCCTGGCTTTGGAATTAATGTGAACCGGTAAAACAAAAGCTCGCATTTCATTGCAGCGTTTATGTCTGATGGGGTCTCACGAAGTTTAAACACCATTACACTTCAGACGATTTATGTATCACCTGTCTTCACTGCACGCTGGTAAACTCCCTAAGGAAGGGGACTGCACTTGCCGTGCCCTTCCCGGCATCAGCAGCATGAATCAGTGAGGCACCCGGCCTTTGGAGCTGCTCAGGAAATACGCACTCAGTGAGAAGAGCACATCCTTTCATGGGTTCGCCGGTGACACCAAAGCTCATGTTACACAGCCGAGCCACCTGCTGCTGCTGGCATTAATGTAAGAAGAATTTAAAAGGTTGCACAAAAGATGCAGTTTTCCCAGAATTTTCTCTGTATTTATAGAATGCTATTATAAGGCCCTCAAAAGCATTTTCAGCTGTGGCTTGATTCTTTAATCCCAAGTAGGATGAAATTGAAAGCTAAAATATGGAGTGTGGCATTTTGATATGCACTATTAGCATCCACCACTGATGATCAGTATTAATGTTTTATTATGGATAGCAGTATATGCCAGCAGGTGGACTACAGTTAACACTTGTTTGACTTTGACACACTCTTAAAATGGGTCAGAGCCAAATTGAGAAGTCCTGTTTAACAGATGATGAACTCCCTTCCACTGAGTTGTACAGACTCCCTGCAGCAGAAGTTACCTGGGTCAGGTCGCTTGTTCACAATTACCACATTTCTTTGATAAATGTCAGAGGCACCCCGTAGAGGGAGGTGGGTGATGGCTCTGCAGCCTGTGACTCGGTCGTAGACTCAGCTTCTTGTGGACTGAATTATGTCTCTCTGGCCAAATTCCAGTGTTGAAATCCTAACCCCCAGTGCCTCAGAATGTATTTGGAGAGAGGACCTTTAAAAAGGTAATTAAGATAAAGTGAAGTCCTATTCACAATTAGCAAGGACATGGAATCAATTCAAATGCCCATCAGTGATAGAGAGGATAAAGAAAATGTGGTACAGATACACCATGAAATACTACACAGCCATAAAAAGAAATGAGATCATGTCTTTTGTAGGGACATGGATGGAGCTGGAAGCCATTATCCTCAGCAAACTAATGCAGAAACAGAAAACCAAACACCTCATGTTCTCACTTATTAAGTGGGAGCTGAACAACGAGAACATATGGACACAGGGAGGGGAACACACACACTGGGGACTGTCAGGGGTAGGTGGGAGGAGAGAGAGCATTAGGAAAAACAGCTAATGCATGCTGGGCTTAATACCTAGGTGATGAGTTGATAGGTGCAGCAAACCACCGTGGCACACATTTATGTATGTAACAAACCTACACATCCCGCACATGTACCCCAAAACTAAAAATAAAAAAAATTAGTTAATTAAATAAAAATAAAAAAAATAAAAGATAAAGTAAAGTCATATGGATGGGACCTAATCCAATACATCTGGTGTGCTTATAACAAGAGGGAAATAAGGCAAAGACACACATACAGGAAAGACCATGTGAAGACACAGGGAAAAGACAGCCATCTTTTCAAGGGGAGAGGCTCTCAGAAGAAACCAGCCAGCCAACACCTTGGTCTTGACCTTCTAACCTCCAGGACTCTGAAAAACTAAGTGTCTGTGGTTTAAGCCACTCAGTCTTTGTACTGTGTTCTGTCAGCCCTAACAAACTAATGCACAATGTATTTCTTAACAAGCGTGTGCAGAAACCACCTGAGGCTCCCGCAGCTCTATGAAGTCCCAGCTTCCATCCTCTGAGATGCTGCCGTTAACCTGAAGAAAGGCTTTTAGGGGTAAAGCTATTTTTCTTGAGGCAGAATTCAGCGTTCCTGGACAGAATCTGCACTTATATCTTCACCCCTTGCTCATACACGAATGTGAATGTACTTTCTTTCCCCCAAGTGTCTGTGCTGTTTTGTGTTGGTCGTACTTGCTTTGTTTTGTCTTGTTCTGTCTACTGTTTAGAAAAAATGCAGAATCTCTGATTAGAAGGAGCCTTTTAGGGCTTTGCTTCTAATGACATAAATTGCTGAGTGTGCTGCAGTAGCAACGCACTTAGAATCAATAGACAGATAACTGCTATTTCTAGAAGCTTATATGGAGAATTGTGTCAATTCCTTGCAACCTTGGATGGTCTCGGCATTCATTATAGGACAGTCTTTCAGTAATCACAAAGTAAATTGTCCGTCTCGCATGCCGTGCAGCAGCTGTTGGCTCCCTTTTGGGGGCCACTGTTGTTCTCATTGATTCGTGCTGGAGTGATGGGGCTCAGTTATGGCTGGAGTGGACGAGCAGACCCAGTGTTAGCCTCAGGGGGTCTTAGTGTAGGCTGATAGTTGCAAACATGTACCAAAGAAACCACAAGAAGTGAATGTTAACCCACCTTTTACAAGTCATTTCATTCCTGCCCTTTCTTTATCTCCATTTTTTCTCACTCTCCTGTCCCTTTATTACTTTGTTTCTGTTGCTACAGTGACCAAATCAAAGTACAGGACACCCTGTTAAACTTGAATTTCCATTAGATGACATATAATTGTTTTCGTATAAGTGTGTAGCAAACTCACACTAAATCAGTTATTTGTTGTTTATCTGAAATTCAGATTTAACTGTGAATTCTGTGTTTTATCTGGCAACTCTATGTCTCTCAACATGACTTTTGTGTGTTTCTTAGATATCTATGTGTGTACGTAGATAGGACTATAGACAGAGACATAGCTATCTTCTTCACAGACTTTGCTATTCTCTCCTTTTCCATTGTAAACCTACCCCACCCTACATATCTCCCAACTTTATTCATATATATAGGGGTTTTTATACATAGCTTTTCTTCTTCCTTTGTTCATGCCTTTGCATTCTGTTCCCTGTTGTATATCTCCCTAATCTATCCTTAAAAACTATGGTATTTCCTCCTAAATATTGGTCATATGTAGTAAGTACTTTAAGTTTCCTTCTTACTTTAAAATTCTGAGAAGTAAAAATCTTCAGGCCAGGCACAGTGTCTCACACCTGTAATCCCAGCACTTTGGGAAACCAAGGCTGGAGGATTGCTTGAGCCTGGGAGTTCGAGAATAGCATGAGCAACAAAATGAGATCTGGTCTCTACAAAAATTAAAAAAAAAAAAAAAAAAAAAAAAAAAAACATTAGCTGAGCATGGAGGCATGGTGTCTGTTGTCCCAGCTACACAGGAGTCTAAAGCAGGAGGATTGCTTGAGCCTGCCGTGAGCTGTGATCTTGCCACTGCACACTAGCCTGGGCGACAGAATGTGACCCTGTCTCAAAAGAAAGACCAAAAAAAACTTTCTAGTTATCTCTTTAAAAACCGAACTTGCATTTTATTATCATTCTTATTTATTTGTTTTTATTGATTTTACCTTGTCAGATCAATGACTTTTCATCAAAAATGGGATGATACCCTTAGACAGAAGGTTGGTGGGGTAGAATACATGTCATGTAAGAACCTTCTGGGCAACATGGAAAGTTTAAGGAATAAATATTTTTTCACTTTTGTCATATTTTATTAGCAAATCTCAAAATCCATCAGTCAATAGGCACAAGTTACTCTAATGTCTGCTTTTTGCAAATCACTATGCTAAGCTGTGGGAGACCCAAATCAGTGGAGCCTTATTTGTCTCTGCCCTCAGATAAGACATATGAAGAGATAATAGGAAGTAATATATATTCACTGTAGCAAAGAATGTAGGCTTGGGGGAACTGGGTGATAAGAGACCTTGGTGATTAAGGGATCGGGTGAAAAATGGCTGCCCTCCTCACCAGCGTGAAGCACAGAGCAGACAGTGCTGGGGCGCTCACTGGGCACTCACACACCTCCCTCACCTTGCACCCTAACTACCTCCTTCACCTCACCTTGTCCCCAACCTGCAACATAGGGTAGTTAAACTTTGCTCCCCCACAATCTGACATTTCAGAAGATAAACTAAGTCATTTCTCTTAAAAAGAATCGTGGTAATATGTCCCTGATTCTTTTGGAAAATATAAATCGATGAATTTATTTTTCTTGATTTTTAGTAGATTATGCCCCAACTCATTCCACAAAAAGTTAAGACAGTGATTTAAAAAATTCTCCTGCAGAGTTTTCCTACACCCTTTCCATGGTACTTGGCTTCTACAGATCTTTTTTTTCTACAGATTTATTTTTTGACAAAATAAACCAGAAAGCTCAGTGCAGAGGTCCACCATTTCAAGGAGAAGACACACTTTTCAGAGCTCTGCTTCCTGTGGCCCAGCTGCTGTTGGCCGTTAGTGTTACCTGGGGTTTCCACATTCTCCCACCTTCTACCCAGTGACTTCTCCCAGGAATGTTGGTGACTGTGGAGCTTTAATAGTATGATTTTCTTTAAACTACTCTGTGTAAACATTGAATATATCTCTGTGTGTATATGTGATTTAATTTTTAAATGGACTTTTTTTATAGCGTTTTAGGTTCATAGCAAAATTGAACAAAAAGTACAGAGAGTTCCTGTACACCCACTGCCCCCACACATGCATAGCCTCTCCCACTGTGCACATCAAGACTTACATTCTGTATTTTTTAAAGATTCATCATCTTTAAAACTCTCCTTTTCATGGTTGTTGCAGCATGAACCTATTGTTACTCAAAATGAATAGAGTGAGTACCAGAGATTATTGGCATTTTAATGTGATTTCTTTACAATGTTTATGTATTAATTTTTATGGTGTCTTACAGTCACATTACATAGCCATATTTTCTCATATTACATAGCCGTATTTTCTGCCAGTACAAGTATTTTTGGTTCTTAAAGTGAAATGGAATATACTAGAGATCAGAATAGTAGCTGACACATCAAAGGCAGTTGATGATGTTTGTTAAACTACATTGATATTCTATTCCTCAGAGTCTTGTGACTTCCAGATGCTTCGTGATATTTAAATGGCTTCTCCCCTCACCCCACTCTCAACAAGGCTGTAGCCTCTTCCATAGGGTGTGGGTTAACTTCACCGAAACACCAAGGAGGCAGAGACTCATCAGCACAAAAGAAGGACAGTATATAGGGATATATCTTAGGTTCAGAGCAATGGTTACATCAGCCCACACCACTCTCATTACATATAGCCTCAATCAGCAGGCCTAATTTTAGGAGGTGCAAGACAAAAATACAGTCGAGAGAAGTGAACTAAAAATATACCCCCCTTATTCTGTTACAATGTACTTCCTCCACTAGCTGGTCTATTCCATTAAGCAGAATTCTCTGCCTGTCATAATTGCCATAAAGACTTTTCGATGATAATTAAGAACAATGAAAGCCTACATTTTTATTTTGATTCATTGCAGCTGTCATGACCTTCCACTTTTTTCTGCTCCTTTTTAGAATTGCTGGCATTCACTTAAACAGATGCTACTGTATTTTTCAGGGAGAGTTTGAGGTGGCCCCATTTTATTAATATACAAAGAGTGTCATTAAGGAGGGTACATTGTATGAGTCACACTTCAATTATACCAGCGGGCCCCTTCTGTGATTCTCATGACAAAAATACTTGTTTTTATTTTCAGCTCCCACTGTATTTTT
The DNA here is from genome assembly GCF_007565055.1 of Rhinopithecus roxellana. Taxonomy (NCBI): domain Eukaryota; kingdom Metazoa; phylum Chordata; class Mammalia; order Primates; family Cercopithecidae; genus Rhinopithecus; species Rhinopithecus roxellana. The sequence goes on from NC_044566.1 coordinate 13,388,835, forward strand.
CACATTGAAGAACGTATTTTATTTTAATGAAGTTTTAAGAGTGCTTGTTATGTTTAGGACATTATGCTCAGTACCGGCAGGGTTGATTGAGACAAAATTCCTGCCTCAAGGAACTTCCTTGGGGAAGACAGATACATGTCAAGATGTGAAACTAGGATATCTGCAGCTGGCACTTCTTTGGGGAGCTGTCTTTGGGGAAATATCTTCATGAACTGTGGGGGTAGGGCTGGAACTTGAGAGCAGGAACAAGGTAGTGGTAAGAATGGATAAAGCACACCACATGAGACAAGGGGAAGAATTCGCTCCACGCATAAGAGGCTGGGCAGAGGGAGAAGACGGTTGAGCAGGGAGCTGAGAGAGAAGATCCAGAACACTGGGTTGAGGTTCAGGAGTAAAGGATCGCTGGACCAGGTGACATTCCATGTTGGGAAGATCAAAGGCCATTTGAGGGCCAGGGATGCCCAGTGCCCAGTGTGAGGGTGTTGATGAGGCTTGGGAGGGAGAGCCTTTCTGTTCTCTAACACATTTCCGTAACATCTACTGTGCTTATCAGGAATGCTTTGTGTGAGTGTTTTTGGGTTTCTTTGCTTTATTTGGGTGTGGGGACTATCCCAGAAGGTTCTGAGCTGCATTTCTGAGGCATGAGGAATACAGCAGAGACAGGATGTATGAAAGTGGGAACCTGGAAGCAAATATGACCCTGAGACACAAGCTCCCCTGAAACTGCAGAAGTCCTTGGCAGGCGTTGTACTTCCTGAGGGCGTCAAGCAGGAGGTCTGAGCCAGTTTCCTCTCAATCGCAAGGACTCTGGAAGCCCTAGCTGATATCTGCTTGTCTGGGTTAAACTGTTAAAATGCATGGCCATTTTACATAAGTTTATAAGAGTGGAAATGCACAGAAGGGAATAGTTAATTCTGACTCAGATTAATTTAGGGCTCCCTGAGAGAGCCTTTGTAGCTAGGCCTTTGAAGCTGAGTGTGATTTCAATAAACAGAATTGGAGAAGGCTGTGTCAGGTAGAGGGAATGCCTGAGAATTGGCCTTGAGACACCAACTGTGTGGACAGGACAGACATCAACTGTATAGGCATGTGTGGCTGGCATCTATAGTGTGTGGGTGGGTAGAAACATGGACTGTGGTCGGATTCTGGAAGGCCTTCAACTCCATGCTTAGTGAATTTTGACCTAAGTCTGTGGATGTCTGATCTGTATCTAGAGAACCAAATTGGAGAAACAACATGAAAGTTTGTAAGGAAAAGTTTTGAAAGCAAGGGTCCCATTAGGAGACCATTTAAATCCATGACTGTCAAACCTCCCACTTCCACTTATACACCTACTATAGTCTGGATACTTGTCTCCCCAAGCCTCATTGTGAAATGTGATCCCCGGTGCTGGAGGTGGGGCCTAATGGATGGTGGCTGGGTCATGGGGATAGCTCCCCATGAGTTCGTTCTTGCCGTATTAGTTCCCTCCAAAGCTAATTGTTAAAAAGAACCTGGTGCCTCCCCCTGTCTCTCTTCTTGCCTCTCTTACTATGTGATCTGGACACACTGGCTCCACTTTGCCTTCTACCATAAGTGGAATCAGCCTGAAGCCCCCACCAGAAGCAGACGCTAGCACCGTGCTTCTTGCACAGCCTGCAGGACTGTAAGCCAAATAAACCTCTCTTTTCTTCATAAATTATCCAGGCTCAGGTATTCCTTTATAGCAACACAAACAGACTAAGATAACCCCTGGAGGATGATCTACTCCCATGGCTAAGATTGGAGCCATAGTTTAAGTGGTATGGGTGAGAAGTAAAGAGAGTGAACACAAGAAATTGTAGTAGAACTAGAAAGGATGGTAGGAATCAGAGATACATGAGGAGGCGGGGTTGATAGGTGGTAAAATTGACAAATTATTGATACAGGCAATTGTTGCTTTTAGGTCTGGTTGACTTGAAAGATATTATTGAGCTCCGTATCAGGAGAGGAGTAAGAGGTGCCCAGGAGTGTGTTTGTGCATGGCGGGGAGGGGTGGGGATGGGGCAGAGATTATGAGTTTGGTTTTGGATGTGTTAAGATTGAGGTACTAGTGGGATATTTACATAGAGATGTTCAGCAGCCAGTTGGAAATGCAGGCCTGGGGCTGCACACTCAGCTTATTCTTAAATGACTTATCTATGTCGCATAAATGCCAGCAAAGCCCAGAGGTAGACTGAGTAGATTCTAGGTGTTTCAGCTCATTCGTGAGTGTCACCATGGAAGTAATATATAGAAGTGTCTGGATTCCCCCTACTCTGTCCCTGCCCATAGGAGATTCTCAGTGAATGTTTGTTGTGTGAGTCGGAGCAATACCCTCAGTTTGGTGATTCTGGGGGGAATGGAAGAGTTTATACTTTACTTGCAAATTGTGGTATGGAAGCACTTATTTACTATGTTTGCTTATATTTGACCTTTTGTCCATGAACATATGGACGTAACAAATATTTTCCTAGGAAAAGAAATGTAACTTTACAAGAGAGATTTTTCTTAAATATACAGGGCAAAGGGGTGGTGGCGGGGTACTGCGCAGTCTTAGTCCTGCCTTCCTGTCTCCTTTCCTTTGTTTTCTCTTTGCTGTGACCTGTTAGCATAGTAGTTTATACTACCTTCTATTTGCCATTTATTTATTTATTAATATATTGCCTGTTTATTGTTTCTTTATTATGGATATTTGTCCTCTAAAGAGCAGCAGCCTGAGTCTGTTTTTATAGAGAACTTAGACCAGAATGGTTGTGATTCATAGAAGAAGAAAGTCAAACAAATACGGATTGAAAATGCCCGGTGTGCAGGGTCACTGAGCTTATGTGGTGAAAAATGAAGGAACTGACATTTACCCCTCAGGGTTGTTGGGAGACTCACATGTCATCATATCTAGCGACAGACTTATAAGCTGCAAATGTTTGCAATTATAGGACACTGATGTTGTTGTCATCGTTATTTGGGAAAAATCAGGTAAATGAAGAAAGATTCACCAGAGTTTTCAGAACATACTTCATGGAAAAGATATATTTGAGTCAGACAGAGCCATCGTCCATTCTTCCTCAGAAGAGGGACTGATGGCGTTTGGGGAAGATTTATCTGGAAGTGTTTTGCAGTAATTCAGCCATGCAGTGGCAGGAAGGCCTGGCATGGTTGCTGACATGGGAGGGGAGGTCTTTCTAACACTCCATGGTGTCCATGGGTCCTCTGGGGCATATAATTCAGGGGTCATGTTCTTCCCAGAACACATTCATTTAGCTTCCTTACTGGCAGCACCTCCTGGCCCACTTACCTTATTCTGTGAAGGCCACACACACACACACACACACACACACACACACACACACACTAGACCATTAGACAACTCAATTTGAGTTCAAGATGAGGCTGGGGGAGATGCTCCTTCTTTTTCCTAGGGAAAATGTCAGACATGGTTGTTTCCGGATGTCTAAACTTTCTCATATGATAAAAGATACTGTAGGGCCGAGAAATGATAAAAGGTCAATGAGACATGGGATAGTCAGCAAGGATAGTCACTTGGGCTGGTAAAGGCCTGGTCATTTGTTGGCCTGGGGATATATTATCAACTCTGTCCTGCAAATGAAAAGAAATTAGAACTGAGCAAGTGGCCCAGTGGGCATATCAAATTTTTATGTGTCCATGGTTTAAAAATGAGCTGTGCAAAGACGGTAGTGAAAGGAGCAACGTTGCAAGTGTAGTTTGTGTCTGTCAATGGGGCTCACTGTTTTGGCCAGGGAGTAGGAGAGATAATAAGCTTATTGCAGTGTGTTGAGTTTAAGTTGCAATCTCTAAACAATATGCCAACCCTGTTATTTCTTTATTTATCACACTGAGCCATCATCTGTTGACTCGCTACTATGAGTGATGAGGATTTAGCTTCCTTGAATCACCCCTCTTCTCTTCCTCCCCACCTTCCTCCTAATTTTTTTTGTCCTTGTGGCACTATTTTTACTTCCGTTTGTGGTTACATTTGTAACTTTAAATAATACACTGAAGCCTCTGTTGCTTTTGGTCAGCTTTTGACAGCATTCTTTCACCCTCTGTTTTGTGAAATGAGGTTGTGGTGTCTCTCCCCTTTGCTACATCTCTTTTCTATCTTCCATGTCCCAATTTTTCTCAACTGTATTTTTAATTTTGTTTGTTTTTATGTATTTATTTTGAAATTAACATATAGTAAGACTGACTTTTGCAGGGGAGGGTAACAACTATGTAAATTGCAACAAATGTATAGATTTATGTAACTACCACCACCGTCAGGACACAGTGCAATTCCATCACCCCTAAAAACTCCATCGTGCCACCCATTTGTAATTACACCTTCCTTCCACCCCTAATCCATGGCAGCCACTGCTCTTCCTTTATTATCATTATTATTCCATTGCTGGGTAGTAGTCCTCAGCTTATTAATCCATTCACCTCCTGAAGGACATTTTGGTTGTTTTCAGTTTTGATCTATTATGAATAAGGTTGATCTAAACATTCATGCATAAGCTTTCATATGAACATACATCTCTATTTCTCTATCTAACCAGACCATACCATCTTGATTATTGTAGTTTATAGGAAGTCCTAAAATCAGGTAATGTGAGTTATCCAACTTTACTCTTCTTTTGCAAAATCGTTTTGATGATTCTAGTTCCTTCGCCTTTCTATATAAATTTTACAGTTAGTATGTCTATATCTATTTTAAAATCTTACTAGGATTTTGATTGGAATTGCATTGAATTTACAGATTAACCTGGGAAGAACTGACGTCTTTCCTATGTTGAGTTATCCAATTCATGAACATAGCATCTCTCTTCATTTATTTAGGTCTGCTTTCTTTCATTAGCATTTTTTTGGTTTTAAGAATCCATATGCTGTGCATGTTTTGTTAGATTTATACATAAGTATTTCCTCTGTACTTGGAGCTATTTTAAGATATTTTTAAATTTTTGATTTCCAGTTTTTTGCTGGTACAGAATATAGTTTTGTGTACTGACCTGGTATCTTATGACCTGGCTAAACTCACTTATCAGTTCTAGGAGTTTCCTACATAGAAAATAATATTTTCTGAGAAGAGGTACAATTTTTATTTCCTCCTTTCCAATCTGTTATGCCATTTACTTGCACTTGCTAGAATTTCCGTTATGATGGTCAGTAAGAGTGGTGAGAGTGAACGTCCCTGCTTTGTTCCTGATCTTGGGAGAAAATGTTTTACCGCTAAGTGTAATGTTAGCTATAGTTTTTTTTTTTTTTAATCAGGTTGTTGAAGTTCCCTTTTATTCCTAGTTTACTGAGAGTTTTTATCATGAATGGATGTTGAATTTTGTCAGATGCTTTTTCTGTATCAATTGATGTGATCATGTGATTTTTCTTCTTTAGACTATTAGTATGGTGGATTTTATTGATTGATTTTGAACCAGATTTTATTATATTGTATTCCCAGAATAAGCCCCACTTAGTTGTAGTTTATTATTATTTCTACATATTGCTGGACTCTGTCAGTTCTTCATAGCTAAGGATAACGTTTGCCTTCAGTTGTGTAATCATATTCAGTGTTTCCTGCTTTGTCTCTACAAATGTCTCTAAAAGTTGAAAATCTCTGAAAGACAATACTTTTAGGATTATGAAGAACAAATACTGTCTGTAAGGAAACAAATAGGATTGTATGATTGCTTTTCTCTCTCTTTGTGACCGAAATACTCTCAACGTTTTAATGGGTTAAGATATGGTAACTCATTTCTTACTCTATTAAGTTATTCAGAATCAATGTCTTTCTTGGCCAATTTTCTCTTTTTCCCACATTTCAGATTCTCTTTATTTTTACGAGTGGTTGGGGAAAGGGAACCATATTCTTTCTTCCCCTGATGCCCAGTATCACCCAGCTTCTTAGACGTTCTCTTGCTCAGAATGTGTTCCATTCTTTTCTAATTTAAACTGGCTGTTTTCTAGACCTGCTACACAGCTGTCATCTGGGGATTTCTTTTTATTGGATCTCTGGCTTTATTCCAGGGAATGCAAGCTTTAAAACAGGAAAAGGTGGAGTCTGCTGAAAATTATTAGAGGGAACTGATATTAACAGCTAACATTTATTGAGTAATTACCAGGTGCAAAGCTCTGTTTTAAGCTCATTATAGGGATTACCTCCTTTAATCTGCACTACAGCTTATGTGGTAGTTATTACTCTCTCCCAAATTTTATAGATGAGGAAACTGAGGCTTCAAAAGTCAAGTAACCTGCCTAAGTTTTGCCACAATAAATGGTAGACCAAGAATCCCAGCCAAGGTGATGGGACTCTGGAGCCCTCATTTTTAACTGCAAAGAGGGGCTGTCTCGGGTGTCTTTAGGGGTGACTTACTCCACCAAGCACACTTGGCCACTGGCAGACTGGACCCAGATGCTTCCTGAAATGCAGACAGCCAGAACAGAATAGTAAATTGAGGAACTGACCCCTGAACTCAGCTCTTTCCACTGTACCACACTGCCTTCTTAATAATGAGTGGATAAATATGCTTTGGCAGTGCAACTAGCAGGAAGAAGTGGCTCAGAGAAGAGCCAAGAATGTTAAGCGCATGAACCACAGAGACACTAGGGGTATGGAGGATCACTGCAAACCAAAGAAGGACTTGTTGGGTGCAGACGGGGAAGGAAAGGCCTCTACTCTTCATTGACAGGGCCTAGAACTGGAGTGAGGCCCAGGGATGACACAGTTACAGAGCACATATGCTCAGCAGCCCGGTCTGGTGACCTAGGGGCCCAACCCAGAGAGATTTGGAAGAAGGTTCTGTAATGGATGAGAATTCCGTCAAATCCAGCAATGAGACCCTTTCAGTACTGTCCTTGGGCTAGCTGTGAGTCATTGTTTCTCTAGGATTCAATCCAAGTCTGGACCTAGAGGCGTCTGGACTTGTCATGCAAAGGTCCTAGAAACTGACAGTAAGAAAAGGAAGTCTAGGCTGGGCGTGGTGGCTCACGCCTGTAATCCTAGCCCTTTGGGAGGCTGAGGCAGGCGGATCACCTGAGGTCAGGAGTTCAAGACCAGCCTGGCCAACATGGTGAAACCCTGTGTCTACTAAAAACACAAAAATTAGCCAGGCGTGATGGCACGTGCATGTAATCCCAGCTACTTGGGAGGCTGAGGCAGGAGAATTGCTTGAACCGGGGAGGCGGAGGTTGCAGTAAACCAAAGTCATGCCACTGCACTCCAGCCTGCATGACAGAGCAAGACTCTGTCTCAAAAAAAAGAAAAGGAAGTCTAGATTCACTTACATTATCTTCTATAACAGACAGTACTGTGGAAACATCTTGAACTTTCTAGAAATTTTGGAATTTTCCCTTGCTTAGTTATTTTTGTTACCTTTGTCTCCTTTCATATGTGAGTAGTGTTCATAACCACTATTATTTTAGAGTCAACAAAGGGAGGCCATATGCCAAAGACCCTGTTGCCCTGCAGCCAATAGGGAGACAAGCAAGGAGAGAAGAGGCCCAACACTCAGAAGAGAGCGGTGGATCAGCAGGGCTGGCCCATAAGAGGTTCTCTGTTACCTGACAAAGGAGTTTCAGGTACAGCTTCTTTACAGTTGAGGGTATCAGCCACACAGCATAGGGTTACTCTGTGCACTTTCCATTTTAAGTCCTCTCAGTCCCCCTGCCAAGGTGGCTGCTGGCATTTAATGCACTCATCAGGCTCTTCTCAGAGCCTGTCATTCAGCCTTGGCCGTCCTTTCTGGCTCTGGCAAAAGCCTAGCACTTAGCTCCTTTGGCCCCAGCCTTCTTCGACACTCCACTCAGTGTCTGTTTCAACCCATCCTCCCTTTTTCTTCTCTGATGCCCCTTTCCTGCCCACTCCTTCCTGCTCTGGCTCTCACACTGCTTGCAAGGCAACATCTACCCTGTCTTTGAGCCAGAGAGCAGTGGGACCACTCCATCCTCCTCCCAGCTGCAGGCCTGTCTTGTATTTGCTGGGTATAAGAGGCTGTGTTGTGATGAAGAGAGTCAAACTTGCCTGGACTCACTGCTCAGCTCTGTACTTGGTAGCAGTGGATGGTCTGCTTCACCCTTGTGCCTCATCTGTAGACTGGACATAATACTCATAACTAGTACCTACATTATAGGGTTGTTCAGGGCCTTTGAAATGAATTAATACATGCAAAGCGGTTGGGACAGTGCCTGGCACATACAAATGCCTTCCCGTTTCTTTTTATTATTGCTCTTGTCATTGTCACCCATTGCATGTTGCAGCCTTCTTGTTAATTCCCTTACCCAAATGCTAAAGTCACTGCTGTGTGCACTCTTAAGTAGAGAGAAGGAGCCGGGCCTCTGTAAAAGATTGATTATTTCAAATGAGAAAGAGAAGAAGGAGCCATAGGGACCTTTGAGGTTTCGAGCCTGGATGAATGGGGAGAAGCCCTTAACAGAGACCGAGGGCCAGCAGCACGACGAGTTGGAAATAACAACAGTAATGTTATTTCATTAGTTTGGAGATTAATCTGCCGGGCAGGGGCATGTTTCTTTTTGATAGTACTTTTTGTCTAGAAGAAATAGAAGATATGAAACCTGACACTGTTACAACTATGTATTATTTATTAGTTATTCCTGGTGCCATGCCCTTGACTCCTTACTCTAGCCCCCTCCCCTTTTTTTTCTTTTGAGTTCATGAGATTGTTCTTTCTAGTTCCAACTTAGGTTTGAAGATCAAATTTTCTCATAATTTAAAATTTAGTCTTAAAAGCCTGAGAATATTGGCATCATTGAAAAGGAGAGAATGGTGTGGAATTGAATTCACATCTCTAGGGACACAGTGGCCAAAGGATAAAAAGGGTGAAGACATTAGGAAGAATCAGGGCTGAAATGTGACCTCAAAAAACAATCACTTCTCTTCCCATACCTGCTTGCTTTGTGGGAGCAGATAAATGTCAGGGGAAGCAGAGTCAAAGATCCAGAGACTAAGGTTTCTATAGAGTTCGTGTCAACAAATACTGATAGGTTGCTCCCACAGTTTTTTTTTTTTAAACTGGATTCACTGGTAAGAGAAACTGGAGTGGCTTAGTTTTTGCACTCAAAAATAAGGAGCAAGACCAATATGTAGAAGCTATAATACTGGGCAAGATACGAGCAGTGCTGCAGAGAATTAAAAACGATGTGCCTCGGCAGTGGAAAAGCAGATCACACAAGGAAAAGTTTAGTTGAGAAAGTTCAAAAAATACATTTTCTAAAGTAAACTGTATTTGATGTCAGGAGCTTCACAGGGAGATGAAAGGTTTGGCAGATATGGCAGAGCTGGGTGTGGGGCTTCCCCAGAAGAGGAGGTGGCCTGAGCACGGGCTTGGAAGTGGGAAAGAAGAGACACAGGATAAACCCAGAGCAGCTGGAATGAGGCTCCAACTGGCCAAGGAAAGATATCTTGGGACAGTATGGCTGAATTCCTTGATTCGGTAGAGACTAGTGGGCCATTGAAGCATTTTGGGATAGAGGAGTCAATTAGCACTTTAAAAATGGTCATTTGAAGGCTGTCTCAAAGAGAGATGAGAGTCCAGTTTTGGAGACCAGCTAGGAGGCTCTGGGTCTAGAAAATAATGAGAAGTGTGTGTGTGTGTGTGTGTGTGTGTGTGTATGCACATACACAAATATGTAAAATATATGTACATATGTGTGTGTGTATATGCACATATATACAGTGATATGTTGATTAACGAAGGGGATATGTTCTGAAGCATATAGATTGTTAGGTGATTTTGTCATCATGTGAACATCATAGAGTGCACTCACACAAACCTGGATGGTAGAGCCTACTGCACACCTAGGTTATGTGGTATGGCCTGTTGCTCTAGGCTACAAACCTGTATGGCATGTTACTATACTGAATGAATCCTGTAGGCAACTGTAACGCAATGGTAAGTATTTGTGTATCTAACCATATCTAAACATAGGAAAGGTACAGTAACAATATGGTATTATACTGTTACAGGGCCACTGTTGTCTGTGTGGTGCATTACTGACTGATAAGTCATTATGCGGGGAATGTGCACACACCCACACACATGTACATATGCCCATCCACCCCGAGCAAAACATCCTGGCAATCTTACCCATGCTGCATCACCACTCTTTTTTCTTTTTCTTTTGTTGAGATGGAATTTCGCTCTTGTTGCCCAGACTGGAGTGCAATGGTGCAATCTTGGCTCACTGCATCCTCTGCCTCCCAGGTTCAAGAGATTCTCCTGCCTCCGCCTCCCATGTAGCTGGCATTACAGGCATGCGCCACCACACCTGGCTAATTTTGTATTTTTAGTAGACAGGGTTTCTCCATGTTAGTCTGGCTGGTCTTGAACTCCCAACCTCAGGTGATCCGCCTGCCTCGGCCTCCCAAAGTGCTGGGATTACAGGCGTAAGTCACTGCGCCCCACCTGTATCCCCACTCTTAACACCATGCGTAGCACAGAGTTAGCACTCAAATCTTAAATAATATTGGGTTACATTAATATTCAAGGAGTTCGCTTTACTGATTCCTATTTACCATCTTTTCAAGCCCCCTCTTTCCAGCAGTTTCTGTGAACTACTTTTATCAGTTAAAGTAACCATCACGTGCATTTAAAGACATGTTTTTGTCTAGTGTCTGATCCACCATTTATATGTTTAATGTCCTTTTGAATTGATAGTTATGGGGTAGTTGAGTCTCTAATCCCTGCCTCTGAAATCTGTCTGTATCTGCCCAATTTACACATGTCCCAAATCTCTCTTTCTCCATGTTTCTTCATTTCTACTCTTTCCATCCCTAACATTTATTCTTATATTTTTCTGATTATTCCCTACTAAAGAGACTTAGAATTAATACTGGTATCAAAATTCTCATTGTTGCTAAAAATTAGTACTACAATGTATTGCCAGATGTGCAGTTTGTAGTTGGGAAGGGATTGACACACAATAGAACTGCTTGATAACACTGGTTTGGGTAGGAAAAAGCTGGCATTTATACATAAACTCATGGTACCCCGTGGAAATCCGGGCAAGCTCAGCAGGCAATACTAATGAGGCCTCTGATTTTTTTCCACTGAGTGAGATGGAAAGTCATTGCAGATTTTGAGTGGAATAACATGATCTGGGTAGCAGATGCTCTGCTAAGGGTAGGCATGTTGCTCTAGGAACACAGATAGGGCTCTTCATCTGACCTTCCAAGATCAGGACGCCTTTTGGGAGACAGCCAAGAGACAAGTGTAAAAAGAGCAGAGATCAACTCAAGCCGAGGTTTGGAGGTGAGCACCAGCGTGGAAGGCTCAAGGAATGGAAAGTCTGGGCTGGTCACTAAGGGCCTTATGCAACGTGAGGGGATTTGAATCCTCAGGATTCAATTCAAATGGATCCAGCAATGAATGACACAATTAATGATACATCTTTTATAAAGATTACTCTGACTGCTGTGTGGAGGAGGGCAAGGAGACGTGAAAACCACATAAGGGAATCCAGAGGTGATGAATGCCTGCATTAAGACATCATGGCAGCAATGGAAAAGAGGTGACAGATTTCTGAGAAATCAGGAAAAACAACAGGAGTTTGCAGTGGACTGGCTATTTAGAATAAGGAAAAGGGATGAGTATGAGGTGACCTTTACATCCCTAAGTGAGGAGGTGACAGCCGCAGATAATAACCAAGTCATGGAAGCGGATGAGATAACCTTGATGGGTAGGCTTGTTTTATGGATGTAAAGAAAAGGACCAGACTCATAGCTCTTAGCCCCAACAAAAGACCCCCTCATTCTGCTTTACCTCCAAGGAAGCAAAGGGGCACAGGGTGAATCAGTTCTGTACTCCAGGTAACAGTCACAGGTCTGTACACAGTATTGTTTAAGATATCAGACCTTGGCCAACATGGCAAAGCCCCATCTCTACTAACAATACAAAAATTAGCTGGGCATGGTGGCATGCACCTGCTATAATCCCAGCTACTCCGGAGGCTGAGGCAGAAGAATTACTTGAACCCGGGAAGGGGAGGTTGCAGTGAGCCAAGATCATGCCACTGCATTCCAATCTGGGCAACAGAGTGACACTCCGTCTCAAAAAAAAAAAAAAAAAAAAAAAAAAAAAAAAAAAAAAATCAGGCTTTAGAAAAGAAGGTTAGCAGGTACATTCTTTTTGAGCATGGCTTGGAATTGGATATTTGGGTTTCTAAAAATGAGACTTGGAACTGTTAGATCTCAGTGTACCTCATTCTAGAACAACTTGACTTATGCACATATGGGGTGCAGGGAACATTGTGTCAGACCTGACAGGAGAAAGTTAGTTTTTTAAGCAAATATTTCATGTCTCTCTTTTGGATTCCAGGTTCTCTGTGTTCTCCTACATAAAGATGGCAACAGTAGAAGGGAGACATTGCCATTCTGGCTGTCCTTGGGATTTAGACTTGGTAATGAACTGCAAATACCCTGGCTGCTGATGTCTGTCTGCCCCCAAGTTTTAGGAGACAGGGTAGGCTGAGGGCTGGGGTGATGAGCAGGCTTGTATGCCTGGAAACCTGAGCACTAATTTTAGGTTTAATGGCCACATTGGAGAAGCTACCTTTAGAAGACTGCAAGGCTGAAATTGTATTAAAATGATAGGGTTTGGATCCTTGTTGAGAGAAATGACCTACTAGATTAGAATTGACCAGCTAAGATTTTTATTAGCATTTTTCACAATTACGAGTATTGGAAAGGTGAGGATGGCATATGGTGACAGGGTGACAAATAGCAGGAGATGTGTATGTCAAAGTTTTGATCTGGGCTGGACTGTCATCTCCCTTCCCCAAACTATGCCATAAGGCAGTTGACTCATTTGTTGGAATGACAAATGGACATGCGAAGGCTTTTATAATGTATCAAGGTGAGAGAAAAGGCCCCTAGTTTTTTATTCTATCCTTGGCTTTGTTAGGACTGTTGTTCAATTTTTGTATTTCTAATCTCACAGGCACACTTCAGGTCATCCTTTATAACCAAGGGGATGAGCTAAGGTGCACATCTATTCTATGATGGTTCATCTTTTGGGGATTCTGGGCTATCCCTTTTGAAGCTTGCTGTAGAACTGAGTCAACAAAAGCTTTGTGTGAAACCCAACAAATTGTCACTACTTAAGCACCATGTTAATGAGACAAAGTAAGAGTGAACTTGGAAGTAATGTTTTGTTGGTTTCTTTTGTGTTTTGTTTTGTTTTGTCTGTGTGTGTTTTAGTTTTTGGTGCATAGTTTTGCCATGGGAAAAGTGTCCAGGAATGGCTTTCTCTCCCTTGACTGTGTTTTTAGTGAAGTTGCCCATGATCAGGATTTGCGCAACATGAAACGTTCAGTGAATATTTGAAAATCCTTTCTTTCCTGTTTCTGCATCCTGTAACCAGAGTAACAAGAATTCTTGGGGTGGCAGGAGGTTTTTTAAGACAGCAAATTATGGTTGAATTGTCAATAAATATTGCAGATGAAGTAGAAATGACTGGCTTTGTGTAATGTGGTCTTCAATATGCAAATGGATATGTCCTTTTGTGCAAAACCAATTAAGTCTAAATATACTGTATATGGTCGCTTTTGCCACAGAGTTGTTAATTCCTTCCTGCCTCACAGGAGAGGAAAGGATTGGCGAACACCATATTAAGATCAGGTGAGGCCGGGCGCGGTGGCTCACGCCTGTAATCCCAGCACTTTGGGAGACTGAGGCGGGCGGATCACAAGGTCAGGAGATCGAGACCATCCTGGCTCGATGAAACTCCGTCTCTACTAAAAAAATACAAAAAGTTAGCCGGGCGTGGTGGCGGGCGCCTGTAGTCCCAGCAACTCCGGAGGCTGAGGCAGGTGAATGGAGTGAACCCGGGAGGCGGAGCTTGCAGTGAGCCGAGATAGCGCCACTGCACTCCAGCCTGGGCGACAGAGAGAGACTCTGTCTCAAATAAACAAAAAAAGATCAGGTGAGAGAGCCCTCTAGCGGGAGATCATCAGGGCATTCATCAGGGCTGACACTGGAGCAGAAGACAGCCGAGAAGTCAGAGAGGGAATGTTAAATTTAGCCCACAGGGTTGAACTGCACCGTGTAAATAAACACACTGTGACTTGCCATGTCCTCCTGCTGACTTGGAAGATGTTTACTAACAAATCTGCCCTGTAGAATTGTCAAGAACTTATTGAGACATGTCCAAAGTTAAAATCTTCATTTTAAGGACATGCAACTTTCTTCATAGTGCTCACCTGAAATGCCTGGCCTGGGCAAGGTCAAGGAGTGGAGGATACATTTTGGTAATAAACAGTCTAAATTAGATGACATGACCCTCCCCTCCAATCCCCAAGGGCCAGTAAGGGATGGGATTTTCTCATCATTCCAGTTGCTTTTTTAAAACAAAGAACCCACCAATCTCACCCTTGCCTTCCCCAAGGCTCCTTTGAGTTGGGCCATGAATATTATTATAATTCAGTGGGTTATCTTCTTATACCTAGAAGGAAAATTACAAAGCACACTTTTTTTCCCAAAATCCCTGACCATGATGCATACCTGAAGTTGTAATGTCAAATTCACACAAAAATTTTCATACCCTCTTAGCTGCAGTCATGATATTTCTTTGGTCCCTTAATTCGTCATTCATTATTTATAAATAAAATGAGAGGAAACTTTAAAAATGTTAAAATTTTGCAGCTTAAAATGAACTCATGATATTACTGGTTTATATGGGGTTTTTAAAAGCATGTTGTATGGGAAATGCCCTGCCTTTCTAAAATAAATAAATAAATAAATAAAATCTCCAGTGAATCAGGATTGAGGCTCCTTGCTCACCACTTTCTTGTTGACCATCGTTCATAAGTCCCTCTTAAGGGTTCAAAAGCTTGTTTCCAGGCGACAAGAATCAGACTTTGAAGCCTATGCCCTTCAAAGCCTGCATAAGGTTTATAACCCACGCAGTGGAGTTCACCAGTGAAAATGTGGACTCAGCACATTTTAGCCAAAACCACAACTGCCTCTGCTTCTAGTCTGTGACACAAGAGAGCCCATGAGTTTCTAGTCAGCCAACCTGGTTTGTCCTTTTTTAAACAGAAAATGGCAATAGCAAGGATTTATAAATACTATTTATACTCCAGGGACCCTCCAAGGTCTCATGTCTTCCTTGAAGCCTGCTCAGCCTGAAGAACATGGTCATTTCTGGACTCTTGGTGGCCTTCCTCTCTGGGGAACCAGCATGGCTGCCCAGTCCTGTGCTGCGCGTTGCACAGTGGCTTAACTTGCTATAGTGTATGCCTCTCTGCCTGGTGCATGCATATGCCCTTAAGAGCAAAGACAGCTCTGATACCCTGGGTCTAGTTCATTCATTCGCTCACTCACTCAAGTCATTTATTCATTCGTTCATACAGTAGTTATTAAGCCAGATCCAATTATACTCTTTGGGGATATTTTTGTGAACAAAACAGACAGAATCTTTTTTCATGATGTGGAGTCCTTGGGATGGATGAACATTCAACTCATAATCACAAATTGAAATTTTCCACAATGATAATGTAAACTTATACCCTATGATAAATGTGACAGAGGAAAAAGGAATATGGTACACTCAGAGAAAACAGTGAATGGCCTTATTTAGATTTTGGGTCAGAAAAGGCCTCTGAATTGGTGATATTTAAGCTGAAACCCAAAGATACATGGTATCCCCATACAGTAGGACTAACAAGTATTTCTTGCTTTGAGAAATGATCAGCCATTTCTAAGGTCACGTGGTTGGTATGAACCTTCTTACTGTGGAGAATCCTCCTGGCTGTGGCTTCCAGGGCAACCCCTTCCCTCCTTTATTTGCCACCAACCTCCCCAATGTTCTTTCTGGTGTTCCCTGGCTCTAATAACCCATGGAAACCTCCACCATGTCAGCTAAAGCTACAGCTGAAGTGAAGCAGCTGTATCTCAGACCTATTTGCAGAATTAGGACAAAAGTTTTTCTTGCAATATATTTATGAAGCATTTAGCAGTCCATTAGACACTTATCCTAATAAAAGAGCATGGGTCCTTGGTAGTCACGGTGTTGCAAAGTGAAAAGCACATGGCCTTTGGGATTCAGCTCATCTGGGTTTGAACCCCAGCCCTGCAGCCTCAAACAGACGATTTCTTAGTCTCGGTTTCCTCATCTGTAAGATGAGGCAAACTCACAAGGTTTTGTGAGGACTAATGTAACACACCCAGGCACAGAAGGCAGTCACCAGACATTTACTGTCATCTTCTGCATTCCCTTTCTCCACAACTTTCTGACCTCTATGGGTCCCAGTTTCCCCTGAGCTCCCCAGTTCTCCCATCTGCTCCATGATCACATGAAGGCCACCATCCCCCATTCAAAGCCAGCTCCTAGAGCATGAATCTGCTTCCCTTAAGAGGCACAATGGGCCCAGCATGAGCCACCTAGGACCCAATAGCAAGGAGGATGTGAGTACCTAAGGACTGAGCAAGACTTCAGTCCTGCTCTGGAGAACAGTCCAGGGGATGACGGGGCACAGGAGCAGCTCCCATCTTCAAGTGGGGAATCAGCCAAGGATTTGGTCCAGGAGGGGATCTGGGGCACCAAGCAGGATGATCATTCAAAACCTGAGAGCAGGGGCCGGGTACTCATGGACAGAAGCCCTGGGGTGGGGAGTGTAAGAGAGAGGAAGGAGGGCTATGATTTAGGGCTCTCTAAGACCTCCAGGAGCTTCTGCACAAGATAGGCACTTGGGACTGGTCATCTAAAATAAAGAGTCCCTTCTAGGTCACCAGGTAAAGAGGTGTGAGCAGGACCCAAAAGTGTCTCTCCCGTAGGTAATCCGAGATCAGCCTTGGCAATGGGATGGGGAAGACAGAGAACTGCAAGAGGAGAAACTGACAGCAGACGGGACATTTTGTTTATCTGAAAATGCTATTATAGTCAAATCCTTCTTACTCCCTTACAGGTAAGCACAGACACCTCCAGCTTGCGAAGGGCAGATCCAAAAGGCCGGAGTGCGCTGTTGGCTGATATCCAGCAAGGAACTCGCCTGCGCAAAGTCACGCAGATCAACGACCGCAGCGCCCCGCAGATCGAGAGTAAGTGAGCAGCCCAGCCAGGCCTCCTGTGAGCCAAGGACAGGCATGTGAGGCACAGCCAGACACCCCTGCTGGGGCCACAGCTGCTTCCCAAGACACATACAGAGCCATCTCAGACCTGCTCGTTGGACAGGCCAAGTGGGCGAGAGAACCAGAGCTTTCCCTCCAAATTTGCAAATGGTTTAGAGCATATCTTCCATCCTTTTCAAATGCTAAAAAGAAGAACTCCGCAATGGGACAACTTTTTAAAAATTATGATAAAATACACATAACATAAAATTCATCATTTTAACCATTTTAAAGTGTTCAATTGGTGCCAATTATTATATTCACAATGTTGTTGCAACGATCACCTCTATCTAGTTCCAGAACATTTACATCACCGCTAAAGGAAATCTCATATTAGTAAGTCATTCCCCATTAGTCCCCAGCCCTTGCCAAACTAATCTACTTTCTGTCTCTCTGGACTTGCCTATTCTGATATTTCAAAGAAATGGAATCATACAATACATGGCCTTTCGTAGCTGGCTTCCTTCACTTAGCATAATGTTTTCAAGCTTCATAGATGTTGGAGCATGTATCAGTACTACACTCCTTTTATCATTGAATGTTTAATTATATGGACACACCATGTTTTGTGTATTCTTTGTAGGGTAACATTTAAAGATCACTCACCCTGTGTCAACGTGGTCATTAAACTCAGTGATAGAAAGTGAAGGGCTCAACATTTTTTTAAAAATGCAAAATTTTTGCTTCACTTTTCACAAGGAGAAAGATGTATTAAGAATTCTGTTTCAGAGGATATGACTGAAGCTTACTGTCTGCTAGAATGTGACAGAGTAAACTGAGTCCTGTGCTCAGGTCAGATGACCCACATTGAGTTCTGGTTCTGCAACCAGACAAATCTGGGAGCCTCTTTGAGGCTGTTTGGTCGTCTGTGAAATGGGGAGACAATACCTGGCTCCTTTTTTGTCTTGGTCAAGATTGTTGGAAGTTGAAATAATATATGCAGAACTTTTAAGTACAGGTCGAGCATCCCTAATCCAAAAATCCCAAATCTGAAACTTTTTGAATGTTGACATGATGCCTCACATGGATGATGAAGATGACGTTGTTAACCCTGAAGAAAATGTGCCTCCAGGTGACATGGTGGAAATGTATGATGGGTTTATTGAAGGACAAGAGCGGCGTACATTCATAAGAGAACAAGAACTCATGTCAGTTTACAAAATCAGAGAGCCTTCTGAGACAAAAACCATTTTTAATGAGGCAGATGACTCTGGAGGAAACATTTTTAAAAGACAGCTAGCAGAATGCTTCCTCAAATCTAGAGGACCTACTTCCTGGTCTCTCAGTGGTGTCTGATGTTTCTTCTCACCTAAAACAATGAGATCCAGTGTACAGTAACCTTTAATTAAACACAGCATTGCAGGAGACTGAAAGCCTGCCTTTGTTTGTTGCTGCTGTTGTCTAACAGCTGATGTGGGTATTCTGGTGATACTATTGTGTTGCTTAGTTACCTTGAACACATTATTTCTTTGCTATGTTAATGGTATGCCATATTTTTAACTGCTAAGTTCTTATGTGTGAAGAAGTGTAGGAAAATGATTGCTTATTGGTAGCATAGAAAGTCAGTGTCAGGAATGATGGTAATGGACAAACCACAGACTGACAACTTGGGAGGATGAGATGGTGACACCTTTGCTTTCTGATGGCTCCATGAATGCAAGCTTTGTTTTATGCACAAAATTATTTTAAAACATTGCATGAAATTGCCTTCAGGCTATGTGTAAAGGTATATATGAAACAAATAAATTTCATGTTTAGACTTGGGTCCCATTCCCCAAGATATCGCATTATGAATATGTAAATATTTCAAAAAAAAATCTGAAATACTTGGTCCCAAGCATTTTGGATAAGGGATACTCACCCTGTAATGTAAGATGTTATTATGTCTTCCTATGTTCTGCTATGATATGCATGATGGTAATTCTTAAAGATAGTCCTAAAAATATAATTATATCTCCTATCTGTAATTATAAATGTCAACACACAGGATACACAAATTTTTAAAGAAATATTTTCAACATGGAGTACATTAAAAATTAGCTTCTGGTTAAACCCATGACTGAATTGGTTAAGGCTAATTAACAGGTAAATCAATTTCATCGAAACACTCACTTCCTAATCATTCTCATGAGTAAGTAATGTATAATATTAACACTCAGAATAATCTGGCCACTTTCCTCCACCAGTGGGCACTGTGCCCTAATTTCTCTGTGCATATTAGCTTCTGGTTGTAAATATTTTCTGCCAGGAATTCTTGTCTAAGCTGAGTATCTTCTCATTTTCTGTAGTTGGTAATCACACATGTCTGGAAGGCTGGAGTTAGTGATACCTTTCCTCAGGTGCCCATGATCTTTCTGTTCCATAGATGAAAAGGTTCAGGGAGGCATGAGGGGCTGAGGGCATGAGGGCTGGAGAGACAGGAAGGAAACTGCCAAGGCACAATCGTTGCAGGCTTTACTTCTTGCTTGCTGTTCTGGTCAGTGCTCTGTGGACAAGAAGTTAAAATGACTGACTGAATTAAATCTGTGGGTTTTCTTTGTCTAGTCCTCCATAGCCAAGTTGAAAATAAGAGCAGCTCTACATCTACGACGTTTGGGTTTTCTAATTCAAAGGTGCTGCCAGTTGCTCTGTTAGCATCTACAAAATGGCAGTGTTCAGGTCCCTTTGTTTTGGTCACTTTTCAGGGGAGTTGGGCACATATGGTTAGTTCTTTGGTAGGGCTGGAGAGGGCAGGGCATGTGAGTCTACAGGGTATCAAGGCAGAGGGTGCCTGGAGAAGATGCTGAGTGAAAGGATGACATTGGAGGTGGGTGGGAGAATGGGAAGGCAGACAAGGGCAGTGGTAGACAAGTGTTAGACCATGGTCTGAAATGAGACCTGGCTGCTCAGCTCTGCTCTCAAGTCCTTGCCTATTTGTGTCTTCTCTCTAAAGGTTCTAAAGGAACCAACAAAGAAGGAGGAGGTTCTGCAAACACACGAGGTGCGAGCACACCTCCCACCCTGGGAGATCTGTTTGCTGGTGGCTTTCCTGTATTGCGACCAGCAGGCCAGCGGGATGTAGCAGGTAAGGAAGAATTCATTCTGGCTCCCTTGTGGTCTGTATCTCCTTAACTTGTGGAACCATCTGGGCAATCTACACATGCCAGTAAGCAACAATGGTTTTACTGAACAGTCATGATAGAGTAGAAGATCATGTTCTTGGGACCTTAAGCACTGGAAACTTCCAAAGTACAAAATGGTTCTTGAGAAATCTTTTACATCATCATCCTGTTTAAATTATTCCATTGTAATAGTTGAAAAATGACTTGTAATAATGTGTAATACTTAGGGATGGTGTGATGGTAGCCCAGACTGCAAGGTGTATATCGACAGAAGGTCTAAATTGTAATAGAACTTCATAGTGACATCACTGTGGATGCACTAGCAATGCATGAGTTGTAATGATTCAGTCTTCATATCAGTTAGGTACTGCTGTGTAACAAAACACCCTAAAACTTAAAAGCTTTAAACAATCGTTTTTTAGCCTACAATTCTGTGGGTTAGCAGCTTAGAGTAGTCTCGGTTGGACTCCCTCTTGCATCTGTAAAGAACTGCAGGTCGTGTAGGTAGCTTTGCTAATCTTATATTTCTCATATTTTTCCAACCTCTGGGGCCTCAGCTATACCCACTCGCCTGACTCACCTCTATCCACATGGTCCTCAGTATCCAGCAGGCTGTCCGGGCCTCGTTTTCATGCCAGCAGCAGGGTTCCAAGAGAGAAGACAGAAGTATAAATAAAGCCTCTTGAGGCTTAGTCTTGGAAGTATTACTAGGATGTAACTTGGAAGTCTAAGAAGTATCACTTCCTATCACATTCTCTTAGCCAAAACAAGTCACAAGGATGGAGAAATAGACTTTGCCTCTTGATGTGAGGAACTGTAAAATCATATTTCAAAGATTATGGAATCAAGTATAAGTGGGCAATGAAGGTCGTGTCTGTAATCAGTCTACCTCAGTGATTTTTCTTTCAGTGGGCATCAGAGGTTTTGAAAGTATTGCATTAAAATTGAACAAATACAAATTTACTCTGAGAAAAAAAACAAACAAACCTGTTTTTCCTATTCTTGTTCTCTTTAACCACCAAGCTGAATAAACTCCAGGAATACCATAAATACAGGAAATACAAAGGCCCAAACATTCCTGGTACTGGATGTTCCATTATGTGACTTTGCTAACTTTTTTAATGGCCTCTGTGACTGTTTAATGTTATGGGATGCTTATGCTGCCTCACTCACTAATAAAAGTCCAGCAAAGAAAAAGACGCTAGGATATTTTGAGATCCAACTTGAACCTTCTCAAGGGCCATGTTCATTTCGTCGTTTTTGCTGAGGGGTTAGCAGGAAAGGTAGAGCACAAGGTCTTCCTCAATAAAGACAGCGGATATTCTTCAGTGCCCTCTTCTTTTTCAAAAATTCTGAGTGCTATCAAACAAATATCCTTTGGAATAGAAGGCTTCCACCAGTTTCTCTTCAGAGACGATGGGGAGAAATGGGCCCCAGTCAGGTTTTCATAGGAAGCAGCCAAAAATAGCCAGCAGGAGTCCTACTGGTCTGCTTGTCTCCAGTGGGACATAAGTGTCAGAAGTTTGAGCCACTGTAATAGGGAAGACAAGAATTTATCTCTTTAGAGATGGAGGTCCATAAGGAAGTGACTAATGATGCCTGTTTCAGGATGGAAACTCAAGGAGAAAGCCACCAGATAAACACATGGACCGGGTACCATGTCAGGGCAAGGCAAGCCGTGGCTCCCTGCTCCCAGCCCTTTCCCGGCAGCCCCCTTCTCATCAGAGGAAGGGACTTGAGCCTTTGCTCCCTCTCTGAGCTTCTGGCCTACCTTTCTTGGTGGTTCATGCCATCCCCTCCACCCACGCTGTTCTCCTTGCTGCTCTTCACACACCAACATGTTGCTGCTACTGGGCGCTTGCACTGACTCTCCCTTGGCCTGAAAGTCTCATCTGCAAGTGTCCATGTGGCTCAGTCTCTCCCTTCCTGCAGGTCTCTCCTCAGGTGGCAGCTGATCAAAGTGTCCGTGAGGTCTTCACTTATCATCCCACATAAAGGTTCAGTCCCATCCTTTCATTCTATATCTCCTTTTCCTTAATTTACTTTTCTTGTATTACTTAGCACCATCTGACATATCATGTATTCACTGGTTTATCTGTTTATTGTCTGTCTTATCCATCTAAAGCTAAGCTCCATGAAGGCAGGGACTATGTTTTGTTCACTGCCATAGAAATGCCTGGTGCATGGCAGGTGCTCAGTAAATACTTGCTGACTAGCATGTGTGAATGGTAGTGTGGTGGCTGACATTCAATAAGGACCACAGCACAGTGTCATGGGCTCATGGTACTTCTAGGGACTCATGAAAATATTTAAATTTCTTTTAAAATCAGAAGAAAATATGTGACCTTTTAGGGTCAAAGAATGTATTTGTCTTTGTACCAATGCAGTCATGAATGTAAGTATATTTTTAATGGAGAAGAGGCCCACAAAGGCAAAAGTGCCTAGGGACCCTGGAGTCATAATGCAGCCCCAGCTTAGAGCTCCAAGGGAGTGAGAATTACAATAAGATATGATGAGTAAACATTATTTCTGGGTTGAATAGAATATGTAATGAGACTTCCAGGGTCTTCTGGAAAACATTCAGATTTGAGGAAGAAGAAATATTTCATCTTTTGATAAACCTGCAGGTTATAAAAGCGGAATCCTTTCCTGTGGGTACAGCATCCCTGATGCCCTCAAGCTGGCCTTTCCGCCACCTCCTGGCCTCCTTTGTGTTTTCTTTGGATTTCTAGGGCTCGCATTTCCATTGTAAAGGACAGCCTCCTCCCTTACTTCCCTCAACTCTCTCGGAGCTCTCTGTCGGCCCAGGCCTGCCTCCTCCACTTGCCTGCACTTACACCATCAGCCCCTCTCTCCCCTGCAGTCTCACCTTTCTCCCTGAGGGGCATGAATAGAAGCTGGGCAGGGATTTGCCCACCCTCGTTTCTGGTGCGCATGTTAGGATAAAAGTGAGTATGCCCACATTTCTCATGTGGTTGGTGGCTTCATCAGCACAGGATCCCCTACTTTTAACTGACTCACTTTAAGGTTCTTGAATCTTTGAGACATGGTGTCCCTGGTTACTTAAAAGGTTTGGATAGGCTATTTAAGGGTAGGCTTTGCTCTGTTTTGCAAACTTTTATTATCCCTTTCAATTTCATTCAGCCACTGCGCATGTAGGTAGGCTCTGCCTTGTTTAGGCAGATGCCTAGGTTCTCCTCGCATCTTTATGTATTATATGAAAACAGGTTTGAGAGCTTCTAGGCAGGAATGCCTGAGCTGACACCTGCTAATACCATCCTCACCCTACCTTAAGAACAGCCATTCCATAATGTGGTTGGAATATTATGGTCTAGGTGACTGTCACATTATAGCCAGAAGGGCTCATATTTGGAAAGCCAGATACCAAGGTCTTGCCTACTTAGCTTCCCCTGAGTCACCTCTGCTAGGCCGTGCTTTGATGGGCCTGGCTTTTGAGATCCAGTACTTTAAGTGTATGACTTAGCACCTGATTGAGGTAAACACACAGGAGACTCAAGTATTGCAAAGATCAGAACCCCCAACAGATGCTGGGGTTTCTAATCTGAAATGAAAGCTGCAGGTCCCATGCTGCAGCACCCAGGAAGTAGTGGGTGTGAGAAAACATCATTTTTCAAGTGTTGTCCACATGTTGTCATGGTGATTATAAAATATAGGGGAAAACATACTCCCCAGAATTCTTATAAAAAGAGCACTAAATCTGGAAGAAATATTTTAATCTGCTTCCTGAGTAGACAGTGATACTCCAAGGACATCGCTAAGCAGTAATTGCAGAACTTCAAGGCAGTAAACAGCGAGAGGAACTTTTTCTTATTAGACAGAGGCAGAACGAAAAAGGGTGAGAACTAGCAAAATGGTGCAAGATTGTGCAGAGTATAGAGGCCCCTCCTGGGGACATGCTCCACCAAAGTCTTCCATGAGAAGCAAACGCAAATGCTTACAAGAGCAAATCGTTGTTGTTGAATTTAAAAGAGGAATTGAATTTCAAGCTGGGGCAGATGCAATGAAGGATCTATAGAGTGAGAAAGCCAAAACCCTTGGGAATTAGCGTAAGTCTTTCGGAAAGGAGGTTTTGAACTTTCAGAGGCCATAGAACTGCGAGGTTCAAGGTCATTGGACCTGGGTTGTCAAGGGCAAATGTCTCCCTCCAGTCTTATCTTATGTATTCAGGGAATCATGAATTTTCTGCTCTCAACACAGAAACAAAAAAAGTCATTGTTCACAGAATGCTGGGAGTGAAGAAAACCTCCCTAGCCAGGAGTGCTGGTTGGTACACCTGAGGGTCCAAATTAGAGCATAAGGGCTGATGGACCTAGCAGGTGTCAGTGAATGAGTGTGAGTGTGGCCTCGATTAGGAAGGGCAAAAGACACCCGGGCAGTCCTGGCCCTCGGCTTGGATACTAGGGGCCCAAGGCAGATGACAGCAGAGGTGGCATGGATAGGAGGGCGGGAGGCCTGACCTGGGCTTGTCATTAATGCTGGCAAGGACCTTGGAGCTGGTCCAGTTGGTCCTTCTGTGTGACAGCTGCGGCACCTGAGGCCTCTCAGTGGACACGTGCAGAAAAAGCGGTCTATAGTGCAGCTCACCGCGGGCAGGCTGGAGTGTCCTGAGTGCCGCCTACCTGGGGGGGCTTTCTCCTTCTTTATTGCCGAGCTAACCCATAGTCTGTTTCACTTCCAGGTGGCAAGACAGGGCAGGGCCCTGGCTCCCGCGCGCCCTCTCCCAGGCTTCCCAACAAAACCATCAGCGGCCCGCTTATCCCGCCTGCCTCTCCCAGGCTAGGCAATACCTCCGAGGCGCATGGCGCTGCCAGAACAGCCCCGCCTCGCCCCAACGTGCCTGCCCCGCCCCCTCCCACCCCACCCCCTCCGCCACCACCCTTACCCCCGCCCCTTCCCTCTTCCTCCCCCATCAAAACTCCGCTTGTGTCCCCACCTGGCCCACTGACCAAAGGGAACCTTCCGGTGGTTGCACCCCCTGTGCCCTGTGCGCCACCACCTCCACCTCCGCCACCTCCCCCAACGCCACCCCCGCTGCCCCCGGCCTCGGTTCTTAGTGACAAGGCAGTGAAGCCTCAGCTAGCTCCCTTGCACCTCCCGCCCATCCCGCCCCCACTCCCTCTCCTCCCACCTTTCGGGTATCCCGGGCTCAAAGCGGAGCCCGCCAGCCCTGCGCAAGATGTGCAGGAGCCTCCAGCCCCGCCACCCCCGCCGCCCCCGCTCCCCACTTATGCTTCGTGCTCCCCGAGGGCTTCTTTGCCCGCGCCCCCTTTGCCAGGAGCTAATAACAGCAGTGAAACCCCACCCCCGCTACCCCCCAAATCCCCCAGCTTCCAGGCCCCACCGCAGAAGGTCAGTGCGCAGGCCTTGCCCGCCCCGCCTGCCCCTCCGGGCTCCCAGACGTTCCTGCAGAAGAAGAGGCACGGCCGACCAGGTAAGGAGCGCTGCCTGGCCCATTGCCCCTGGTGGAGCCCAATAAAATCTTGTCGTTGCACAGGACTTTATTGTTGGAGGTATTCATTTCAGAGATGGACACCAGTGAGGGAGGCAGAGAGATTTGCCCAAAATCATGCTGCCTGTAAGCAAAGGATCTTGGTCTTGATCTCCTGCCCTTACTAGCTCTGTGGCCCTGGGCAACCACTTGGCCTCTCTGTTCTCCCTTCTCTTCATCTGTAAAATGGGGATACATAGCAATAGTTGCTATCTCCTGGGCTTGTTATTAAGGATTAAGTGAGTTCTTAGGTTGGAGGTGCTTGGAACAGGGCCTGGCAACAGTTAGCTTGAGAGGGATTATTTATTCTTACTACCATCCTCCAACTCCAGATCTCCTCCCTGAGGTGGAGAGGGCGTGAGTGTGGCTTGTTTCCAGAACCAGGCCTCCTTTTATATTTGCCCGCGTTTTCCCGTCTGGCTCCCAGCCAGAATCTTCACCGGCCCTCAGTAAACTGGATTCCCACTCTGCCTTAGTTTTCGCAGGTTCTCCAGCTGACTCAAGAAAACTGAGGGCCTGTATTTTGAGCCAAATATTAAAAATGATTCCTTCACATATGCAGCACAGATTATTTGAATTGAGTGTGCATGCCCCATGGCTGATTTCCTTGGTCCCTCTAGTAGGAGGCTTCATTCAGTTTTAGTGCCCCGTGAATGGGAAGTACCTCCACACGTCCACAGACACACCCACATCCACGCACGCAGACACACTCAAACATATGCACACTCATAACACACACATCCGCATGCACACCACAACACACATATTCCTGTGTCTTTTAGAAAATATTTCGATGCAGAAAGCTTCTTAAAAGTATTTTCTTGAATTAAAAATAATGCAAGCTTGTTGCAGAGCAAATAGAAGGAAATTGAAATTGACCAGGTACGGATGGCTCACACCCATAATCCCACTGCTTTGGGAGGCCCATGCATGAAGATGGCTTGAGGTCAGGAGTTATAGGCCAGCCTGGGTAACATAGCGAAACCCCATCTCTACAGAAAATAAAAATAAAAAATTGGGTGGGCATGGTGGCAGACACCTATAGTACTAGCTACTCGGGAGGCTAAGGCAGGAGGATGGTTTGAATCTAGGTGTTCAAGGCTGTGCTGAGCTTTGACTGTGCCATTGTACTCCAGCTTGGATGACAGAGCCAGATGCTGCTGTCTCTAAGTAGATTAAGTAATTAAATCACCCATAATAACATCACCCAGAGATGAAAACTGCCATTTGGATAGGTTTCTTTAATTCTTTTTTCTGAATATATGTACCTGTTTACATGGTTAGTACCATCTTTCACATAAGTTTTGTGCTCTGTTTTTAATTTAATATTATATTAAAAACAATTTTATCAAATTGTTAAAATGTCTTTATAAGAATGACCATCAGTATATTCCATATTCCTCATGTTAGATATCTAAGTTGATTCCATTTTTTGTTATTATGCATAATATTGCAAGAAATACTTTCGTAGAAATTTTAGTCCACATTTTTGATATTTTTCTAAAAGTATTGGTTTCTTAAAGGGAATTCCTGGTGCAAAGAGCAAGGATATTTTTAAGCCTCTTGATTACAAGAGGTAAGATTTTAATCATTCTCTTTTCAATTGACTGGTCACCATGAGGGCCAGCATTTGTACTCGTAAGCCCCTTTTGATATTTATTTTCAAATGTTTATGATGTGATGAAAAAAAAACAAAGCTTTTTTTTTTTTTTTTTTTTTTTTTTTTTGAGACACAGTTTCACTCTGCCATCCAGGCTGGAGTGCAGTGGCAGGATCTCAGCTCACTGCAACCTTCACCTCCCAGGTTCAAGTGATTCTCATGCCTCAACCTTCCGAGTAGCTAGGGTTACAGGCATGCACCACCACGCCTGGCTAGTTTTTGTATTTTTAGTAGAGACAGAGTTTCACCATGTTGGCCAGGCTGGTCTCAAACTCCTGACTTCAAGCGATCAGCCCACCTCGGCCTCCCAAGGTGCTGGGATTACGTGTGAGCCACTGAGCCTGGCCAACAAAAACAAGGCTTTTGATTCAGAGGGCTAAGAGTTCAAATCCTGGGTTCCCCACCCACTCCTGTGGAAACTCACACCACTTGGGTTTGTTTTTTTAATACTGAATTTTTTTTAATTTGACAAATGGGCCTGCTAATAACACCTTTCACATAGGATTATTAGGAATATGAAATGAGATATTTGCATAAAGGGCTTGCACATAACTTCAGCTCCAGCAGCATTATTTCCTTACTACACAGTGGGGCAGCTGTTCACCCAGAAGAGGGGCTGCAGTCCTTTTATCCTGCATGTGGGAGCAAGTAAATTCCTCATAGATCCTTGTGCCCAGAAAGGGAAGACCAGAAAGGGAGAGGAAGGCAGTTGGGAGGGAGAAAGGAAGACGGGCAGATGCTGAAGGGACATGAGACGTGAGGATGGCAGCTGGTGACTGAGAATGCCTGCTGCAGCTGGGGCCCCTTCATCTGCTCCAGAGTAGTGAGCCCTAGGCCAGGATGGGGATACATA
This sequence comes from Rhinopithecus roxellana, assembly GCF_007565055.1. Classification (NCBI taxonomy): domain Eukaryota; kingdom Metazoa; phylum Chordata; class Mammalia; order Primates; family Cercopithecidae; genus Rhinopithecus; species Rhinopithecus roxellana. The sequence goes on from NC_044566.1 coordinate 13,417,068, forward strand.
TCTGGCCTTCTTCTTTGCGTCTTTGGATGTGAAACTTTGTTGATCCATGTTCAAAATAAGGGCAATTTCTACTTTAGCCCAACTTGGGGGGAAAAGAGAGAGGTAGTAATTGTGAACATCTTAGCACAGATAGTAATAATGTTATTGTCATCATTTCAAGAAGCAAAGTGATGTTTGCAGTGCCACTGAAGAAATAAGCAGAAGTGGAACCCCTGCATTGGTGTGCCAGGATAGCAGATTTTTTGTTGCCAGATGAACCATACAGGAAAGTATTGGCAAAGGAGATAGTGAGCCTCTCTCAGGCATGATCAGAGAAGGCTGGAGGAAGTAGGTTGGATTCAGGTTAGGCCCTGGTGGGTGCGTTAAGATTTAGGTGGAGCAGAAGGAGAAACGAGCATTTGCAGTGCTGGAGAACCAGTGCGAGCAGGGACACAGGGGCAAAGCAAGCCCCTGACCACTCCCTCTTCAAGCCTCCCTCTGGGCCTCTTCTACAGAGAGCCCTTCCTGTTCTTACCACTCTCCAGTGATTCCCCTGCTTTGGGCTGTACCCGATCATGAAGGTTATCACCATCATTAATATTATTGCAGCAGCTAACATTTATTGAGGACTTACTACATGCCACTCAACTTAAATTCAACTCATTGAATCTTCTTAGTAACCCTGGGGAGTGGGTGTACTATTACTACTCCCATCTTACAGATGAGGAAACTAAAACACAAAGAGGCTATGTTACTTATCCCAATGGGAGAACTGCAATTCGGTGCCAAGCAGGTTGGCTCCAGAGGTTGCCCTTTTACTCACTATATCACATTAGATCTGAAGATGGAAATGCCTAACATCTCACCTAAAGTTATAGCATCCACCATTCCCATCCATGTGTCTGAATACACCATCATCTTCTCTGTAAGGGGCCGGTGGGGGAAAGCTAAATCCACCTCCAGCACCCCCTGCAAGATCACCTACCACAGAGCTTTCAAGCAAGAGCCAGCAGGCCACAGCCTGGACCCCGATGCAGCAGTCTGGAGGTCAGCTGCGAAATGGAAGCCTGCACATCATCGGTAAGTGGGGTGCACCCTCTGCCGGCTTGGCTGCCGGTAGGAATGTGATTCTCCCAACCTCTGGAGAGAGAGTTTGCTGGCCACAGTGCTGCCATCTTAGGGTGCAGGCTTCTTTCATGAACACGGGCTCACTCCAGCACCAGCCAGCCCACAGGTTCTGTTAAATAGGGTTCCTTTCAAGGCTTTCTGCATAGTTTCGAGGCCCACTCTCTAGCCTTCTAATTCAGATTAGACAAAGGGAAGAGAAGCAGCATTTAAACTGTGTGTGTGTGTGTGTGTGTGTGCGCGTGCGTGCATGTGCATGTGCGTGTGTGTGTGTCTGCGTGTCTATGGAGAAATCAATGCATAAGCCTGAAAGAGTAGAATGATATGGATAAAGAGAAAGAATACATAGAAGGCCCACCAGGCAGAGGGACATTTCGAGTACAAGTATGGAGGTAGGAAGGAAAGTCACCTGGGGTCAGATGTGAGACCATGGAATCTTTGGATCCCTTCTGTGTGCTGGGCTAGTGTCCGACAGAGGCCCAGATCACAAAGCAGGGGCTCAGCCCATGAAAGGGTCACAGGAGCCCTGCCCTCCTGCCAACAGATCTCAGAGCAGAAGCTGTTTGCTTTGTGTAGCTCAGGTCCCGCCCTAGACACAGGCCATGCTCCTCCATTCCCCAGTCATTCTACCCACTTCTCCCTCCCCTCGAAACCCTCCCAGGAGTTTCTCAGGTGACTGCTGGGGCTTTGCCAGTTCCTTGTTGGCACGAGGGTCCCCATCTCTGATTCTGGACCCTGGAGAGCTCCGTGCCACTTCCACCCCTTTAGCAGCTTCCTTAAGGTGTTATTGGTTGGAGTATGTTTGGGTGGGTGACAGGGAGTGACTGGATTTCCCTCTTCCTGCTTCCCTCCATCCCAACCAACCAGTAAAACTTGAGAGGTGAATGGATGTCTCAGGGAGAATGGCCCTGTCGTTAAAATCCTTGCACTGAGCAGGCAAACAGAAAATGGTGGATGCAGTCAGAGTAATCTCTGTGCTCCTGGAAATGATCAAAACTTGGGTCATGACAGTAACCTGAGTAACTCTTTCCATTTAACATGTGTGCAGATGACTTTGAGTCTAAATTCACGTTCCATTCTGTGGAAGACTTTCCCCCTCCGGATGAATATAAACCATGCCAGAAGATTTACCCCAGCAAGATTCCCAGAAGTAAGTACCACCTGGATAAGACTCCTGGCATTTCCCGACCCTTCAAAATTAGGCGCCTGCTGTGCATCAGTTGGTCACAGACTGTCTAAAGGATGACATCATGATTTCACTGTACTGCTGCAAGGATGTAGTGCTGTGCATAGTTCTGGAACTTTCAGGACACTGATTTCTCCTGATACCTAAGTGTTCATTTAGAGATTTTTACAGAACACCAAGGGTAACTGTTTGGCATCAGATATGGATGCCTAAACTTACCACTCATCCCTCTTCTCCCTGGAGCTTTTGATAAGGGAACTAACAAACCCAGACAACAGCAAAATAGGATATTTTGCATCAGTCGCTGAGAAAGAACCTGAAAACCCCTAATACAGAACTCTGGCAAATCATGACATGGAGAATGTCCTTAGGTCAATGGTTCTCAACCTTGACTATATATTAGAATGACCTAAGGAGCTTTTATAAATCCTGCAGGCCAGGCTACATCTAAACCACATAATCAGAATATCGAGGTGTCAGGATTTTTAAAAGCTGCCAGGTGATTCCAACGTACAGCCAAGGTTGAGAATAATAGCCCAGTAAGGGCCTACCTCCTCCTGATTTCATTGTGTGGTCAGACTTTAAGAGAGGACATTTAACCCAGCTTAACTGTTCAGCCTTAAGGGTAGAGAGATGAGCCAGGCATGGTCGCTCATGTCTGTAACCCCAGCACTTTGGGAGGCTGAGGCAGGAGGATCACATGAGGCCAGGAGTTTAAGACCAGCCTTGTAAACATAACAAGATTCCATTTCTACAAAATATTAGCCAGGTGTGGTAGTGCACACCTGTAGTCCCAGCTTCTTGGGAGCCTGAGGTGGGAGGATTGCTTAAGCCCAGGAGTTGGAGGCTGCAGTGAGCTGTGATCATGCCACTACACTCCAGCGTTGGTGACAGTGAGACTCTGTATCCAAAAAAAAAAAAGAGAGAGAGAGAGAGAGAGAAAATGAGGTGATGAGGTGGAGGAGCCAATTCTTGTCTGGTACTGGGCCAATGAGATTGGGAAGGAGCCAGCGTCAACATTATGGAGTGAGTGTCAAATGCATTCCCACCCCACATCCTAAATAATCCCCTATTCCAGACCTCTGTGGCTCCAGATGGAAAATCAGTGTCCAGGGTTAGCCTGAGACCAGGAATCATGAGCCAGGCTCTTTGCCCATCTCCTTTAAGAGGGACCTTAGTGAAGTCCCTTCTGCAGAACTCAGCTTCCTGCAGAGCAGAGGGAATGCAGGCCTGCCCTGTGCTCAGGTGGAGGGAACCCAGGGCCTTGTGCTCAGATGGAGGGAACCCAGAGCCCTGTGCTCAGGTGGAGGGGGCGCAGGCCTGCCCTGTGTTCAGGTGGGGGGAACATGGGCCTGCCCTGTGCTCAGGTGTGGGGAACACGGGCCTGTCCTGTGCTCGGGTAGGGGGAACACGGGCCTGCCCTGTGCTCAGGTGGAGGGGGAATGGGGGGAACATGGGCCTGCCCTGTGCTTAGGTGTGGGGAACACAGTCCTGCCCTGTGCTCAGGTGGGGGAAACACGGGCCTGCACTGTGCTCGGGTCGGGGGAACACGGGCCTGCCCTGTGCTCAGGTGTGGGGAACGGGCCTGCCCTGTGCTCCAGTCGGGGGAAAGTGGACCTGCCCTGTGCTCCAGTTGGGGGAAAGTGGGCCTGCCCTGTGCTCAGGAGTGAGGAACACGGGCCTGCCCTGTGCTCAGGTGTGGGGAACACGGGCCTGCCCTGTGCTCAGGTGTGGGAAACACGGGCCGGCCCTGTGCTTCGGTTGGAGGAAAGTGGGCCTGCCCTGTGCTCAGGTGGGGGGAACACGGGCCCGCCCTGTGCTCAGGTGGGGGGAACACGGGCCGGCCCTGTGCTCAGGTGGGGGGAACACGGGGGGGGCCCTGTGCTCTGGTTGGGGGAAAGGGCCTGCCCTGTGCTCCGGTTGGGGGGAAGTGGGCCTGCCCTGTGCTCAGGAGTGAGGAACACGGGCCTGCCCTGTGCTCCGGTTGGGGGAAAGTAGGCCTGCCCTGTGCTCAGGTGTGGGGAACACGGGCCTGCCCTGTGCTCAGGTGAGGGGAACCGGCCTGCCCTGTGCTCAGGTGGGGGGAACAGGGGCCGGCCCTGTGCTCAGGTGGGGGGAACACGGGCCGGCCCTGTGCTCAGGTGGGGGGAACACGGGCCGGCCCTGTGCTCTGGTTGGGGGAAAGTGGGCCTGCCCTGTGCTCAGGAGTGAGGAACACAGGCCAGCCCTGTGCTCAGGTGTGGGGAACACAGGCCTGCCCTGTGCTCCAGTCAGAGGAAAGTGGGCCTGCCCTGTGCTCAGGTTGGGGGAACACGGGCCTGCCTTGTGCTCAGGTGGATGTTCATCTCTGGGTCCACTGGGACATCTCTCTGCTGGCCTGTGTGGCTGTGCATTTAGAGATATAACCTTGTGTGCCCTTTGTAATAATATGTAAATACCAACTGCTCTGAGTTGAGAGAGAGAGAAAGGGAGCAGTGTGAAGGAGGATGGAGGTAAATCCCACCCACTGAAGGTTAAATAGAACATGAAGAGCCAGCAATGGGGAAGACAAGTGCTGTGTCCATCTCCCATCCCTGCTCAGTTCAGCATGCTCACATGAACCTCCTGTCATACAGCAGGCACCCTACAGGCACCAGAGGCTGCAGAGTGTAAGAAATAAGGTCTCCTCCCCACGCACCCACCACACACACTCCTGAGATAGATGAGAATTAGACCCCATAAGAGTGTCTTAATCAGTGATTGTTTAGAGTGCCAAGCGCACTTCAGTGGGCATGGGGGTGCAGGTGGATGCTGGGGGCTTGAAAGAGAGAGAGGGTCACAGTTCCACGTGGGTGGGAAGGCATCCAGGCTGAGGACAGGACAGACCCAGGAGAAAGCGTGATTGTGCTTGGTGCATGTACAAACCATATGTCCCATGTGGTATGTCAGGGCCCAAGGTGCCTGGCTGAGTAAGACCATACAAGCTGCCGGAGGCGCAAGGTCGGGAGTGTTGTGTATGTGTCCATATACAACACCGCTTTTCCCATCTTGTGAAATATGCACAGGAATCAGCTTGATAAAAACCTAGGTGTTGGTGTTCTTACTGGAGGACACACCTTAGGTTCCCCAGCAGCAGACCTCCTAATACTGCACCCGGAATTAGGCTCCTTTACTCCCTCAGGCAGCAGGACTCACACATGAGGAAACTGAGCCTGGCCCCCTGTGGTCAGAATGTGCCTCACGGGACTTTCCACATGGCAGGGAGAGCAGAGCCAAGGGACCCCCTTCATCAACAGGCAGCCAGATCTGAGTGGGCCGGAAGGAGCCAGGCTGCACGGGGCTGCCTGCACATGAACCTGCGGGGACAAGGAGATAAGTGTGCCTTCTAATAGTCTGTGTCCCGCCTAACGCATTGGAGCGTGCAACTGTAAGCAGGGAAGAACCGTCAGTGAGAACACTAAACGACAATTCCAGGGGCGCCATGGACCCCGCGGCGGATGCTGTGGATGTTCGTGCCTGGCACTGTTCTAGGTGCTTTGCATACCTTATCATTTGTCCTTAATGCAGAGTTTCCAGACAGGGAAAAGGCCAAGTGACTTGTCTAAAGCCTCACAGCAGATTAAAGCCAGAGCCAGGAATTTTGAACCCACATCGGTCTGAACCAGGGCCAGTTCCATTTGGCCGTGGCAAACTCTGAAAACAGACATGATGAGATGCAGGTTGAGACAGTTAACCAGTGTCTTGATCAGAGGAGGTAGAGACCAGGGTCAGGGAACCTGTTAGCCAGCCATTATAAGAGCCTGTGCTGGAAGGCCGAGGCGGGAGGATCACCTGAGGTCAGGAGTTTGAGACCAGCCTGGTCAACATGGTGAAACCCCGTCTCTACAAAAATACAAAGTTAGCCGGGTGTGGTGGCGCACACCTGTAATCCCAGCTACTCGGGAGGCTGAGGCAGGAGAATCGCTTGAACCTGAGAGGCAGAGGTTGTAGTGAGTCAAGATCGTGCCATTACACTCCAGCTTGGGCAACAAGAGCAAAATTCCATCTAAAAAAAAAAAAAAAGAGTCTGTGTGAGGGGAGGATGGATGGAGGAGGTCTTCAGAGTGATCAGGGTTTGGAGAACCAGGCCCAGATAGGATCAAGGAAGGTGGAGGAGCCAGGGTCCCAGGAGTGCTTACCTTGGGCTGGATGGAGGATGTGACACCAAGAAGGAACTGGAGGTTTCAGGGGGAGGTGATGGGATTCCTATCATTCATAGTGAGGGGAGGTGGCTGGAGGGCTACAAGGGGGAAATGCCATGTGGCAGGTGGAGCGCAGGGTATACAGGTCTGGGACTGATGGGGTGGAGCAAGGGCAAGGACTTGATTTGCTGGCCATTAGTTTGGAGATGGAAATATAGAACAATGAAGGACATGGCCATGATGTCGGCCGGGGTGCGTGAAGTAAGTCTAGTCTGTGTGACAGGAGGCTATAAGCTGCCAATGAACAGGGTCAACTCAGTCCCTCCCAGACATCCAGGTCCACGCAAGCATTTCATAAACAGGATTTGGCCTTGGTGACCTAGACAGACAGCTGAGGGGGGAAGTAAGGAATTCCTTTTATTATACTGTCACCAAGTTGTAAATCAAGAATTTATACTGTTTTTCTTAATTTAATTCATTATACTTATTGGCAGTATTGAAATAACTGTGCCCTTGGAAAATGCACATGTACAGAATCCCAGCTACTAGCTCATTTGGGCTCCTTTCCTTCCCGTGAGGCAGGGTTTGCTGACTGGCCACGTTCATGCCATAAGCCCCACAGCTTTCCCTTACACCCACCTGGCCCTGAAGGCTTTTTAATTGTAGCCTATACCCTAAACCAGAGGTCAGCAAACATTTTCTGTAAAGGACCAGAGAATACATATTTGAAGTAATGCAGGTCTTGATTGTAACTACTCAATTCTGCTGATTATTAAATCAATCAGCAGCCACAAACAATACGTAAATGAATGGGCATGGCTGAGTTCCAATAAAACTTTATTTACGAAAACAGGTATGGGCTGGATTTGGTCTGCTGGTCATGTTTTGCTGATCTGCCCTAAACCATTCCAGAAAACAGATTCCTAAAAACCTCTTTCTGCTCTTCAGTCTTTCTCAGTAATGTGCTGTGGGGGCCCTCAACCTTCAGATTCAGTCAGTTCTAATCTACAGCTAGCTGCATTTTATGCCCATGGTGCTCACTGGCACCCTCAAGAAGAAAAGAAAAGCTACACCCCCTCACTGCACACAGCTTGCTAGGAGGGCGCAGTTGGCAGTCTGCACACCAAAAGTAATCTCCTGATGTTTACAAAGGAGCAGTTTTTTAAAAAGCCTATTAAATGAACTGACATTGCACAGACTTGAAAGGGCAAGTGCAATTTTAAAATTAAGATACTGTTTTAGATTGATGTGGCATCAGTGGACACGAAGTACTCCACCAGCCTCCCAGCGAAATTAAATATGCATGTTCTTGTCATCCCTGTGAGCCCTAATGCAGAACCTTGATAATTATATTAGTGTGAATCAGATCTGGCGTATGCCTGTCTGATTACATTTTTCCTTACCAGTTTTCTTCTTGCTCACTGTTGACCTGGCTCCCCTAGATGAGTTCTTTGTGGTCTGGGACACAGTGTTGTTTCCATCAGATGAGTGTGTTCTCACGCACTGTGGTCGCCTGTGTGCTCTCTGTCCCCACCTGCTTGTTTGCTGTCTCTCTGACACACACACACGCAAGCACACACACACAGACACACACACGAGCACACATGCTTGGCTCTTCCACTAGCCATCATCAGTGTCTCCACTCTGCAGGTGTTTGCTGTTTTCTTCCATTGATTGAATGGCTTTGTTTAGTTTTGTGTTTTGTGTGTGTGTGTGTTTTCTTTTGTTTCATTTTTTTGAGATAGTCTCACTCTGTCACCCAGGCTGGAGTGCAGTGACGCAATCTTAGCTCACTGCAACCTCTGCCTCCTGGGCTCAAGTGATTCTCCTGCCTCAGTCTCCCAAGTAGCACATGTACCAGCACACCCGGCTAATTTTTGTATTTTTAGTACAGACGGGGTTTCATCCTGTTGGCCAGGCTGGTCTTGAACTCCTGACCTCAAGTGATCCGCCTGCCTTGGCCTCCCAAAGTGTTGGGATTACAGGTGTAAGCCACCGTGCCCAGCCTATTTTTTTTTTTTCCTAATGTTTTTAAAATGCATTAGGTTCCTCAATAAGTGAAATATATAATTACCATTATGAGCCATCAGTTCCACTCCCGGGTATAGGCTAAAAAGAATTTAAAACTAGTGTTCAAACAAGAACTTGTACATAAATATTCATAGCAGCACTATGCACAATAGCTAAAAGGTGGAAATAACTGATGAACACAGGAGCAAAATGTGGTGTGGCCATACAATATGATTCAACAAGAAATAGGATGGAAGCACTGATACATTGCTACAACATGGATGAACCTTGTGTTAGTTTGTTCTCACATTGTTATAAAGAAATACTTAAAACTGGGTAATTTATAAGAAAAGAGGTTTAATTGGCTTACAGTTCTGCAGGCTGCACAGGAAGCACAATGCCAGCATTTGCTTCTTGGGAAACCTCCGGGAGCTTCCAGTCATGGTGGAAGGCGAATGAGGAGCACTTGTGTCACATGACAGAGTGGAGCAAGAGGGAGAGTGGTTGGAGGAGATGCCACACACTTAACCAGACCTTGCAAGAATTCACTATCTCAAGGACAGCACCAAGCCGTAAGGGATCTGCCCCCATGACTCAGACACCTCACACCAGGCCCCACCTCTAAACTGGGGATTACAGTTCAACATGAGATTTGGTGAGGACACATATTCAAACTATATCAAACCTTGAAAATATTATGTAAGTGAAAGAATCCAGAAACGAAAGACCACATACCGTATAATTTCATTTAGAAGGAATGCCCAGAAGAGGCAAATCCACAGAGGCAGAAAATAGGTTAGTGGTTTCCAGAGACAAGGGGAAGAAAGGAATGGTGAGTACTGATAGATGCAAGGCTTTCTTTTGGCAGCCAGGGCAACATAGCAAGACTCTGTCTTTATAAAAAAAATTTTAAAAATTAGCCAGGCATGGTGGTGTGCTCCTATAGTCTCAGCTGCTGGGGAGGCTCAGGCAGGAGTATCATTTGAGCCCAGGAGTTTGAGACTGCAGTGAGCTATAATTGTGTCCCTGCACTCTAGCCTGCGCAACAGTGAGATCCTCTCTCTGAAAAAAAAATTAGGCTGAGTACACTGGCTCATGCCTGTAATCCCAGCACTTTGGGAGGCCGAAGCAGGTGGATGGCTTGAGCTCAAGAGCTCGAGACCAGCCTGGGCAACATGGTGAAACCCCATCACTGCGAAAAAAATACAAAAATTAGCCGAGTGTGGTGGTGCATGCCTGTAGTCCCAGCTACCTGGGAGGCTGAGATGGTAGGATTGCTTGAGCCTGGGAGGTGGAGGTTGCAGTGAGCCATAATGGTGCCACTGCACTACAGCCTGGGTGCCAGAGCAAGACCCTGTCTCAAAAAAAAAGTTAAATTTTCCTTTTGGGGTGATAGAAACATTTTGAAACTATATAGAAGTAATGGTTACACAACACTGTAAATGTACTAAATGTCACTAATGGTAAATTGTATGTTATGTGTATTTTACAACAATAAAAAGAAAATGAACAAAAACTGTCAGTAGGAATTCTGGGAAAAATGCAAAGATCACAAATATTTGTTAACATAATGATGGTAGAAAGAATGACATTATCTTCCTATCAACAGATACACTGAGGCCCTGACCCTTTGGAGAGATTTAGATAAACAAGTGCCTCACATGTGCTTGAAAAATTCACATTTCAAACATAATTGTGTTTATATCCCGAGTCCTGAACAACTCCCCATCCTCCTCTTCCCCTGGCCCCTGGCAGTACCTTCTACTCTTTGTCTCTACTAATTTGACTGCTCTAGGGACCTCATATAAGTGGAATTATATAGTATTCGTCTTTTTAAGCCTGGTTTATTTTACTTAGCTTATGTCCTCAAAATTCATCTATGTTGTAGCATATGTCAAAATTTATTTCCTTTTTAAGGCTGAATAGTATTCCATTGTATGGATGTGTACCACATTTTGTTATCCATTAATCCCTTGATGGACACTTGGGCTGCTTCCACCTCTTAACTTTTGTGAATGCTCTGAATATGGAAGTACAAATATCTGTTCAAGTCCCTGCTTTCAATACCCAAAGTAGAATTGCTGGATCATATGGTAATTCTATTTTTAATTTTTTGAGGAAATGCTATACCATTTTCATATCCACTGGACCATTTTACACTTCTACCAACAGTGTGCAAGGGTTTCAATTTCTCTATATTCTCTCCAACAATTTTTATTTTCTGGTTTTTATTTTATTTTATCTTATCTTATTTTTATTGTATAGTGGCCATTCTAATAGGTATGAGGTGGTATCGCTTTATGATTCAACTCCTATTTTAAAATAGAGTTACTTTACACTTAACAGTAAAACTACTCACCGTTATTTCCATTAGCAATGGAACCTCTCCATTAGGCACTGCAGTAACTTCAACAGTATGGAATAGTTCATGTCATAAAAATTAAAGGATTAGATGTCCCAAGACAGAGAATCCAGAGGACAACGCACACTGCCAGTAGGAGAGTATTTATTTCCATCTTTGCGGAAGGCAGCTGGGGAGTAAGAACCTCTGCCCTGATGAGCTTTCCTTGGCGAAACCTGGTTTTTACTGCTGACCATACCTCTTCAAAAGCTGTCTTCCAGCACCCCACTCTTTTACCACAGCTTCTGTCCTTCCAGGACAATCCTTTATTTCTTTGAACCCATGAATGTGCTGTAATGTCTATAGAGTATCTCCCTGGACCTACTCTGGTCCCTGAACCATTTTTCTGCTCTTCTCTTAGCCAACACTATCTCCACTTCCCCGCCCTCTGTTCTCTCTGGAGCCAAGTCCTCCCAGGCTTTCTCCCCTCTGCACCATGGTAAGCACTCTTACCAAGGCCACCAGTGGATCTCCATGTTGCCAACTACAGTGTCAGAGGCCCTAGCCTCAGCCCGTCACTCCCTCTTTCTGAAACACTTCTTCATTTAGATTTTATGACAGCTCTCTCGTTTCTCCTTCCATTGCACACTGACTCCTTCTCAGTTTTTTGTTACACCACATACTTCATAGTTGTCTTTGACTTCTGTCTTCTACTCTTGCATCCAACTTACCAGTGAACTCGGGTGTTTGTCTTTGAAATGCATCGAGAATCTGATCTCTCTCACCTCCTCTGCCACTCCCATTCTGCCCTAAGCCACTGTCATTCCTCACCCAAATTGTTGCTGGAACCTGCTAACAGGCTCCACTGCTTCACACTGCAGCCCAAGTGATTTGTCTACAGCCCAAGTCCAGTCACTACCCTCTGCTCAGAATCCTCCAGGGAATCCCCATCTCGCCCCAAGTCAATTGGAAATTCCTATCATAGCTCATAAGACCTACGTGAACTGCCTCCCTCCCCTTTCACCACTCTCCTCCTACCTCATTATGCTCTAACAACACCTGCCATTTCCAGCACATTCCAAGCACATTTTTGCTCCTGGGCTCTGCATTTGCTGTTCCTTCTGATATCTGATTCTAAGTGACGATAACCACTTTTAATACATTGGTGTACATATGTCTGGTCTTTTCTCTCTTTATTTGATCAACTTCTATTCTACCTAAATATACAAACTATTTTTTTACAAAATTTAGATTTTATTTTATATACTTTTTGGTATAGTTTCTCCAAATATCCACATGACTGTCTCCCTACTTTCTCTTGATCTTTGATCAAATGGTACCTGTCTTAGCTCAGGCTGCCATAACAAAATACTGTAGACTGGGTGGCACAAACAACAGAAATTTATTTTCTCCTGGTTCTGGAGGCTGAGAAGTCCAAGATCAAGGTGCATGTCAATTTAGTTTCTGGGGAGGGCTCTCCTCCTGGCTTGCAGAGGGCTACCTTCTCACTGTGTGCACACTTGGTGCCACACAAGCTTCCTGGTGTCCTATTTGATAAGGGCACTAATCCCATCATGATGGTCTCATCCTCATGACCTCACTTACACCTAATGACCTGCCAAAAGCCACACCTCCAAATACCATCACACTGGGGCTAGGGCTTCCACATATGAATTTTGGAGAAACATGATTCAATCCATGGCAGTAACTTATCAGAGAGGTCTCCCCTGACTACCCTGTATAAGATAGAAGCTCTTCCTGCCCTATCACTTTTTATTCTCTTTACACTGTTTTTTAATTGTCTTCAAAGCATTTATCACCTCCAGACATTATTTACCTGTTACTTGTCTGCCTCCACAGTACAGTGTAAGGCCCTGAATGGCAGGGACTGCAGCAGTTTTTATTCACTGGCTTATTTCCAGCTCTCAGAATAAAGTGAGGTACACAGACACTCCTTACGTATTTGTTGAATTAATAAATTAAAACATTCACTCATATATGCATTGCTGAACCATTTACATAATAAAAAAATTTGGAAATAGCACACATCTCCAGTATTGGGGTTAAATAAATGCAGGCAGAGCCACACAATGGAACGCTATGTAACCATTAAAAAATGGTGCTATCAAATATTTAGTGACATGGGAAAATGTTTACCTTTTTACATAAAAACACCTTGTTACGTAAAAACAATACCAAAAAATGTATACAAAAAAGCATATAAAATAAAATCTACATTTTGTTAAAAAAATAAATTTGTGTATCTGTGTAGAAAGGGAGAAGATCAAATAGATCTTCTATTTGAAATATGCACACCAAAATATTTTATTTATTTACTTATTCATTTATTTAGAGATTAGATCTCACTCTGTTGCCCTGGCTGGAGTGCAATGGTGCGATCTTGTCTCACTGCAGCCTCTGCTTCCCAGGTTCAAGCAATTCTCCTGCCTCAGCCTCTTGAGTAGCTGGGACTACAGGCGTGCACCACCATGCCCAGCTAATTTTTGTATTTTAGGGTTTCCCCACATTGGTCAGGCTGGTTTCCAACTCCTGGCCTCAAGTGATCTGCCTGCCTTAGCCTCCCAAAGTACTGGGATTACAGGTGTGAGCCACTGCACCCAGCCTGTACACCAAAATATTAAAAGTGGTTAACACTCAATGGTGAAATGTTGGGTGATTTTCATTTTCTTTACTAATTAGTTCAAGTTTTTATAATACATGTACATTGCTCTTAACGATCTTGAAATCTAATTTTTAAATTGCAAGTTGTCGGGAGAGAGAATATGATTAGCTCACCTCTGGCCCGAGCACCTGTGGACAGGAAGTGAGGTCTGCTGGTATGTAGGGTGACCTCTCTCAGAGACTGAGGGGGCTCAGTTCTCTACGAGGAGAGGAGGTTGAGGAAGGAGTGATGGAGGCTCTCATACCAGCCGGAATGATGATAGCAACAGTGGGGGATGAGAGGAAAGGCCAGACGCGCTCTCTAAGGTGTAAACCTAGAAGATACTAGAACGATCATTTCCGATCACACTTGTCGTTTCCTTCACTTAGAGATTATGAGAAGCCTCCAGTGTAAGAACAAGAAAGGCCCTTTGAGCTCAGCCAGCCCAACTCCTTCCTGTACAGCTAGAGAAGCCAAGGCAGAAGTAAAGTGGCCTGCCCCTGTTTACGGCTGGTGGCAAAGCTGGGGCTAGAGTCCAGGTTTTCTGCCTCGGGGTCCAGCGTTCCTTGAACCATGTTGCACTGCCTCTCCACTCTGATGCCAGGGCAGCCCATAGCTTAGTCAGATGGTGTTGGCCCGGAGCTGACAGTTAGGTCTGCTTCAAAGCTCCCTCCCTGGCTTGCAGGAATTGCAGCCCAGGGGTGGTGGTTATTCTGGGTGGTTATAAATGGGAGGGAAGAGGAACCATCTGTGGACACGAGACAGAAGCAATGTCCACTGAGCCTGCTCTTAAGTGCAGTAGGTGCTTGAGATTGAGGAGAGAAGTAAACGATATTTCTCCTGATGAGTTACAGTATCCCAAGTGTGAAAACCCCTGATCTGCTGAATCTGCAAAGCCCTTCTGTGGGAAGGGAGCCCACGTGAAGGAGTACTTCAGCAGAATGACTCTGCTTTTGAATTCTGAGATTCTGGGGGCATCTCATAAGGGAAAATCCCTTTAAGGGAATATTTGGATTAAAAGCACTCTGACAAACCCTGACTAAGTCCTGGTTACTCACTTCTAGCAGCAATGATTTTTTTTTTTTGTTTTTTGTTTTTTTTTTTTTTTTTTTTTTACAAGATAGAGTTTGCCTTTCTGTTTTAGGGAGAAACTGATTCCCCTTTAACCCCTCTGATATTGTTTCTTGTCATATTTATGAAAACCAGTGGGAAGAGTCAGGTGCGATGGCTCATGCCTATAATCCCAATGCTTTGGGAGGCTGAGGTGGGCGGATCGCTTGAGCTCAGGAGTTCAAGACCATCCTGGCAAACATGGCAAAACCCCATGTTTCTATTTTTCTATTTGAAACCCCATTTTTTACTACCAAAAATATAAAAAATTAGCCAGCTGTGGTGGTGTGCACCTGTAGTCCCAGCTACTCAGGAGGCTGAGGTGACAGGGTTGCTTGAGCCTTAGAGGCAGAGGTTGCAGTAAGCTGAGATCATGCTACTGCACTCCAGAGCAAGACCCTGTCTCAAAAAAAAAAAAAAAAAGAAAAGAAAAGAAAAGAAAGAACCAGTGGGAATTGCTAACCTATGTTGAAGCCTATTTTATGCCTAGTAGTTCCCAAACAGGGGAAATTTTGCCTCCCAGGAGACATTTGGCAATGTCTGGAGTCATTTTTGGGTTGTTACAAGTGGCCATGAGCAGGGGTGTGCTACTGGTGTCTAGTGCGTAGAGACCAGGGATGCTGTTAAACATCCTACAATACACAGGACCACCCCCACAATAGAGAATTACATAGCCCAAATGTCAATAAAGCCAAGATTGCAGACCCCTGGCCTAGAAGGTCTTTCTGTAGTGGACAGGAATTTCTTAAATCTAAGAACAATCATTTCCAAGTCTACCCTCTCTTATGGAATTAGACAAAGGGCTGTATATTAGTGTTTTCTTCTTTTTTTATTTTTATTTTTTTACTTTTTGTTCCGTTAATAAACTAGCTAAAAATCTAGCAGTTACTATATATTTTGCTCTAAAATATCTTTATTCTAGAACAAGTGCACTCATTAATTTAAAAAGTTTTAATGAAAATTACAGTGCCCATTTGATTAATGTGTTATAAGTTTTAGAGACCCTTCAACATGATAGTCCAATTTTTAAAAATGTGCCTTATCTTAAAAGGTTTTTATAATGACTTATATATTATATATGTTGTAGAAAAGTTGAAAAAATGTTTCTTAAGAGAGTTTTTTGACCAGGCATGGTGGTTCACGCCTATAATCCCAGCACTTTGGGAGGCCAAGGTGGGAGGATCACTTGAGCCCAGGAGTACGAGACAAGCCTGGCCAGCATGGCGAAACCTTGTCTCTACTAAAAATATAAAAAAAAATTAGCCAGGCATGGTGGCAAGCACCTGTAGTCCTAGCTACTCAGGAGGCTGAGGAATCAGAATTGCTTGAACCTGGGAGGCGGAGGTTGCAGTGAGTTGAGATAGCACCACTGCACTCCAGCCTGTGGCAAGACTCTGTCTCAAAAAAAAAAAAGAGAGAGTTGATTTTTTCTTAAATGGTGATTCTACCACTTAGAAGGAAACATTTCAGAATATTATTGTGTATTTCTCAATGAATTTTTAAAATAGTTATCATTCTATTTACACAAATTCATTTCTCCAAAATGAGTCTTTGTAAATATTCAGTTTCCTGCAGGGTGCAGTAGCTCATGCCTGTAATCCCAGAACTTTAGGAGGCAAAGGCGGGAGGATCACTCGAGTCCAGAAGTTTGAGACCAGCCTGGGAAACATAGTGAGACCCTGTCTCTACAAAAAATTTTAAAAGTTAGCAGAGTGTGGTGATACATACCTGTGATCCCAACTATGCAAGAGGCTGAAGTGGAAGGATCACTTGAGTCTGGAAGGTTGAGGCTGCAGTGAATCATGATCATATCACTGCATTCCATCCTGGGAGACAGAGGGAGACCTTGTCTCAAAAATGAAATAAAATGAAAAATAAAATAATAAAAATACAGGTGCTTAGTACTCCATCATGTAATACTGAACCCTACATTACCTAAAATCCTGTGTTGAACACAGGTCATTATTAATTGTTCACTATTATAAATAATCTATAATGAACATTCATGCTTTTCATGTTGCTTTTTAAATAGTACAGCAATCTGGATTGTTCTGGAGACTTTGGGACATGATTATTTAATGCCTAGTTCATGACAGAAACAGAATAGATAGGTGTCCTACCAGTGCAGCAGAGGAAACACCATTTAGAATAACCAAGTGAAGGGAGAGTTCTGGAACACCTAGGAATGGGATTTTAAACTTGGGTAGACCAACCAAAACATGTATCTGTATATATACAGATGTATGTATGGAAATACCAAAAAGAAACAATAATTGAAGAGATAAACACCAAGCTTTTAGCCATGGTGACTCTGGGATAGAAAATTGGGACTGGGGGGAGGAACAAGAAGAGAAGAGGAATTTTGGTTTTTTTTTTCCATTATCTTCTTTATTCTTTGAATTCTTAACTATAAGAATATATTCATATGTAACTTGTGTAATACTTAAGCACAATGCACTTGAGAGAATGATTTGGATCCTCATGGATGGGAGGCCTGATTTATGTCAGCAGTTACTCATCTTTCACTTTTTTATCCAGCCCTAGTATTGCTGGGCACATTGTGGATAATGGATGAGCATCCCTGGAGATGGTATATTTTGGTAGAGAAGTTCTAACATGCATTTAGATGATGGGCCTTAATAATTTGTTCTCTTCACAGTGTATTAGACATGACTTTTCTGCATCCATCATCTTTGACATAGAAGATGGCAGTGGTGGAAATAGTCTAGGGCCAGGATCCTGAAGGTTTCATTGCTTTAGGTGCTGGTTTAGAGAAAGTTTCTCTGTGAAGCATGCACACTTGGTCCCTGGGCCAATAGATAATGAGATTGTTCTTTTTTCCTTCAGGCCGGACACCTGGTCCCTGGCTCCAAGCGGAGGCAGTCGGGCAGAGCTCTGATGACATCAAAGGCAGAAATTCTCAGGTAACACAAGACTCATGTCTCTGAATGTAAAACCAGGAATTATCCTCAGGGGGCACAGAAATGGTAAGGGTATGCTTTCTCCTTAACAGTTTTATATTTTTCCTCAGACTCCTTTTCTTCAGGGAAAGCCATTTGGTGGATCTTTGTTCCAAGCCAGAATGAAACACTCACCATTTCAAAATCTGAAGTGTGACAAAAGGCAGGGCTTCCCTGGAATCACCACTACATACAGAAGCAAGTTTAGCAACTCTGACATTCTGCAACAATCATGCCAATCACTTCCCATTCTTCCTCAGTTATGCTGGCCTGTGAGAAAAACTGAATAACATGTATAAAACATAATTCAGTATTCTCTCTCATCTATAGAATACATGGTTTCTTTTAGCACACTTGGAGTTTTTTTCCCCCACCAATGTTATAATTGATTTTGGCCAAATTTAGTCACAATTCAAGTACTAATACCTACAAGAAATGAACAGAACTAGAAGGGAAGCCAGACAGCTGCTTTTGTGATAAGACAGTCCTTGAAGAAACACCTTTAGTTTCACCCAGGGCATCTTAAACAGAAGTATTTCCTAACCTGGACACAACGTCTCCCTGCACATCTTTAAAAGTCCTTTGTTTCTTTGAAAACATGTATTCAGTCGAACAATAGTCTCCCCATTTCCGAATCATATGTGACAGACTACAGAATCACTTGCAGTTAAACCAGGCAATTCTGCAGCTGTGTGGAACATCAAGGAGAGTGACCTGAGAAGGAAGAGGCTAGGTTCCTAGAAGCTAGGATGAGTTCCTCAGAGGAAAAAGTACATCCTCTAGCAGATAAGTATTACCCTTTTCTAACCACAGATGATGTAAGAATTGCAGTAACGATTCTCAGATGATCACAGGTTCAAAACTGTGCATATGACTGTAGTTAAGGAAGAAGTATATATACATAGGAAAAAAGACAGGAAGAATATACACAATATTGTTAACAGGTAGAGAACATTCTGAGAAGATGGCAGAGGAGAAAGCACCAGGAATCTGTGGACGACAATTGCATTGGCGGAATCTGTCTGATGTAATTTGTCTCATGTATTTTGGAACTCTGGGATTCATTAAAGGCTTGCAACTTCCAGGGGAAAGCTTGGACAGTAAATTGTGCTCTTAGTACAATAGTAACTACTCATCCTCCACCCCCCAGCCCATGGCAGGCAACTGGGCACGTGTTCCTGGAGCCACTTGCACATAGCTTGCAGACCCAGGGTGGGCACACAAAAAACCCTGTTCTCCAGATACTGGGGAATCTGTTCTCTGATTGCTTATTGCTGCTTCTGATCACAGAGGTACAAATAAAGAGATGGGCAGCCATTGTTGCACCTCCTCTTATTGTTGTACCTCCTCTTATTGTTGTAAATCCCTTTCCCTCTGGCTGAAGTGGCCTCCTGGGGATTTCAAGGGCTGGTGGCCATTTTGTTCCTCCTGTCCTTTCTCTTTTTTTTCCCATTTGGGAGCCAAACATTAAAGACGAACATTCAAAGGCTACTACATATATGATGAAAATTAGAAAGTGACCACATATGCCCAGGGAAAGGCATGAGCTCAGAAAAGACCAAGAATACCTTAAGAGTACACCTCAGGCTGATTCTTAGCACAGAGACAGCCTACAACAATCAAAAAAATAAAGCGAACAAAAACAATAAGAAAAACCAGCAAACCCTGGGGGAGAGAGAGAATTGATATCTAGAGTTACCACATTATTAGATTAAAATGTAGAGTTTTCAACAACAAAAATCACATCATACAAAAAACAGGAGAGTATGGCCCATTCAAAGGAAAAAAAAAAATACATCGATAGAGACTGCTTTTAAAAAAGACCTGATGGGAGATCTACTAGACAAAGACTTTAAAACAACTGTCTTAAAGATGCTCAAAGAACTAAAGGAAAATGTGGAGAAAGTAAAGAAAATGATGTATGAACAAAATGGAAGTATCAATAAAGAGGAAAAAACATTCTAGAGCTGAAAAATAAAACAAATGAAATGAAAAGTTTACTAGAGGGAATAAAAGGCAGACTTGCACAGGCAGATGAAAGAATCAACAAACTTGAAGATAGGACAACTGAAATTATTGAGTCAGAAGAACATAAAGGAAAAAGAATTAAAAGTGAACAAAGCCTAAGAGACTTGCAGGAGACCATCAAGCAGACTAACATGCTTATTGTGGGAGTTCGAGAAGGAGAAAGGAAAGAGAAAGGGTAAAAAATAAAAAAGACTCTCTGAAGAAATAATAGATCAAAACTCCCCAAATCTGTTGAAAGGCATGAATATAAACATCCAAGATGCTCAGTAAAGTAAGATGAACTAAAAGAGCCACACCAAATAAACACTATAATCAAATTTTCAAAAGGCAAAGAGAAAATCTTGAAAGCAGCAAGAGAGAAGTGACTCATCACATACAAGGGATCCTCAGTAAGACTGTCAGTAAATTTATCATCTGAACTTTGAAGGCCAGAAAGTAGTAAGCCCATATAGTCCAAGTGCTAAAAGAAAAAAACTGTCAAGCAATAATTTTGTATCTGGCAAAACCATTCTTAAAAAGTGAGGGAGAGCTGGGCGCGGTGGCTCAAGCCTGTAATCCCAGCACTTTGGGAGGCCGAGACGGGCGGATCACGAGGTCAGGAGATCGAGACCATCCTGGCTAACACGGTGAAACCCTGTCTCTACTAAAAAATGCAAAAAAAACTAGCCGGGCGAGGTGGCGGGCGCCTGTAGTCCCAGCTACTTGGGAGACTGAGGCAGGAGAATGACATAAACCCAGGAGGCGGAGCTTGCAGTGAGCCGAGATCCGGCCACTGCACTCCAGCCTGGGCGACAGAGCGAGACTCCGTCTCAAAAAAAAAAAAAAAAAAAGTGAGGGAGAAATTAAGATATTCACAGATAAACAAAAGCTGAGGGAGTTTGTTACCACTAGACCTGCCTTGTAAGAATACACAAGGGAGTCCTAAAGGCTCAAATGAAAGGACATGAGGCAGTAACTTGAAGCTGTAGGAAGAAACAATGACCTCACTAAAGATAGCTATATGGCCAAATATAAAAGCTAATATTATTGTAACAACAGTTTGTAACTATACTTTTGTTTTCTACATGATTTAAAAGATAAAACATTTAAAAATTTTTTAGTTTAAAAGCTAATGTTATTGTAACTTTGGTTTGTAACTATATATTTAGGGTTACACATAATTTAAGAGACTAGTGTATTTAAAAGACTTATTAATTAATGTTTTGGGGCACACAATATACAAAGATGTAATTTGTTCACATCAACAATTAAAAGGAGTGGTGATGGAGCTGTAAAGAAGCAGATTTTTTTTTTTTTTTTTGAGACGGAGTCTTGCTCTGCCACCCAGGCTGGAGTGCAGTGGCCGGATCTCAGCTCACTGCAAGCTCCGCCTCCCGGGTTTACGCCATTCTCCTGCCTCAGCCTCCCGAGTAGCTGGGACTACAGGTGCCTGCCTCATCGCCCGGCTAGTTTTTTGTATTTTTAAGTAGAGACAGGGTTTCACCGTATTAGCCAGGATGGTCTCGATCTCCTGACCTCGTGATCCGCCCGTCTCGGCCTCCCAAAGTGCTGGGATTACAGGCTTGAGCCACCGCGCCCGGCAGAAGCAGATATTTTGTATGTTATTGAATCTAAGCTACTATAAAATCAAATCATAGTGTTATAACTTTAGGATGTTAAGTGTAATTCCTATGGGCTATGGCCTGAAACTTTGTGTCCCTCAAAATTCATATGCCAAAACCTAAACCCTAATGTGACAGTATTAAAAGATTGGGCCTTTGGGGAGATGATAAATCATCAGGGCAAAGCCCTCATGAATGAGATTAGTGCCCTTATAAAACAGGCTTAAGGGAGCTTGTTCATCCCTTTCACCATGTGAAGTTGTAGTTTGAAGGCACCATGTATGAAGCAGACAGCGAGCACTCACAAGACACCATATCTGCTGGTGCCTTGATCTTGGACTTCCCAGGCTCTACAAATTTAAGAAATAAATTTCTGCTGTTTTCATAAATTACTCAGTGTTATAGCAGCCTGAAAATACTAAGACACCATGGTAACAACACAGAAAATAGCTATAGAATATATACAAGAGGAAATGAGAAACAAATTTAAACATTTCACTATAAAAAAAGTCAACTAAACAGAAAAGAAAGGGTATGAGGTACAAAAAAACTATATAGAAAACAAGCAGCAAAATGACAGAGTAAATCCCTCCTTGTCAGTAATTGCTTCAAATATAAATGGATTAAACTTTCCAATCAAAAGATAGAGGTTGGCAGAATGGATTTTTAAAAATCTGATCCAACAGTATGCTGTTTACAAGAGACTCAGTTTAGCTATAAAACACATAGGTTGAAAGTGAAAGGATGGAAAGAGATATTCCTACTGTGATCAAAAGAGAGCAGGGGTGGATCTACTAACATCAGGCAAAATAGATATTAAATGAAAAAGTTTACAAGAAACAAAAAGGACATTATATGTTAATACAAGGTTCAATAGAGCAAGAAGACATAACAATTACAGATATTAGTTCACCTAATAACAGACCATCAAAATGCATGAAACAAAACTGACAGAAATAAAGTGAGAAATAGACCTATAATAATAGTTGAAGAATCAAATATTCTACTCCCAATAATGGGTGAAACAACCAGACAGGAGATAAGGAAAGAAATAGAGAACACAAAAAAGCTGTATATAACAGACATACACAGTACACTCTACCCAACACAGCAGTATATACATTCTTCTTAAATGTACCTGAGACATTTTCCAGGAGAGATCATTTGTTAAGTCACAAATTGAGTGTCTTAAATGATTTTAAAATATAGATATCAGGCCAGACACGGTGGCTCACGCCTGTAATCCTAGCACTTTGAGATGCCTAGCGGGGTGGATCACCTGAGGTCAGGAGTACCAGATCAGCCTGGCCAACATGGCGAAACCTTGTCTCTACTAAAATACAAAAAAAAAGCCGGGCATGGTGGCGGGCACCTGTAGTCCCAGCTACTTGGGAGGCTGAGGTGGGAGAATTGCTTGAACCCAGGCGGCAGAGGTTGCAGTGAGCTGAGACTGTGCCATTGCACTCTAGCCTGGGCAACAAGAGTGAAACTCCATCTAAAAAAAAAAGATAGATATCAGACAAAATATCTTTCCTAACACAGTGTAATAAAATTATAAATCTAGAACAGAAATAAAACTGGAAAATTTAGAAATTTGTAGAAATTAAGAACTATACTCTTAAACAACTAATGGAACAAGGAATAAATCAGAAAGGAAACTATAAAACACCTGGAGATTAATTAAAATGAACATACAACATACCAAAATTAATGGAACACTGAAAGCAGTGCTAAGAGGGAGATTTATAGCTACAATTTTTACATTAAAAAACAAGAAAGTTATCAAATCAGCAACCTAATTTTACAATGTAAAGAGCTAGAAAAAGAAGAACAAACCAAACCTAAAGCTAGCAAGAAGGAAGGAAATGAAGAAAATTAGAACAGAGATCAGTGAAGTAGAGAATAGAAAAACAATACAGAAAATCAACAAAGCCAAAAGTTGGTTATTGAAAAGATTAACAAAACGGATAAACCTTTAGTTAGATAGACTAAGGAAAAAATAGAGAAGACTCAAATTGCTAAAATCAGAAATGAAAGTGGATATATTACTACTAATTCAACTGAAATAAAAAGGATTATAAGAGAGTATTATAAATAATTTTATGCCAAAAAGTTGGATAACGCAGATAAAATGGACACATTTCTAAAAATACAAAACCTACCAAGACCAAATCTCAATGAAATAGAAAGTCTGGCTGGGCATGGTGGCTCACACATGTAATCACAGCAGTTTGGGAGGTTAAGGTGGGAGAATTGCTTGAGGCCAGGAGTCTGAGCCAGCCTAGACAACATAGTAAATCCTGTCTCTACAAAAAAAAAAAAAAAATTTAATTAGCCAGACATGGTGGTGCGTGGCTGTAGTCTGGCTACTTGGTAGATTGAGGAGAGAAGATTACTTTAGCCCAGGAATTTGAGGCTGCAGTGAGCTATGGATTGCACCATTGCACTACAGCCTGGATGACAGAGTGAGACCCTCTCAAAAAAGAAAGAAAGAAAAAGAAAAGAAAAAGAAGATAGAGAGTAGAAGGATGGTTACAAACTAGTGGGGGAGTGGAGTTGGGGATGGTTAATTGGTATAAAAAAATAGAAAGAATAAATAAGAACTACTATTTGATAGCACAACAGGTGACTATAGTCAATAATAATTTAACGGTGCAGTTTAAAATAACTCAAAGAGTATAACTGGATTGTCTGTAACACAAAGGATAAATGCTTGAGGGGATGGATACCCCATTTTCCATGATGTGATGATCACTCATTGCATACCTGTATCAAAACATCTCAGGTACCCCATAAATATATACGCCTACTATGTACCCACCAAAAAAAAGAAATAGAAAATCTGAATAGACTTATAACTAGTAAGGACTTTAACCATTAATCAAATGTCTCCCAAAAAAGAAAAGCTCTGGACTTCATGGCTTCATTGGTGAATTCTCCCAAACGTTCAAAGAACTAACCCAATCCCTCTAAAAGCGTTCCAAAAAATTGAAGAGGAGGGAACACTTTTTATCTACTCTATGAGACCAGCATTATCCTGATACCAAAGCCAGACAAAGACACTACAAGAAAACTACAGACCAATATCCCTTATAAACATTGATGCAGAAATTCTCAACAAAATACTAGCAAATCAAATCCAGTAGTATATTAAAAGGATTATATACCATGACCAAGTTGGATTTATTCCTGCATGGCAAAGATTATTCAATATATAAAAATCAGTTAATGCAATATATGGCATTAATAGGATGAAGGGAAAAAACACATGCTCATCTCAATTGATGCAGAAAAAGCATATGACAAAATTGAAGACCTTTTCATGATTAAAAACATTCTCAATAAACTAGGAATAGAAGGAAACTCCCTTAACATAATAAAAGCCATATATGAAAAATCTACAGTGAACATGCTCAATGGTGAAAGACTGAAAGCTTTTGCTTTGAGATCAGGAACAAGGCAAGGACGCCTGCTTTCATCGCTTCTATTCAGCATAGTACTGGAAGTCTATCCAGAGCAGTTGGGCAACAAAAAGAAATAAAAGGCATCCAAATTGGAAAGCAAGAAGTAAAATTATCTCTGTTTGCAGATGATATGTTGTTATATGTAGAAAACTCTAAAGATTTCACCAAAAAAAAAAAGCTGTTAGAAATATTCAGCAAAGTAGCAGGATACGAAGTCAACATACAAAAATATGGTTGTATTTCTACATACTAACAATGAGCAATCTGAAAAGAAAATTACAGAAACAATTCCATTTATAATAGCATAGAAAAGAATGAAATACTTAGCAGTTAACCAAAGAGGTGAAAGATTTGTATAATGAAAACTATAAAACACAGCTGAAATAAATTAAATAAGACATAAATAAATGCAAACACATCCCATGTTCATGGGTTAGAAGACTTAATATTGTTAAGACGTCAATATTACCCAAAGCAATCTGCAGATTCAGTATAAACCCTACTAAAATCTCAATGACATTTTTTTTCAGAAATAGAAAAACCCAGAATCCTAAAAGAAGAATCCTAAAATTCACATGGAATCTCAAGGAACTCCTTGAAATAGCCACAACAATCTTGAAAAAGAAGAAGAATCTAGGGGACTCATACTTCCTATTTCAAAACTATAATAATCGAAACAGTGTGGTACTGGTGTAAAGACAGACATACAGACCAATGGGATAGAATAAAAAGCAATAAATAAATAGAATAAAAAGAAATAAACCCTTGCATATACGGTCAAATGATTTTAACAAGCATGCCAAGACCCTTCAATAGGGAAAGGGTAGTATTTTCAACAAATGATGCTAGGAACACTGGATATCCCTATGTAGAAGAATGAAGTTGGACCCCTACTAATACCATATGCAAAAATTTACTCAAAATGAATCGAAGACCTAAATGTAGTACCCGAAACTGTAAAACTCTTAGGAGAAATCACAGGGCAAAAGCTTCATGACATTGGATTTGACAGTGATTTCTTGGATATGACACCAAAGGCATAGGCAACAGATAAGCAAACTGGACTTCGTGAAAATCTTTAAAATCTGCATATCAAAAACAACATAAAAAAGAAAAGGCAACCCACAGAATGGGAGGAGATATTTGCATATCATATATCTGATAAGAGATTAATATCCATAATATGTAGAGAACTTATGAAACTCAACAACAAGAAAACAAATAACCTAATTTAAAAAGGAGCAATGGACTTGAATAGACATTTCTCCAAAGAAGATAAACAAATGGCCAAAGAGCAGAGGAAAAGTTGCTCAGCATCACTAATCATTAGAGAAATACAAATCAAAATTACAATGAGACAACACCTCATACACATCAAGATGGCTGCTATCAAAACAAAACAAAATAACAAGTGGTGGCAAAGATGTGGAGAAAATGGAACCCTTATGCACCGTCGGTGAGAATGTGAAATGGTACAGCTGCTGTGGAAAACAGTATGGCAGTTCCTCAAAAACTAAAAAACAGAATTACCATATGATCTGGCACTTCCACTTCTGGGTATATACCCAAAAGAATCTAAAGCAGAGCCTGGAAGAGGTATTTGTACACCCATGTTCATAGCAGCATTATTTACAATAGCTAAAATGTAGAAGCAGCTTGAGCCTTTTGTAGTTGATGAGTGCGATGATTGGGTATTCATGTGCATGTGTGAGATGTGCCACCTCTGAACCTTGTTACAGCCTTGGCACATTACCCATCTGACCTGAACTTGGAAAAATAAAATAAAATAAATAAAATAAATAAAATGTAGAAGCAACTCAAGTATCATAGATAGATGAATGGATAAACAAAACGTGATGTACACATGTACGGTGGAATATTATCCAGCTTAAAAAGTAGGAAGTTCTAAAATATGCTTCAGTATGGATGAACATTGAGAACATTATTCTAAGTGAAATAAGCCACTCACAAAAGACAAACACTATATGCTTCCATTTACATAAGTACTTACGGTAGTAGAGACAGAAAGTAGACTGGTGCTTGCCAGAGATTAGAGGGAAAAAGAAAATTGAGAGGTATTGTTTAATGGGTACAGAGTCTCAGTTTTACAAGATGAAAAGAGTTAAACAAAAGTGGGTACTGCTGATTGGTTGCACAACATTATGAATGTATTTAATACCCCTAAATTAGACACTTAAAAATGATTATTAGTTAGCTGGGTGTGGTGGCTCATGCTTGTAATCCTAGCACTTTGGGAGGCCAAGACAGTTGGATCACCTGAGATTGGGAGTTCGAGACCAGCCTGACCAACATGGAGAAACCCCATCTCTACTAAAAATACAAAATTAGCCAGGTATGGTGGTGCATGCCTGTAATCCCAGCTACTTGGGAGGCTGAGGCAGGAGAATTGCTTGAACCCATGGATGGAGGTTGCGGTGAGCCAAGATCACACCATTGCATTCCAGCCTGGGCAACAAGAGTGAAACTCTGTCCCCCCGCAAAAAAAAAGTTACTAGTGTAAATTTTATGTTATTTGTATTTTACCACAATAAAAGTGGAGAAAAAACGTTAATAGGCATTCACTCTGGAAGACTATGGCTGACTTTTACTTTCTTCTTTTTGCATTTGTACAATTTCCAAGTTTTTTACAATGATTATACTATTCCTGTCATCAGGAAAATATAGTAATAATCATAATCATGTTCCTTCATATTTGTATGGCTCTTTACATTTTTCAGTTAGCTTGCATAAGTTATATCATCTAGTCCTTTTAATAACCCTGTGATGTAAGCTGGAGAGATACCTTTAATGCCATTTTTATAGAAAACTGCTCTAGAAATTTGAAGAACTTGCCCATGTCACAATGCCCAGACCTTCTGACCTCTTGTCCAGTGCTTCTTCCATAATGCCTCACTGCTTTTCCTGGCATGTTAGAATCTCCAGGGACAAGAATCCTCCTCACTACCAATGTGTCAGACATTGTGCAGGATCTGGTTCCCAGCTTCGTGGCAGGCATGCACCCAGATCACCTGAGTCTGGTGGTTTTGATCTCCGCCTGCCAGTCTAGTCAAGGTGGATTGTAAAGTCTCCTTTGGGCATTCCACAGTCAAAAAGATCTTTGTATCTCACTGGATACCATCTTAATTCATTTTCACTGCAGTGAGACACAAAACAATCACCCAGAGAAATCACTGGGTTCTAGACATTGCAAACAATACCCCAGGGACTGCTCTTTTTTATGGATAGAGTGGTCAGTGCATGGGTGGGAGCCCTGGGCTGGAAGTCTGAATGCCTAAATCTGTTTCTTGCCTTTCCACTGCCTTGACTTGGGATCTCCAGCATGTTTTTTGATTTCCCTGAGCTTTCTGTCAAGTGAATTGCTGATGATCAGTTCTATAAATGTTTATAAAACAGTATTAGGTCCTCACATACCATCAACTACATATCCCATTTCATCATGTTTCCACCTACAGTCCCTTGGGTAAAAAGCAGCTCTTTGCATAAGCATCTCCCCAAACTTGACAGCCTTGCATGAATGAGAAGCTGCAGTGTCCAGCCTGTTTGGGGGGGTAGAGTAGGAGGGCTTTCATGTGCAAGAGTCTTCTAACTCCACCTGGTAATGTTCTGTTATGTTTCCACAGTTATCTCTGAAGACTCTTCGGTGAGAAGACAGATGAAGCCAAGGTCCTGGGGTTCCAGGTTGCAGAACAACATGTCAGACCCCGCCCACCCCATGCTCAAGCTGTAATTCAGTTGGCATACAGGCTTGGAATTGAGAATTTATTTATTGTAAATATGTGGTTTGCACGGGCTTTAAAGCAGTATTTTAATGGACTTTTATTTCAGTAATATTTTTTAAAACACCCCTCATTTTTCCGTTTTTTACACTGCATCTTGGCATTTGTCTGTCAGCTCAGATAGAGCCCTGTCCCTCCACCTAGTGCCCGCTCCATGACTGTGAATATGCTTGCAGGCTGGCCCTTCCTAGATTCTGAACCATTTGTAGAGAGTCCTTCGTTTGCAGGTAGCCCCAAAGTTATAAATATCCACAACGGCTTCTTATTGGCATGATTTTATATTCTCATCACACTAACTGCAAAATCAAACCAAACAATGCCTTATCAATGATGCAGCTCAGAGGAAGTAGTGTGTTCCCCACACCCAGACAGTGCCGCGCGGCCTCCAGGGAACGAGATGCCATGTCTCGCTTTCATTTTGCAGTACAGGGATTTTTTTTTTTTCTGCTTAATGTAAATATATCACAAAGTAAAGGCAAGAGTGGGCTTGGCCCCTCAGATGCCGACCACAGGGCCCCTTTTGTAACTGAATAATCCTCCAAGTAGCCAATGCTCCTACTGTTTACAGTGTCCCTAGTGCCCAAGTCTCTGTCACTTTCCTTCTGTTCCCTCCAAGTTCCCAGTCCCATCCCGGTAGCCAGCTTTACGAGATTTTGCTGTTTCTTCCCTGCAGATTAAAAACATACACAACTCATCATTATGCTAAACTACCAATTGTATCTCAGAGGTCTCCCCTTCTGCCCTTGCTTCAAGTGTGGACTTCATGGAAAATATGACATGAAAAAGTGTAGAATGAAACATCGTGTGAAATACCTGCCACAAATACCTGGTGCCTCACTGCCCCCTTCTTAGGATCCTTGGAGCCACCATCGGGCAAAACCTAGCTCCCTTCTGAGCTAAAGGAGAACCTTGCCTGACAACTCCACATTCATTCCCTTGTGGTGAGCACCTGTCTGTGGGGAGATGTGTGCAAGCTCTGCCACTCTGAATATGGAAAGGTCAGGCCGGGCTGGGCCTGCTCTTCACTCCCTCTTCTTGATCCTGCAGGGAGTGGAAGTGTGTTTTTGCTTGCTGCCTGATCCCTGATGTTCCCCATCCTTGGTCGGGGAAGACTGTGACAGAGGAAGGAGAAAAAATAGAAGGAAACAGACTGATCCCTGGGCTGTGCTCAAAATAGCTGCCCTTTAAAGGAAATCAGGCAGGGAGGGGAGGGAAGCCAGTGAAAAGAAATTTGCTTTGCAACACCCCACACACACATTCACCCCCGAAGGATATCGTGTCCAGACCAAGCCATCCAGAAAGGCAGCCGGTCAGGAGGGTGTGGGCAAACATGACTGCATCTGCCTCACTGTTGTCTGGAGTAAAGACCCAGGTGGTGTCCTGCCGCAGTGCTGTGCTTTCTCATTCCAGATGGAAGCAAGTGAGCCAGGGTCAAATTCCCATCTCTGGGGGAATGAATCAAGCCAAAACTGTAACAGCTAAATCAATAGAAAAGAAGTTTTTGCAGGTCATCAGCTCTGGGCATAACTAATTTGTTTTATTGGTTCTGGAAGATTTCCAAAAAGCCAGAATTTATTATTATAACATTGTCCACTCCACCGCCCTCACAGTTGTATAAAATAATTATAAAAGTTTTAATGATCCTGATTAAGAAGACCCTGAACAAAGGCAACTCCACCTTCAGAGTAGACTGCCTGCCCTAATGAGGTGTTTAGGCATTCGCGTCCCCTGTGGCTGGGATGGAAATTAAAATAACACTATTTAAGGACAGAGGGGGCCGGGAGCAGTGGCTCACGCATGTAATCCCAGCACTTTGGGAGGCCGAGGTGGGTGGATTACTTGAGGTCAGGAGTTCAAGGCCAGCCTGGCCAACATGGTGAAACCCTGTCTCTACTCAAATACAAAAAATTAGCTGGGCGTGGTGGCTCACACCTGTAATCCCAGCAATTTGGGAGGCTCAGGCACAAGAATCACTTGAACCCTGGAGGCGGAGGTTGCAGT
Organism: Rhinopithecus roxellana; assembly: GCF_007565055.1. NCBI lineage: Eukaryota > Metazoa > Chordata > Mammalia > Primates > Cercopithecidae > Rhinopithecus > Rhinopithecus roxellana. The sequence continues at coordinate 13,447,492 of NC_044566.1, forward strand.
GAGCTGAGATGGTGCTACTGCACTCCAGCCTGGGCAACAGAGCAAGACCCTAATTCAAAAAAAAAAAAAAAAAAAAAAAAAAAACAGAGGGGAGGAAGGAGCAGAAACCAAAAATGGCAATTAGGGCGAAATCTCAGGAATGTGGCATCCCATCTCCCCTTGAGACCTATCACTGAACTCACAACCCTTGGAGCTCATGCTGGTGCACTGAGTTCCTTTGGCGGTATAAAGGTTTAACCCCTTGACTGTAAACTCTGAGTCATACAGTCCCCGCCATTGTCACATATTCTCAATGACACTGCAGTCTGTGACTTCTCCAATGTTTCACCTGTATTTTATTTTTATTGATGTCTCCTTCTGCAGATTAATTTCTTTGTACTTAATAAACTTTAGTAAGCGGAAATGCTTCCAGTCGTTTCCTTGTTAAAACCCATCAATGGTCACCAATATTAATCTAAATCAAACATTTTTAAGGATCAGGAGAAGTTGAAGTTCTAAGAATGACAAAAAATAGATATTTACATGGATAAACTGCTTGCTGTAACATACTGTTAGATAACAGGGCCTTTCTTTCTTGAGCTAACTAGCCTAACTGGTATTTGGAAAAACCAAGCAAGAAAAAAAAAAATTTCTCAGGTGAATTTTGAAAAAAGTAGGTAACACTATATTCAGTTTGATTAACATAGAATGGGTGGAGTATTGCTTATAAATTCTGCTAAATTGTGTTGAAATAGAACAACCTTCACCCTACGTGCACTTAGCCTCACTCCCAACTCAGCAAACCCCTCAAAAAAGCCTCCTGTAGGAACAGAATCGTCTTGAATCCCCCCGTAGCATTTTAAGGTGGACCTTTGGGAACAGGGTTCAGGGGAGGTGAGATTTATCTGCTAGGTAAGCTATCTCAGAGATAGTGCTTGGAGGGCAAACCAGGATCTGAATCTCCGTTTTGCCTCTTACATGTTGCCTCTTACAGTCTGTGCCTCAGCTTCCTCTTTTGTCAAAAGGGGACATAAATATGTATCCGAGTGTATACTGGTGAAGATTCAATGATGTAATACACATGGGCAAGCCCTCAGCCCTTGAATCACAACGGAGCCGGTGACTGCACACCCTGCACCCCGGGGAGCGGTCAGTTTGCTGATTCCGTGCTTGGGCACAAACAGGGCTCTGCTGGCTGCATCCCAGGCACTCTATTCAATATTTGCTGAGCTGCTCAGACCACACTTCACTAACTCTGCTGCTGGATAACAATGAGAGAGCAGTCATTAAAATTCATAGATGTTCCTGAAATAAATCTCATCTAGAAACTAATTTCAAAGCTGGTTACTACACACTTTGCATCAGAATTAGTTAAGGGGCCGTTTTATCGCTCTTATTGGTGGAGATACAGATTGGCTCTTTCATGGCCAAAAGGGCCGGTCTGAGTGGGGAAGAAAAAGTAAGGGCCGAAGACAATCTACAAAGTGGACGATGAACCTCAAAGTCACATTGAGTGTGGCAGTGGTGAAGTAGCTAGAAGTGTAAGCACCTTTTATGGAGTTAAGTGTGGGAGACATGGTTCCTAGAGAGGGAGTAAGTTAATGGGAAGGGCTGTGGACTCCAGAAGCAAGTTCCAAATTCTCAGACGGTGCCCCAGGAGGCTTCAGCATTCTCCATCCACCCATTCTGTTATGGGTTGAATTGTGTCCCCACAAAATCCATATGTTGAAGTCCTAAGCCCCAGTACCTCAGAATATGACCTTATTTAGAAATAGGCCCATTGCAGATTCCGTTAGTGAAGATGAGGTCATAGTGGATCAGGGTGGGCCCCTGATGCAGTATGACTGGTGTCCTTACAAAATGAAGAAATCGGACACAGATATAGACACAGGGAGAACGCCACATGAAGATGAAGGCAGAGATAATCAGGATGCTGCTTCTATGGGCCCCGAAGTGCTGAAGATTGCCAGCAAGCCACCAGAAGATGGCAAGAGACACGAAACACATTCTCTCTCACGCCCCTCAAAAGGAACCAACCCTGCAGATGCCTTATTCCTGGGACATCTGCGCTCCAGAACTGGGAACCAGGAAATTTCTCCTGGTCATGCTGCCCCGTTTGTGGTACTTTGTGACGGCAGCCCCGGCAAAAGAATATAGGCCCTGTCACCCAGAGCTGTGCAGGAGGGTACAATGTTTATGAAAAGAGAAGTAGGAATAAAATTTCAGAATTAGCAGTTCCTTGTCATGTAAACAGAGCAGTCATCTACCCTGACCTTGAAACAGGTCACTCACTGCAGGTGACTAAGTGCTATCTTCACGAGCAAGACATTCAGTTGCGTTTTGCCTGTCACAGTGGAGAGAGAGTCATGGAAAGCAAGCTGGCATTTCTGGGTCACAGGAGTGGAGAGAGCTGGCTTTTTCACTAAGTGGCATCCTCTCCTGTTGTGGCATTGCTAACGCGTTGGAATCAAGACGCCTGGTACACAGTACCAGCCACTCTGATGATCTAGACTTCCATTCTAGTAACTGTGGTAAAATACACATAAAGTCTACCATCCTTACCATGTTTAGTGTTTAATTCATTCGTGTTGTGTACATTCATATTGTTGTACAACCGTCACCACCATCCCTCTCCATAACTCATCTTGCGAAACTTTCTGAAACTCTATACTCATTAAACAGTAACTCCCAATTTCTCCCCCACACCAGCCCGAGCAACCACCCTTCTAATTTCTGTCCCTATGATTTTGACTGCTCTAGGTACCTCATAGAAATGAAACCATATAATATTCATGACTGGTTGATTTCACAGAGCATAACATCCTTAAAGTTCATCCATGTTGTAGCATGTCAGAATCTGCTTCCATTTTTTTTAAGGATGAATAATATTCCATTGTATGGATATAACATTTTGTTTCTCCATTCTTCCATCTGTGGATACTTGAGTTGCTTCCAGATTTTCACATTGTGAATAGTGCTACTATGAACATGGGTGTGCAACCTCTCTTCCAGACCCTACTTTCAGCTCTGTTGTGTATACCCAGAAGTGGGATTGCCTGATTACAGGATAGTTCTATTTTTAATTTTTTGAGCAACTCCATACTGTTTCCCACGATGGATGCACTGTTTTACATTCCCACCAACAGTGCATAAGGGTTCCAATTTCTCCACATTTGTTATTTTCTGGTTGTGGTTTGTTGTTGCTGTTGTTGTTGTTTTTGATAGTAGCTATCCTGATGGGTGTGAGGTGATACTTCGTTGTGGTTTTATATTTAAAGACTGAATTTACCCACAGAACATTACATAATGCAAGAAACTGCTGAACTGACTGTTTACTGAATATTCCAGCCAGAAAAATGTATCTCTTCTCATACATCTTCTATGTTGCGACTGAGGCCCACATTTATTTACGAGACACAAAACAGAAGAGGCCACTCCACTGGATGTTAATTTCAGGGTTTTTTTTTATTGTATGCTTGATGCATTTAGAGACAATTCCAAGGGCAAGCACTGGATAGGGATATTATCTGCTTTGTAGATATTTGTACAAAAGATTGTTAACACTACATGGTCAGTTCCCACTGCAGGAAACAGAATGATTTTCTTTTCTTTCTTTCTTTTTTTTTTATTATTCCCTGCCAATAGCATTTTCCATCTAACACATTTAAATTCTCACAACATAATTGCAAACATGTACATATTGGTTCCCACGAGAAATCTGCAGGTGACATTTGGGCATGTTTGGAGTCAATCAGATAAAGCACATTATGACAGAAACCATAAGAGGGGAGCTGGGACCTGGGACTGTGCAGAATGAAAACCCACGGCTACGGGAAGCATAAGCTTGTGCTGCAACGGCACGTGCACATGACCTGCCACTCCTGGCCCTCCACGGAGCATGCCCAGCGAGGGCGCCTCCTCCCTCCCTCCTCCACATGCTTCCTTCCTAAGGCTGAGAGTTCAACTGAAGACCTTCCTCAATAAATGACAGAGGGCTCTTCAGTCAGGAATGCAGTTAGTGGTTTCATGACAGACACACTGGTCCCACCCGGCTTCCCTGCAGAATCAGCCAGAGCTGTATAACACCTGTACCAATGTGGGATGACATCAGCTAGGAAGCAAAGTAATTTGCCTGGTTGATAATTATTTTTTATACCTAATGATTCACCCAGTAGTAAAGGAACCCCACAGCTAAGATCTAATGGGCAAATACCTGCTCTGTTAGTTTATAAGAAAGACTCGTTCTAATAACACCGGGTCTTATGTCATTGGGCACCAAGGAATCTCCGTAATTTCGATTATATCTTTATTCTACCTAAAGTTTCAAAGCACCTCCAAGAATGAAAGGGTACTATTTCTGTTTTGCTACTTTACTCCTGCCAGAGCTTCTGTCCTGGAATATGAGGGCTATTTTCACCTATAGTCAATCCCATCTATTAGATAAGACTAGCTAGCTTATGTTTGGTTATAGGGCAAGGGAGTGGGGGAGAGATTCTGTCCTTTCTGGCCATGGCTTCTTTCTGCACAAGCATGCTCAGCCCCCACCCCAGTCTGAAAAGATACACAAAGGGTCTCCTAGGAAGCTACTTATACACTGTGACCCTTAAACACAATTTTTGCATTTCATCTTGAATATTCATGTTCCCCATACTGCCTTCAGAAAAACAATCCCTGGTCAACAAATTATTCATGTAACAAGCATTTTTCCAAAGCAGAATCTGTTAGGAACATTTAAATATGAACATTCCTCACCGTAACAGCCTGCTCGAAACCCAACAACCTATTTCCAGCTGTTAATATAAGTACATAAAATCCCTAAAAGTAAGTGCAGCCACATCAGCAGATTCTCTGCTCTCTTCTTCTCTTTCTCCACCCATTCCAATGCACAACTGTCCACTGCACTTACAGACCACCTCCAGACCTGATGGGAGCTGCCACGCCCCTTTTAACTTTTGCCAGGCTGTGCCATGCCCTCTAGTGGTAGGACTAGGACATCACAATTGTGGTGTAGAGTATTAGCATTAGCCAAGACAGCCCTCAATTAGGGCTGCCTTCTTTAAGAAGCTTGACCAAGGTCAATGTCCCCTAACAGAAGTAGCCATTGTGTTTCCCAATGGGTAATGACACAAAGCGGGTAGGGTTATCCATGGCCTTTGGCCCACAGAAATGAAACCAGGCTTCTATGTAATTCATTCTCACTAGACTTCTTTCGGTCAAATTCTGAATCACCTTGGTTATCTCAGACATGTCAGGTCTGATGAGACATTTCATAGTAGGCGAAGGTGAAATCACGCAGTGAAATTTTAGAGCGGCTTTCTGCATCATCTTGCTTTACATAGCCACTTGGAACATGGACTTGGGAGGGGAGAGGTACCTACGTCACCCTTGAACCTCACTTTCCCCCCCTTAACAGTGATAGAAAGACACTTTTAGAATAGCCGCCCCACCTAAAAGAACACTCTAAATTCACCAACAGTGAAAGCCCGGGCCAAACCTGCGTGAAGCTCTTAGCAGCTACAGGCCACCATTATTGGTTGCCGTTAACTCTGTCAGCTGAAATCGTCTTCCCATCGCCCACAATGTGTGGTTAATGATTTTATATACAGAGTTTACAAAACTGCTGAGCAAAAAGCTCATGGCACTCCTACACTCATGCTCTTGGAGAGTTGGTAGGAAAAAAGAATGTGTTCTGATGAAACCTCTGAGCCTCACTGTTCACATCCATGTAATGGGGCTGGGTCCCCTCAAAATCTCATGATACAGCTGCTGGGAAGGAGTTATTAACCCTGTCATTTCCCAGATAGCTGATACTCACAATGTTTCCATTTGCAGATTCCTGCCAAGAATGATGAGGCAGGATTAGGCCCCACTGGTGCTCTCCCACTAGTGCTCTCCCACTAGCTGCTGTATTTACGTACACTTCTGTTCATCATCTCTGCCCATTTCAGGAGTGGCTGAGAGCTTGAATAGATGGCGGTAAGCTCCCCACCACCACCCCACGCCCAGTGCAGCTACCCACCTGAATGAAGGCAGCTCCTGGGACATGTGAGGTGTGAGGAGTCGGGGGAAGAGCCAGGGAAGTCAGCTGCTTTGTATTTGGATTTGTGGGATGTAAAGGGCTTGGCACGAAGGGTGGGGCCTGAACTGGTATCCTACAGAGAAATGCTTCTATATCCATCTGTCACCTCCTTGCCCTCTGTCTTCCCAGTGCTAAGCCCATCTGGTCTTCCTTGCATGCTTTTCTATGCTCTGGTAGTCAGTCAAATCCTTTAAGTGAACCCGACATTGTAAACAAATCAGTTTAATTAAAGTCTCTCTGTTGAGATAATGTAGTGACTGCTAGGATTCCAGCTATTTAACTAGAATCTAAATAGTCAAGAGTTCCTCCTTTTCTTTCCCTCGTTAGCAGAGAGATTCACCGCTCTGTGGGTGGAACTGTGCCATAAGGCCATTCAATCACTCCTGGACTAGCTGTTGGTAACTAGACTGCGAATCATTTCTACACAACGAATCCTGTGGTGGCTGTGCTGCTGTAGGGAGAGCTGCCGCCTGGGACATCGATGCAGTGATTCAGAAGGCCACCAGCATGGCTACCTCTGAATCTCAGAAGTGAATAGGCTCCGGCTAATAAATTATCAGCTCTCCTGTAAGTGGAAGCAGCTCTGCAGTCCACCACATGTAAGCACAGTGCACGGAAAATGGGAAGACAGGTTCTTCAGAAGCCCAGGATGTAGGAAGGAGCCAGGACTGGAGAGGGGTCCCTTTCTTCCTTCCCACTGGTCCTGTCCCCCAGAAGACACCTGTGGAGACACTGTGCACCACAGGCATGCACTCACGGGAGGCAGGGAGGTTCCCCTTGACAACACACACAAGAGCCCTGTGTGTGTGCACAAATGCCTCTTGTTAACCTGAAAGAAACCGCTACTGAGGGAAAGACTAAGACTTCAAAAGAATTTGCTTTTCCCGCCAACTCAGCACTGTGGAGCCTGCCTTTGAAGGCTTGATGAACTCTAGTCCTCTTGTAAAAGGCTAATGTGTCCATTGCCACTGAAATACAATAATAGCAGCTTAAAATCCACAATTAGTCACACAACCGAACAACAGGCAACGGGATACATGTTACACTGCACAGGAAGGAGACCTACATTGCAGAAGGGGACACTGTGAGATTCAAGGCGGAACACAAGGTAACTGTTTGATCTGGCTTCGGAAAAGAAGGCCACATCTTAACTTTCTCATTTTACTCAAACAGGAGAGTGGTTTGTTTTGCTGGTAATTTAGTAAGGTGGGAAGTCTTAAATAAGAAGGGGAAAGGGAGCGCTTACTTCACTTAAAGAACTTAATCTCTGTGTCAACACAGTCATAGAAAAGGTCCCCCACTTCTGCAGGGTCCAGGGGCTCGGAGCTGGTCAGGATTTCCTCCATGGCTTCCAGGCCTTGCTTCTCCAGCTCCAGCATGGTGCTCCTCAGCTTGCGACCTTGCTCCTGAGGAAGGACACGACGGCTTTAGGTGTCAGCAAAACAGCGGGGGGCATTGCAGCAGACACTGAAAGCCTCTAGGGGGCCAGCTGGCTTCCTGCTCAAGGTCCTGTCCTCCTCACACTCCGTTTCTCACACGACTGCCGCAGGGATTGTTCTAGAATGCCAGTGTGGTTATGTCACTGCCCGACTTAGAACACTTGCACAGCTTCCTGCTGCCTTTAGGACAAAGCTCAGATCCCAGAGTGACACTGAGGGAATGCTTCCCCTGCATCTCCCTACTCCTCAGCTGGACTGAATTCACTGCAGCCCTCTGGCCTCTGATGCTGTCTCGCCCCTGCACAGGTGGCCCTGCCCTCTGGAGGGCCGTCCCCTTCCTCAGCGCTTGGTCGACGTGCACTCATCTTCAGTCTCCTTGCAAAGCCTTTCCTCTTCCCCGCACAGTGCCACGCCGTTCCCCCTGCCATGGGCGCTGTCTCCCACCTTGTGCTGGCTTGCCTCTGCAGCTGTGGCCCCTTGGATGGGAACCGGGCTCATTTCTATCCTCCAGTGACCGGGAGGGCACTCTCAAAAAATGTTCATTGAATGAAAAAAAACATGGATCAATGAATAAACAGGTGCCATGTCTCTCCCCTGTTCACTCTTTTTCTGAGACGGTGAGTTCACTGCTTCCATGGGACTCACTCATTTATGGCAGATGATAGTGAAAGCTTTCATTTGCCCCATGAGTCCCAGAACTGAGAAGCTGCTCTCACCGCCCGCCCACCACTGCGCCATGCAGTGACCTGAGAGTCGTTTCTAAATTTCAAAACCCACCAGCCTCAGCAGTCTCATCTCTTTGAACACACAGCCCTTTCTACCTCTTCATTCTAATTAACCAAATATCCACCACACAGCGACAGTTTTCATCTACTTGGGGCTTACAGTCATCCACCAAGAACATAAACACTGTCAGGAGCTACTGTGGACAGCCCTGGAGAAAGCACAGTTGAATGCAGTGGCAGCATGCATGCTTGCGATCTTCTGCCAGGCTTTGTAGGCTGGTGGGGAGAAGAGATGTAAAATACCTGGGCGACCTTTACGTGTTTAATGGTCTCTTCTGTGGAAGAGCAGGGCAAGCTCTCAGAAAAGTGAGACAGCCCTTCTCAGAGATGCTGTCTGAATTCATCTGGATGGACTGCTTGGGTTTCCCTCTTGATATCCTTTTTCTATAGTCCACCATGTCAAATGCAAGAGGCTCACACCATCCACAGCACCAATTTATACAAAAGGTCCTCCTTTCGGGCCCTTCAGGCCAATATGGACCTACCTATTAAAAGCTGTTACATAAATAGTTGGGGAAAACTGATGAGTGTCTAACAAACACATTCCTTCTTCCTCTCTTCAGCAAAATATAGGCTTGAATTTTATATCAAGTCCATCAGGGGTGGCTGCTGTGGACACACTGGGTGCTGTGGACACACTGGGTGCTGTGGACACACTGGGTGCTGTGGACACACTGGGTGCTGTGGAATGTGCTTTGGGGGGTTTTCTTGTTTGAATTGATGACTTATCACTTTATTAACCAAAGGTATGGGACTGGGGAGAGCTGCACTTTGAAGGATTACTACTTCTTTTTTAAAACTAGGAATATGAGGCCGGGCGTGGAGGCTCATGCTTGTAATCCCAGCACTTTGGGAGGCAGAAGCAGGCGGATTGCTTGAGCTCAGGAGTTCAAGACCAGCCTGGCCAACATGGTGAAACCCTGTTTCTACTAAAAATACAAAAAAAAAAAAAAAAAAAAAAAAAACCCCTAGGAATACGAGAATATTTTCTAAAACTATGTTTGCACTATGGTAAAACATATGTATTATAACATAAAATTTACCATTTAAAAACTTTAAAACATACAGTTCAGTGCATTAAACTCATTCACAATGTTGTACGACCAGCACCACCAGCCATCTCCAAAACTTTTTGAAGCAACATATTGTATCTTTAAATAAAATGTTGCCAGCAAATACAACTTTTTACCCCCAAAAGCACATAAATAATTTTACACAGTATGTAACAGTTATCCCTACTGTACTGCATATTCCTAAGTAAGATACCCAGCCTGCTGAGTTCCAGAATAACATGAGAAGGAGAAGCTTTGTCTTATTTGGTTTCAAGAGCCCGGGCAGGAAAATGAACACCAGCTTTCTAGGAAGGGCCCCAGGAACCTGGCCTCTGGGAGGAACCTGGCCTCTGGGAGGAGCCTGGCCACACTGGATGGGTGGGGGGAGGGTCTCACTTGTCATCTGCTTCCCTGCCTCCTTCCTCGCTGACCTCACCCGCCCACCTCTGCCTCTGTGGCCCTCGTGCAAGCTCACCTGATCACTTTCGATGATGGCCCGTGCCCACTCGTGGGCTTTGTACAGCTCATGCCGGCGGTCTGGTTTCTCCTGGAACCGAGGCTCCTTTCTGGCAGGGTCGTCATCCCCAAAACAGGGAGACTGTGTTTTGGGGACAAGTTTTACATCATCCACAAAGATGAAAGGCTTGAATATGGATCTGGAGAGGAAGGAGAGGCACTTCAGCCAGGCAGAGGTTGGGGCCCAGGAACACCCAGAGACTATCCTTTTATTCAGCAAACACTGCCCAAGCCAACTTGTGGTAGGTGGTGGGTGGGGGGTGTGGGTGATGGGTGGGTGCCAAGAGAGACACAACTGCATGTTTTCGTCGCTATTTTAGCAAAACTAGCAGTCATTTACAAGCTGCAAATTCCTCTACTGACAGTACTGACAGTAAAGAGACATTAAAACAGACTTCCTTTGTTCTGAACCATTTGAGAGGACTCTTTCAGCAATAAAAAGTGAGGCAAACAAACAGTGTTCTGAGAAAGGGTGCAAGGAGCCATCTAGCTGAGTGAGAGGTTTGCCTTTTTTTTTTTTTTTTTTTTTTTTTTTTTTTTTTTTTTTACCGTGGTCTGAGAAGCAGCCTCTGGGAAGGGAAGGGCCTTTTGGTTTGGATTTGTTTTTAGTTTCTTCTGAGGTTCTACCTTACTGAAAAATCTATGGAATATCTCTGACAGACCCAAGGAGGGGACAGAGTAAGAAAGATGACAGAAGAGGCCTTGGAGGGTGCACACCACACAGAAGTCCGGTTGTGTGAGTGAGCTAGCACAGGGCACAGCAGGTAGCTAATGCCTCTGGCTCTCTTCAATTCAGTTCTCAAGCAGGATGGATGTTATCTTCAGGAAAACGGCTGTGCGCATGCCTGCATGTGTGTGTACTTGTGCATGTCTAGGACACATCACCACACACACACACACACACGAGAGCCACGCATATAAACAGCTGTGGCCTGGGATCCCAGGCCAACAGGGTGAGGGGCCAATACAGCTGACTGTAACACCGGGGAGACAGCCTTATCCCACCCTCCCTACACCCAGAGGAAACACTGCTGGATCAGAGGGCTGCTCCTGGCAGGCATGGGCACCTCTGGGTCCCAAGGATTGCCTGTTTTCAGCTACACCATGGGGCAGCACCTGCAATAACAGCAGGAGAGAAGGAACTCCCCATACGTGCCTCATATGTACAGGTTAGATTTGTCAGATTTGGACATTTTTTTCTCCTCTCAACAGGTGCACTGTGGCTCATCCCGGGTACCTCAAGTGGGCTAGAGGTGAGCTAAGATGTTGATTCTCTCAGCCCTGGGGCATCTGGGGCTTGAGGAAGCCAGGGCAGCCTTGCCAGTGTGCCACACAGGTATTAATAGTTTCAGGTATGGGCCAGGTGTGGTGGCTCACACCTGTAATCCCAGCATTTTGGGAGGCTGGGAAAGGCAGATCACTTGAGGTCAGGAGTTCGAGACCAGCCTGGCCAACATGGTAAAACCCCGTTTCTATTAAAAATTTTTTAAAAATTAGCCAGATGTGGTGGAGTGCTCCTGTAATCCCAGCTACTCAGGAGGTTGAGACAGGAGAATAGCTGGAACCCGGGAGGCAGAGGCTGCAGTGAGCCGAGATCATGCCATTGCACTCCAGCCTGGGTGACTGAGCGAGACTCTGTCTCAAAAACAAACAAAACAAACAAACAAAAACTATATTCAGGTATGCCATGACCTGAAAAGGGACTGGGAGCCAATAACCCTTGCTACCCAATTTTGTTATTGGACTTGCAGCAACAGTATTGGCTGCAGAACCTCAGGCCCCACCCTGTCCTGCTGAATCAGAATCTGCATTTGTAATAAGAGCCCTGTGGATTCATGACATATCCAAGTCTGAAGAGCGCTACTAAAGACACAACAGTAATGAGAAGTACCCTCTTAGGTTAGCTTCCTGATGTTGCCATGGGACAGGAGTCTCAAGTGAGAAAAGAAAGACACTGATCACAATATGCAAAATTGGGGCCCACACTAATTTAATTTCAGTATTAAAAGCAGTAAGACCTTCGTACCCCAAGCTGGTGAACTGAGTGGTACTAGTTGAGGACTAGTGTCAGGTACTCTGCTGTTCTCTATAGGTGATGTAAATATAAGTGGAGACTGGGCCCATCCTCCGATCCACTGGGAAGTACAAGGCATGCCACGCTGCGCCCACCTGCTCAAAGTCAAGCTCTGCCAAGAACCTTCCCTCCCCAGCCATCATCAAAAGAAGTTCCCCCTAAAGACATAGGGGAGCTACCCTTGTACAGAAGGAACACACACTGCCACTTCCTACAGCCCTTGAAAACAGAATGATTGCTCTACCCCTCTACTGAGTGTTGAATGAATGGCTGTTGAATATGAAAAAGGAATTATTGCAAAACCTAAAACTGTTTAAACCCATTTTGACTACATGAAATTGAATTCTCTAATTGGTGAGTCAGTTGATTCTGCAAAAGGGCTGCAGATGGAGGGCTCACTGAAAGAGGGCAATGGAGCAGTGGGGGAGGAGGAGGGCCAGGAGAGAGCACGCCTAGTCATCCACAACCAGCTGCCTCCAGGCTACCTCTGGGCTCTGACAGCAGGACTGCCTCACAACAGGCAGACATCCTACCCTTCAGGACCAGACAGCACTAGGGGTTTCCTGGGAAGTCAGTGCATGTCACATCAGCAGCATCAGCCTCCTTGGCTGGCACAGAGACCCTTCAGTGGTGGACAGGCCCGCGGCTCCCGCCCAGCAGCCCAGTCAGCTCTGTTTTCATCTCAGCTCCAGGGCTCTGCGCTGGGCAGAAATGGGCAGAGCCAAGACTCCCACCTGGGCTGGTAGGCTTCACAGTGGGACTGGTACAGGCTCAACACCTGGCAGCCAAGGGAACTGCGACCACGCCCTCCAGCAGAGCCCACTGAGCAGGCACCATGCAATGCTACTTCATTCAATCCCCATGCCACTCCAAAGCCCACTCCAAACACAAGTGGGAGCAGTATCTTCACCAGGAAACCTGCCATTTCACCCCTAAAACCTCAGTGCTTCCCTTACTGCGCATCTCAGGTCTCTTCTGACACAGGATCCCTTGGGAAAGCCATGCCAAGAAGTGAGGGAAGGGGACAGCCTGGCAGCACTGCTGGGCGGAGCTACCTCCTGCAGAGCAGGGCAGGTAACTGGGCTGGGACTTGGAATGGGGGTGTGAGTCCCTGCTCTACCTCTGACCCACTGTGGGCCCATGGTTTTCCCTCTCTGGCTCTTGTCTGACTACAATGATCTCAACAGTCCCTCCCAACTTCTACAACTAGTTTATTTCCATTTCTGTCACGAAGCTTGTAAACTGGTGATGCCAGCTTCAGTAAGCTCATGCTAACCACAGTCACGGTCTTCTGTATCCAATACAGGATAAATGCATAGTAAAAACTCAGAATGCTCTATGTGACGTAACTTTAAACCCACCCCAAGCTCACTGGAATGGAGAGGTTAATCAGTGAGGGTGTCTGGTGGCTTTTCTAAGAGAAGAGATACCATAAGTTTGTCCCGCTCATCTATCCATTTTAGTTTAAAAAGAATACATAATAAATATGAGGAGGTTCCCAAAATATTCTAAAGCAGCCAAAGCTCTCCAAAGATTTTTTCAAAGTTTAGTATATTCAACTAATAAAAAATATAAAGCCTAAATGTATTGAGGTGGTTACAAGCTTGTTTGAGATTGAATAAATTATATAACTAATAAATAAGGGTATCTAAAAAATAATAACTACATAAAATATTAACAAAAATTATTGCTGATAATAATTGCAATATTAATAATTGTTTCAACCAGGATGTGGAAATTATCTATAATTCTGGTTTCATCATTTGTGTCTATGTACCCAGAAAAGGGGAATGGGGGTAACTCAGTGGTTCCCAGATGTTTTGATTTCTTTCAGTCTTTACAGAAAATCACACTTAGAATTCCAAATAGATAAGGAGATACTCTGACATTTTCCCACAGGTGAGCCACAGATGGTAGCTTCTTAAATGCTACTTGAATTAATAAAAGCCCATTAACGGATACACCCACTGTCTCCACCACGTACACTTAGCAGATACACCCAACCGTGTCCAGCCCACCTGACCGGGATGAGGCCCACTTCATCAGACACATGGGATGCCCCCGAGTGTCCCGTGGGCGGCTTGGATGCGGAACACACTGAAAAGCCTCCAGAAGGCTGATTCCGCCTCTGTCCTCAGGGCTCGCTCCCAGATCGACCTTCGGAAAAGTCACCAAACCCTGGGCTGGGAATGTGCCCCAGTCACTCAGCCTTCTGTGGTGCGGTGTGACAGGAATACAAGATGATGGGCCCAAAAGGACAAAGTGCTTCCAATGGCGAGGCGCAGCCCAGCAGCCAGTTCATGAGGAGGTTCAGAGCTGGCTGAGCTACTTTAAAGGGACCTTGTGAGGGGCGGTTAAACTAATGAGACCACGAGCAACACTAAAGGAAGCCTCCCTTCAGCCTTCAGCTCTCACGAAGACAAATCTAAGGGCTGAGGCACACAGTCCCATGACACGATGCACAGCATGGGCATGCAAGCTCCGTTGCAGAGAACTGCAGAATTTTAGCCTTGAGTGACAATGTGAGGCACAGCCAAGAAACATACTCCACTGGACACACCGTTCCCTCATCTGCCCCTTTTTTCCTCTAAAGCCTTGTGAGGGAGGCAGCATGCCAATGCAAACAAACTATTTTCCAATCATTTGTTTTCTCATTTTGGAAGAACAGCAATATTATCATGAAAATCTCTAACATTTTATAGCACAGCATAATTCTCAAAGCATCTGCATTCAATTCTCATGGTACTCTCATTCATTCATTCATTCATTCATTCAGCAAATACATGTTGAGTCCTGGCGGAGCACCAGATACTGTTCTAGGTACTAGGGATACAGCAGTGAACAAAGAAGGGCAAACATTTCTGTCCCATTTTACATATGAGATGACTGAGGCTCACAGAAGCTAAGTGCTTTGTCCAAAATCACATTCCTACTAAGTGGCAGATCTAGAAGTAAATTCAGATCTAAATGCAAGGTCAGTTTTCCCCACTACCTCTCACTCTTAAATTCTTCTGTTAGTTTTCCCATACACCTTGTACTACTGCAGAAAAAGAAAATACTTTTTGTGCTTTAGAATGTATAATTTAATATCAGTGGCTAGCCAACACTGCTGTCCTCAAACATGGCTCTGCTCTTACTGAAGATGCAGAAACTCTCCAAGCAACAAACCAGGCTGATCCTGTGACCTGGAGTTCCTGGCAAATCTACTGAGGAGAATTAGCACAGAAAGAACAATACATAAACCCCTGTTCAGAGGAAGCTGCCCACCTTTGAACCAATCTCAAATAAACCTACAATACCAAGTTTCTCTCAGAAACGCAGGTGCCCCTCAGAGTGGTTCATCTATGTTTATTCCAGCTTTACTGTGAGCGACTTTAATCATAGAGTCAAAGTCACACCTGGCTCCCATAAACATATACACTTTCTATGTGCCCACAAAAATTAAAACAAAACAACCAAAAAAAAAAAAAAAAAAAACGTTTAAAGTCACACCTGGCTGAAAGCAGACCTAATCCATGAAGGGAGTTTCCATTTTAAAGGAAAAGAGAACCAGTACTTTTGAAGCACTAAACAGCCTTAAGGATGGTGGGCTGGATTCAGAGGCTCTGGGAAGTTTTGAAAAGTCAAACGTGTAGGACAGAGAGAGGAGACGACTGGTGTTGGAAGAATTCAGAATGGAATTGGAGGGGTAGGCGCCATGTAGCCTAGGGCCTTCGGCTCTGTGTCTATCTGCGCAGGCCGTGCCCCACGTGGCTCCAAAGGCTGCATGAGTCATGCTGACCAAGGCTCATAATGTTTGCTCCAGTAACAAAAAGCTGTTTGTGACATTTGAATTATCTAGATGGCAATGTCTTGGCCATTTTAACTTCTCAAGATTAGTACACTGGCCCAGCACTTTGGGAGGCGGAGGCAGGCGAATAACCTGAGGTCAGGACTTTGAGACCAGCCTGGCCAAAATGGTGAAACCCCATCGTTACTAAAAATAAAAAATTAGCTGGGTGTGGTGGCACATGCCCATAGTCCCAGCTACTCAGGAGGCTGAGGCAGGAGAATTGTTTGAACCCAGGAGGTGGAGGTTGCAGTGAGCCAAGATCACACCACTGCACTCCAGCCTAGGTAACACAGTGAGATTCCATCTCCAAAAAAAGAAAAAAAGATTAGTACACTGAGAGCAGAAGAGGAAGAAACAAAGAAAACGCACCCACAAGTAAGGAGGTGGGGTGGAGGGGAATGTCCTGGCATCTCTCCAGCACCCTGCCACTAGTTAAAGTAGCTCAGACACACTATTTTCTTAGAACTTCTACGTTCTCCCCGCCTTCTGGTTTACCCATCCTGTATCTTGAGTATTTATTTTATTTCATTTTATTTTATTTTATTTTTAAGACAGAGTCTCACTTTGTCATGCAGGCTGGAGTGCAGTGGCTCAATCTCAGCTCACTGCAACATTTGCCTCCCAGGTTCAAGTGATTCTCCTGCCTCAGCCTC
Source organism: Rhinopithecus roxellana (assembly GCF_007565055.1). NCBI lineage: Eukaryota > Metazoa > Chordata > Mammalia > Primates > Cercopithecidae > Rhinopithecus > Rhinopithecus roxellana. The sequence continues at coordinate 13,463,901 of NC_044566.1, forward strand.
CAGAGTAGCTGGGATTACAGGCAAGCGCCACCACGCCTGGCTAACTTTTGTATTTTTTTTTAGTAGAGACAAGGTTTCGCCATGTTGGCCAGGCTGTTCTGGAATTCCTGACCTCAAGCGATCCACCCACCTTGGCCTCCCAAAGTGCTGGGGTTCCAGGCGTGAGCGGCCACACCTGGCCTGTATCTTGAGTATTTATTTGTGTATTTTCCTGCATGTGGGGGCCTCTCAGTGGTTTACTGGTCTAACAACTATATCTCTGAAAAAATTAGCTCAGATTTATGGCATCTGCCAATTTCTGTAGTGTAAATACCCCCACTGTGGCCCATTTCAAGGGGCCAATGACATCACCACATGTGGAGTTGGGAAGAGAGGCTCTTCTCACAAGCAGCTCTCTGTGATTCCAGCACACTGTAAGACTCTGAATTTCACACTGTCTCACAATGCTAAGGTACTTCTCTACTCCTCCCCCCTCCAATTCTTCACATCAATGAAGCTTTAACAAGTGCTGGCTTCCTAGGAAATGGTTTCCAAAGCTCAGAACCAGTACACTAAAGCCAATCGGTGTCACTCTTTGAATGACTGTGGCACACACTGACTCCACACAGTGTTGATGTGATGGAATTTGCCTTCTCAACATAATTAAGTGAAGAACTTCTGCATCTCCCTCAAGCATTGAAACTCTGCCTTCAGCATCTCCTTCCACCTCTCAACCTTACATAGTACCTAGCACATAGTAGGAGGGAGGGAGGGGAAAAGAGGATGTGAGCGCGTTATTTCAAGGAAAAGATCTATAATTAATACAGTGAGAAAAGGACAGAGAAGTGTCCAGGCAGGCAGACAACAGGAAGATCATGTTTTTTGGTTTTAACATTAACTGGGAAGGGTAAAGACTAAAGTGTGGTTCTTTTCCAAGTCCGCTACTGTGAAGCGATTTCTAACATTTTTAGCATTAACAGAAGCCAAAATCTCCCTAATTTTCTTGCCTAAAAAATCTAAGAAAAGGCAATTATGTTTCTTGCTGACAAAATACAATAAGTCGAGCATGCTCAATTACAGAGAAACACTGAAATGTTGAATAGAAAGAATAACAATGTATGTATGACAGTTCTACAGTCACGGTAGGAAATGCAGCTCTTTTACCATGGAAGATAATAATGAATTTCTTCCAGAAGGGTCTTAATCTTCTATAACACAAGGTCTTTGAAATTAATTTAACCACGAATAATTTTCTTTTAAAAGCACTTAAAATTTTTCATTTTAACTATCAGAAGGCTATTGCCCAGCCATTTTTACAACTGGATTAGGCCATGTCCTTCAGCCTAGGAAGTGGAGTTCCTTTACATCGGTATCCTGGGCTCACAAGGCCCTGTCTCCTGAGCACAGTTAGAGCCGGTATCTGAGACATCAGGAACAACAGGGGTTGGTTCAGCTCAACCCACTCTTTGAAAGGCTCCTGTTCCCTAAAAAGCCATGCCCAAATACTTTCGCAGAGCATTCCAGACACTTGAAAATAGAACTCCAAATGTCCATATGTACCCCTGTCACCCAGCAGGGTCCTCACAAGGGGCTACTGAGCCACTAGCATTAGGGGAGCAAACTAGGTCACAGTTCAGGAGGGAGGCCCAGACACAAGGGGAAGACGGAGCCTCAAATCCGCTGGGCCAAAAAGTGGGTAGAAGGTACGGCCATGGAGCCCAAGGATTCAGAACTGGGAGACAAAATCAAGGGAATAGCAACTGAACTCAAACAGGAGGAGCCTCCTGAGAGGCTGCCAGGAGCAGCGTCGAGCAGTTGAGGCTCACTGATAAAGGCTGACAGGGGTGCCACAGGAGGGTGCTAGGTTTGTTTCACGGAGGGGCTGGGGGTAGAGGAGCAATGGGCACCTAGTGACCAGCACTATCTCTGGGAGGATGCACGGCTCTAGCCTGTGGTCATGTGGTTTCATGCCTCTCTGCCTTTGCACGTGCCGTCCTCTCCACCCAGACTGCTGTTCCTGCTTTTTACCTAACGAACCCCTCTCTTTCCACAACGCCCAGTGCTCAAGAGCTCCGTCCTCTGTGAAGCTTTCCCCTTCATCATCTCATTTGTGCCACCATTTTCCTTGTACACACTTCATCCATGGTATACAACAAACATAATATTTGGTACGCAGTAGGTGATTAGCGTTTGTTGAATGAACAAGTGAATGAAAAACTAAGAACAGCTAATACTGAGTTCCCCAGTCAGGTCTGGTTAGAAAGATCTATTGATATTGGCAGTAGTTTAAAAACGAGGCCAAAGGGTCACAAGAGGTGCTTCACTTTTCCCCTGAGTCATCTAAGAATCAGTCCCTAGCTAGATGTAATCATTGTCTTATATTCCTGAAACAGTAAAAGGAGAATAAATATTTTCAGCTGCAAAACGAATGAAATGTAATACCAGCAAATACCCCGGAAGCAGATTCAAAGGTTTAACAAGCTGACTTTCAGACAGCGATAATGATGATCAGCCAATGGAACACCCAAAAAAACACCAGAGAACCTACTGGAATGGGCAGCCTTCTAGAGCCTTCCAGGCTGAGGATCAGACTTGCCTGACAGATTCCTAGGTCCACCTCAAAGATTCTCATACAATAGGTATCAGTCAATGAACCTGTATTTTTTGAAAACTCCTCCAAGTGATTCTAGCAATGAACAGATTTAGAAACCACTGGACAGCTGGTTCTAAGCTACTGATGACGTGATTCCTGATATACATGACAGAATGTTCCTGGGGAGAGGGGCTGCTGTCTGCCTGGGAGATCAGAGATCGTCTTCATAAATAATCGTTAAATCTACCATGTATTGACTTGGATTATCTCATTTAATCCTCCCAACAAGCATGTAAAGGTAGGAGCTGGTATTATCCCCATTGTACAAATACAGAAACTGAAGCTTAGAGAGGTGAAATAACTTATTCAGCTTCTATGGGGCAGAGGTCGGATTCAGAATCCTGGCAGGTCATTCTAGAGGCTGTGTTCTTTATCCCTGTGTAATGCTGCCTTTTTGCTGAAGTACAGGGGCAGAAAGCAACCCCCTAAAACACAATGTCTTAAAGAAGGGGCCAGTACACGTGAAGTTACTTCAATCTGTATTGCCTCTGAACTGTTTTATTCTCTAACTCACAGGAACTGGTTGTTTTGATAAATCATGAACATTCCCACATCTCTCTGTCTCGCTGTGTTTTGTTCATTTCTGTATCCCTCATAAACCACACAATGCTTGGCCCATGAGATATACTCAGTAAATATTTGATATTAGGTTGGTGCAAAAGTAATGGTAAGGACCACAATTACTTTTGCACCAACCTAATAAATTTAAAAGAACTACTAGATTCCCTGACTAAATACTACATGACTAAAACCAAGGAATTCACTTAATCAAAGCCCTTGGTGCTACACTGCCCACAATGAGGCTGACTGAAAAATGTGACTTTGTTATCCAAGGGGAGGACATGGTCAGGCACTTACTACGCACTTGCTGAATGAGCTTTCAAGGGAAGCACTCACGTTCTCCCTACGTGACCAGGTCTCGGACAAACCTGGAAGGATCGGGGGTCCCAGTGAAGTAGTGAATGCACGGAGAGCTTCTATTCTGTGGCAGGACAGACACTCCACTGGCTGTGGTTAGGAAAGACTCGGAGTCTATGCACACTCCACTGGCTTTGTCTCGTAAGGTGTTCATCATAGTCTGCACCGTGATGCTTTCTGCAAAAACATGAAAGACAGACAAATGGAAAGAGTAGATATAACACAAAACTGTGGTGGGCTACTAACTAAACTCCATTCATTCTGTTCTCTTTTTAGTAATAAAAACTCTGAAATTATATCTGGGACTGTAATCACCAAACTACAGAGTCTATTTCCCCATTTCCCTTGTGACTATATGTGGCCATGTGATGTTGATCAATAGGAGGCAAGCAGAAACAATGTGTGCAATTCCTCATCACATCTAAAAACAAGGTATGTTTGCCTTTTGTTTTTATTTTCTCCCTTCCTGCCAACTAGGAGATGCAAACAAGTGGACCACAAATGGAATTCCTGTGTTGAGTCACAGTAACCAGCCATGGACTGGTCATATATACCTGAACTGTAAGATGGGAGAGAAATAACCTACTATTTTCTTTAAGCCATGTTAATTTGGGTGTCTTTGTTACAGCATTTAGCTGTACCTCAATCAGTATAATAACTCAATAGATATCCACAAGAAAGTACGTACAATCTACTATGCACAGTCCACCAAGCTCGCTCCCATAAACTCTTGCTGGTCAGAATCAATACTCCATTTGGAGAATGTCCTCTCCGCGGTGGGAAATATATGCACAGAGAGGCATTTAGAATATTCAGAGCCATTAGGACTGTTGGCTGTGACCACAGATAAACAGATAAACAAATCCTTGATTACATGAGATCCCATTTCTACAACTTCCCCTGGGTTATAATTGGTTAAAACACTATTTCAGTCTGTGTTCACCATGATGGAATTGAAGCATCACATGGAGAGAAAGTTTGTTGGCACATTCACGTCCACTTTATAAATCTCTACTTACATGTCATACCTAGAAATATTAACAACAAATCCTTGATTGCTTCAACTATCCCGTGTTCAGATTTCCTCATTGTCTTATAAATGAGCCTACTGATTTGAACTGGAATCAATCAGAATTGGAAACGTCTCTGCCTCTTGTTTTTTCCCCTTGCATCTTTTTTTTTTGAGACAGAGTCTGGCTCTGTCCCCCCAGCTGGAGTGCAATGGCGCAATCTCGGCTCACTGCAACCTCCACCTCCCAGGTTCAAGTGATTCGCCCACCTCAGCCTCCCCAGTAGCTGGGACTATAGGCATGCACCACCACGCCTGGCTAATTTTTGTATTTTTTTGGTAGAGATGAGGTTTCACCATGTTGGTCAGGCTGCTCTTGAACTCCTGGCCTAAAGTGATCTGCCCTCCACGGGCCTCCCAAAGTGCTTGGATTGCAGGCATGAGCCACCGCACCCACTCAGCTTGCATCTTAGTTGTCAGAGTCATCTTTCCTGTAGTTGCGCACAGTGTAAGCTTTGCAGATGGCATCCTCATGGCATTATTTGTTGGGAACAGGCCCCCTGAAATCTGGCCATAAACTGGCCCCAAAACTGGCCATAAACAAAATCTCTGTAGCACTGTGACATGTTCGTGATGGCCATGGCGCCCACGCTGCAAGGTTGTGGGTTTACGGGAATCAGGGCAAGGAACACCTGGGCCAACCTGGGCAGAAAACTGCTTAAAGGCGTTCTTAAACCACAAGCAATAGCATGAGCAATCTGTGCCTTAAGGACATGCTCCTGCTGCAGATAACTAGCCGGACCCATCCCTTTATTTTGACCCATCCCTTCGTTTCCTGTAAGGAAGACTTTTAGTTAATCTAATACTTTTAGTTAATCTATAATCTATAGAAACAATGCTTATCACTGGCTTGCTGTCAATAAATTCATGGGTAAATCTCTGTTCAAGGCTCTGAAGGCTGTGAGACCCCTGATTTCCCACTCCACATTTCTATATTTCTGTGTGTGTGTGTGTCTTTAATTCTTCTAGTGCCACTGGGTTAGGGTCTCCTCGACCGAGCTGGTCTCGGCAATTATTACATTAAATAGCGTATTTGTTCCTCTATCCTCTGTATTTCCTGTAAATTAGTAGCCAGACCTAAAGGCTTTATCAGATTTACAGCTGATGTTTTGGCAACATTATTTAATATCTTTCATCCAGCTAGATTTTTTTTAATTAAAACAATTTTGATTTTTTTAAAGCTCCCATTTAAAAGTGAATATTTTCTTACCTTCCTACCCAGAATATATTACATAAGTGCTAAAGGAAAAGTCCTAAAGTGTTCTAGATTAAGAGCCAGGAAACATTTTCCTTCCTTTTTGTTTTTTTTTTTTTTAAAAGAGACAGGGTCTCACTCTGTCACCCAGGCTGGAGTGAGGTGGTGCAATCACAGCCCACGGCAGCCTTGAACTCCGGGGCTTAAAAAATCTTCCCACCGCAGCCCCCTGAGGAGCAGGAACTATAGACACGCATCATGTCTGGCTAATTTTGTTCATTTCTTTGGAGAGATGAGGTCTTGCTGAGTTACCCAGGTTGGTCTTAAACTGAACTCCTAGCCTCAAGTGATCCTCTGCCTCAGCCTCCCAAAGTACTGTGATTACAAGCATGCACCTGGCCTGACTGTAAATATTTCAGGTTTATGGGCCATACAATTTCTGTTGAAACTTTCCTGTTGCACCTGCTCAACTCTGCCATTATAGTGAGAAAGCTGCCCCAAACAATATATAAATAAATGGGCGTGGCTACACTCCAATAAAATTTTATTTTCAAAACAGGCAGCTGCCAACAGGTCATAGTTTGTTGACCCCTGTTCTAAATGATCCAAAACTTTGACTTATAAAATACATGCATCACCAACAAATATAGAATGACTGTTGCAGGTTTTTTGGAAGGATTTCCGCATAGGCACAAAAGTAAGAAGCTATTTAGTCACCATATATATACCTAAATATGGATTCTGATTAAGTTAATAACTAGGGGCTGGGTGTGGTGGCTTAGGCCTGTAATCTCAGCACTTTGGGAGGCCAAGGCGGGCAAATCCCTTGAGCCCAGGAGTGTCAGACCAGCCTGGGCAACAAAATGAGACCCTGTCTCTACAAAAAAAAAAATTAGCCAGAAATGGTGGCACATGCTTGTAGTACCAGCTACTGGGATGGCAGCAGGGGTGCAGCTGAGGGAGGATTGCGTGAGTTCAGGAGGTGGAGGCTGCAGTGAGTCGAGATTGTGCCAACACACTTAGCTTAGGCAACAGAGTGACACCCTGTCTCAATAAATAAATAAATAAATAAATAAAGTTAGTAACTAGTTGGCAGATGGAGTGGCAACAATTGAACTCATCAAGTGTCCATGGAACAAAAAACTATACGGGGGGCGCTTAGATGAGTAAGAGACAACACCTTTGCCCTTAAGGCCCAGCAGGCTAGTGCAGCAGGGGAAGATGAGTCAAATATATAACTACTGATGTAAGAGGATGGCTGCAATAAGTATTACAAAAGGCAACATAATGACATCAGAGATTAAAGGAGAATAACATGGGTAGGAGCAGGAAACCTCCAGGGATGAGGAAGCACCATGTAAAAATAAATACAAATTGTTTTCTTGCCTGCACATCAGGGACTTTTAGCACAAGCTGGTCTTTACATACAAGGGCTATTCTGTATTCCTCTTTGTTCACCCTTCTAAGTTCAGACAAGTTCTCAGAAACAGCTGCAAGAGAAAGGGTTATGAGAAGGAGAATCGTGAGGGACAGACTAACTCACCTTCTTGTTTTTCTAAGCTGTCTTTGCCAGCACCGCAGTCTAGATGATCCTCAACTGGAGAAAAGACTTCAGAAAAATTGAACTCGCCCTCTCCTGTCCACCAACCTTGGCTCTGAGCATAACTCCTGAGTTCCGGATGCTCTGCATCCATCTTAGTGGTGAGCGAAAGCCGATTGCAAATGCACCTCACTCCCTCTGCAGAGAGTGCAAAGCCCCATTAGTTAAAAATATACTTATAAAGACTGAATCAAGAAATGGAAATTTATAGGGAATCCTTTCCCTGAAACACTGACTTTAACCACAGGGAGGAATCCATTTAATTTTTGAAGAGAGAAACAGACAATCATTGAGCCTCTTTCGAGGAGACCTCCTAAAAGGTCTGACTGGTCTTGACTGGGCATTATCACATTTTAAATGAGCAACAGTCACTTTACCCATCTTAAAAGCATAATCAAGAGGAAATATGTAAGGCTCTTCATTTTGGCTAAATAAGCCCCAAGCATTCATTAGTTACACACAAAAAAAGGGACAGGTGCTTTGAAAGAGGTACTGAGCTAACAAGACTTAGCAATCCATAAGAGAGTCCTCTATAATAGAGATGCTGTTCCTCTACAGCAATGCTCTATCACATCTATAGAAAGCCCCTCCCTGGAAAAACACTTTACACCCCCACTCCTTGCCCAAATATATATGGTTTTTTTTTTAAAAAAAAAATACAAATCAAATCCTTCATTCAACTTTTTTTTTTCAGGTCTCAACATTTAGAAAACCACATGGCAATGATAACAAATCTTTTTAAAATAACTGAATATATTCATGAATATATGTATGTCTGGGTACATGTGTGTGCGCACGTGTGTATGTGTGAGATAAAGTGTGTGTGTGCATGTGTGTATGTGTTTGAAAAATCTATGGGAAATTTTTTCTTATAAAAATAGAATTGTGACTAAGTAAGTCTAGAATCAGAAACGCCCGCATTCTGAGTATATTCCACTTTGATGAATGAGGGCTTAGACCAGAAACTCTCCTACCAGCTGGCCGGCTTGCTATGTCTTCTTCGAAGCCTGAGCTGCAAATGCACACAGGACAACTCAGCCTTCCAGCTTCAAGATGCTGTCTAGGGCACAAACACTAGGAAGTTATCGGTGCTAGCTTAAAAGGGCCATTCCTATCTGCTGCTTCCAGGGAGCATGCTGATTTTCCAAATTCTTGGAGAATGAAGTGAGATAAAGAACCTAAACTACAAGCTACAGGAAAGCCATCACTGCCTGACAACCAGTTCCTAGAGGCAGGATCAGTACCAGACTAAGTTCTTTCAGTATGTTTTGCTTCACTGATTCACACTTCCAAAATAAGCATTCCTGGCTGGTGGGCATTGGTCCTTCGTCATTTATCTTTTCAGAGAGGACCATACAAGTACAATTTTAAACAACTAAAAATAAAAACCAGTTTTGCCCTAAACAAGTGATTTTGACATCATTCATACTAAGCTATTAAAACAATACTCTTGTAAGTGACTCTACAGATATTAGTTTCCCAGTGGGCAGATTTACAGCAGGCATTTGCTTTCAAGAATGTTAGCCTTTGGGAGACGGAGTGCATTAAATCTTACTGCAATCCATCACACCGCTGCTGGGATCAGACGACATGAAGTCAATGAGTCCAAGAAATGGCTGGGGTTCTTCTTTATTTAAATATTTAGTTAACTAATGGCAGAATTCATTCTGTATAATTTTTTAAGCTACATTATGAAGAGACGCTCGGCTTTTGAAATGTAGTCATAGATCAAAAAGTGTTAGGTTCAACTTAAAAGTAATATGACTGCTTTGAAACATGGATTACTACCACTCTTGATGGAACCATTCAATAGTAAGACTTCATCTCAGGAGGGATTTTTATCAAGGAGTTTTAAGTTCCTGCATTGCAAGAGAGTTGGAGACCTGGTGGGCTGCACTGGCTGCCTTAGTTCTAGAAATACTTTAAGAGTTGGGCGAGTAGCTACATACCCTGGTGGGTGGGTACATGCTGAGCATATGAGATGGAGAAACTCTCCATGATTGCTGACGGACACCACTAGCCCATTTTGCACCCTTGTGAGATATAAAGAGGCCACCCCCATCTCCAGACAGACACAGCCTTCATACAGCTTGGCCAGGAAGCCACAGTCTAGATTCACTGCCTCACTGGGGCAACTTTGTATAGAGTACAATGTACCCATCAACCAGAGAAGCCCTGAACACTGAACTAACTTTGTGCACAGAAAACAGGCTTGATTCCCATCTACTGTGATAGATGTTCTGCTTCTAACTCGGGTCAAATTTGGTTCAATTCACCCCTAAGATAGGGATGGCACACAAGTTTCATCCCCAACATCATTCTGGATTACTCGGAAGAGACTTCCTGGTAAATTTAGTTAAGAAAAATACATAGGCCAAGACTAGGTTCAACAAAAGAAGAGTGTCGTAACCTAGTCCTCCACCATCAGCATAGGAGGGAAGAATGGCAGTGCATATGCCATGTGGTCACCACCCAGTCCCAAGGAGCTGCCCAGGCCAATTCCCTCTTAGGACTACTTAGTCCTCTTGGAAGCCCTTTAACCCATTCTGGGATCTCATCCTGTCCAGAAAATGAGGATGCTGAGGTGGGGATACAAAACTACCGCTCCCACCCCTAACACTGCCTTCCCCAGGGCTGTGTTAGAAGCAAGATGCTGCAAGGGCTGCAGAGCAGCAATTTTACAGGCACTAAATCCTTCTGGGTGGACCATCTAGTCCGCTGCTCTTCTAGAAACACTGTCTCACACTGAGAGAGATGAACTTCACTCACAGAGAAATCCCAGAGTGGCATACACCGGTCCTCACACAGATCTAAACTCCTATTTTAGAGGAACATGGCAAGCACAAAGATCTACAGGGTTGGGGGTGACAAGGGGCTACTGTCCAGGGAAGGGACTTGTTGGCCTATTACACAAGAAGAGTCACCATTCTCTTGGCCAATTAATAGAGTAATGGTTTAAGTCATGGAATTCCTGGTAGTCAAAAGCAGGTTCTTCCTGGAAAGCAAAGAGAAAATACGAAAGGTTAGAAGACTGCTTCACTCCAGGTTCAGGAGACTCCAGGTTCTCTTCTTGGAGGTGCCCAGAAATGAGAGGCATGCCAAAGCATGACAGTCCCACACAGAGAGGACCCGCAACAGCACGTCTTTCCTCCAGGTCTGACACTGTACATGCAGGCCACCCCCATCTCTGTGGCCTTCCCTGTCCTCAGAACTCTCCACCATCCACACCTGCTTACCTGTGACTTTCTCAGCAGCCCAGTACTTCCCTACGGTCTCGAGCACCCAGGCTTCATCACGATCCACAATCAGATATGCACTTTGGAAGCTGCGGCAGGAGTTTGCATCTTCATAGTAATTCCCACCTTGTCCGTGTTCTTCCAACAAGGAGACAATGACATCTAAGGCTTCTTTAGCTGTTTCCCCTCTTTCTAAACCAAGCCTGCAGGAAGGAAACCAGAACTATACTTCAGTCATTTCATACCACAGGATTGTTACTAGAGTAACCAAAGACTGGGCAAGGCCGAGTTATGAAGCATGCCAACATGTGTAAACATGTTAAGTCTGCAGAACAATAAGCAAACTGATTAACTGCACTGTATCTCAGAATACACTTCTCACATATTTGCTTAAAAAACCATTTGGGATAGCCAGGTGCAGTGGTTCATGCCTATAATCCTAGTAGTTTGGGAGTGGCAGGAGGATTGCTTGAGCTCAGGAGTTCAAGATCAGCCTGGGCAACATAGCGAGACCTCTTCCTCAAAAAAAATTTTTTTTGTTAATTAGCCAGGCATGGTGGGACACACTGGCAGTCTCAGCTACTTGGAAGGCTGAGGTGGTACGATTGCTTAAGCCAGGCAAGTCGAGGCTGCAGTGAGCCATGATCATGCCACTGCGCTCTAGTCTGGGCATCAGAGTGAGACCCTGTCTCAAAAAAAAAAAAAAGAAAGAAAAAAACATAGGGGTGTTTTCTGTCTTTCGTCATTTCCCTTCCACACAGAAAAGTTGGGAACCCCAGTGGCTTCTCCCTCTTGGAAGGCACCTGTCTGTCTTCCCCTCTTCTGACTGTGTCTCCCACAGAGCTGGCCGGCTCAGCTCTAGCCCTTACAAAACCTCCTCTCTGTGGCATGTACTCCCTCCTGACTCTAACCTGGGCAAAAGGAAATCAAGGCCAAGTCTGGCCTTGATCTCTATTATTCTACACCAGGTATTTTGCTTACTTATTAAAAGTGTTCAAATGCCAGACATTATCCTGTGTCCAGAGAGGACACTGTCCTCTGTCTCTATCTCAGAGACCGTATTAGGAATGGGCAACTGGTTGAGACATAATCAGCCTTTTCTACATATATCTCCTCCTACCTATCAGCCTACGTCTATTGGTATGGCTTACAGCTTCAGTCATCAAAAGAATATGTATTCCCTTTGAAGTGAGACATCCATCTCCTCCTAGCCTTTCCAATTAATAAACCCTTTAAAGAGGGCACTGATATGGTTTGGCTGTGTCCCCACCCAAATCTCAACTTGAATTATATCTCCCAGAATTCTCACTTATTGTGGGAGGGACCCAAAAGGAGGTAATTGAATCAGGGGACCGGTCTTTCCCATGCTGTTCTCGTGATAGTGGATAAGTCTCACAAGATCTGATGGGTTTATCAGAGGTTCCCGCTTTTGCTTCTTCCTCATTTTCTCTTGCACAGTACTGCCCTCTGTGTGACCTTGGGCAGGTTATATATTTTGAACTTCAGTTTTATGTCATCTATAAAATGAATGCCCACATCATTTAGTTGCTATAAGAGTAGGTTTATGAGATAGCATCCATGAAAATATGCAGTGCTAGTGCCTGTGACCAGGAAAGTGACCAGTCAATTTCTGGAGTTAGAACACTGTGGCAGAGAAACATATGACTCAGAGATAAATGGACCCAGCTTCTAGTTCTGGCTCTGCTACTCACTGGCATTATGATCTTAAGTAATGTGACCTTTCCAAACCTTGATTTTTCTCATCTGCAGATTGAAAACAATACTACCTCCCTCTCGGGCTGCTATGAAAGAGGATGGTACATGCCATGTACTCAGGAAGTGTCCATTTATTCATCTGTTCATTCGAATTATAATTCAGGTGGCAGGAACACAGAAGTCTTAGAACCTGGGCAATGGCACTACTACAATGGTGGTACAAGCCAGTTCTTGGTGAATTTTCAACTTGAGAAGTAACAACTATTCAAAGTTATCTAATTTGAAGCTTCCTAAAGGGATATTTTACTGTGCTGCCAGGGAGAAGAAAAGCTAATACAACTAATCTATAGGCTGATTATTATAACATGCTTATGTTTGTAGTCAAATAATTACATGAAAATTCATTTGACATTTCTCAGTTTAAGCTTATGTAGCAAGACTCGGTTACAAGGCAGTAATTTACAAAGCTGAACCCTAAAACCTTAGGAGAGGGATAAAAGAATAAACCCATTAGAAGATTGAATTCAGCTGACTTTTCCTTTGGTCAATGTCATCTTCTCCAAAGAGAAGGAACAGAAGCAGCACTCATCTTATCTTAAGGCTCCGGAACAAAGGTGCTATGAGTGCCTCTCAGAAGCCCAAGCTGTGCACACTCAAAGGCCTCCTTCCTCCTTTCCACAGGTCCCTGGTAGCCCCCTGGTCACTGCCTCATACAGACATTCCAGGCAGAATCCTGTTCCCAGGGCCTTTGCAGGGCGCCAACTTGCCCGTGCAAACATGTGTTAGGAGCATGTGAATACACAGTCAGCTGTAACAGCCCCGTCTTCAGAGCTTGTGACTTATCTTTTTTTATCTCTAGTGCACTCTTCTGATGTTCTGCCTGTGTGCATTCCACACTGAGGCCCTAGCACGTGCACTTGCCCTCCCATGCTGACTTTGATATCCTCTGGCAGAGTTGGCAACAGGACCTCAGCACTATCCACAGACCTAATTCTGATTTCACCCTCCTATCCTTTGTACCAGGACCGTGGGTCTGAGATACCCCTTTGTCCCACCTGATTATTCCCACCTGGTCTTCCTACCATGCGATGAGGACAGACCCACTGCTCCATAGGACAAGTGCCGTGAATAACACCAGGGTTACACCCTCGCCCTCTGCAACTGAGAAATGCAGATGAATCCCATGTCACTGGGTGCAGAAGAGATGCCAGAGGGACCTGGGGCCCCAAGTCACACGGCATCCAGAGGACTACGTTAAAGCCATTCCCAAGAGTCTCACCTCCTACATGGGGCAGATTCATGTGATTCCGGAAGACGGCAGTGCTCTCTGGCCCCATGCCTAATTTCACTTTGGCTGCTACCCCTCCGCATGGGCAGGACCAAGACAGGGAAGGGGAAGAAACTCAACGGGCCAAGGTTAGAGTCCCACTGTAACATCTATCTTCTGTGCAGTTCAAATCTTTCCAAAGTGTGTGCTTTGTCCAGCTTGTTCTGGGCCTGGGAATTAGATGCTCCTGAATTCAATTCCTAGTTTTATGGGAAAAGCTTTCCTTGGGAGCCCATGCATGACCTTCTCACAGGTCAAGCTCACCCTGCCTGCTCCTGAAAAGTTAACACATCTCACTGAGAAAGATGGGTCACACCTGTACTTCCCCTGCTTAAAGCCCCTTTGTTTAGAAATTCGCTTATCTTTTCAACATCTGTGCCTCCATGGATTAGGAGACCCCTGTCCCTTTCTATCTCAAATCAGGTAAAACTAGATTTGCCATGGACATATAATCACTGACTTGGGAAAAGTAATAAAAAGAGGCAACACTGCCCCCTTAGAGAGATGGGCCTAGTATTCTTACTGGACTCAGGTGCAAATAATCTTCCTCCTCCACAATCAAGCAGTCCGCCAGGCCCTTCTGGGGTCAGGACCTTTTGGAAATTGGAAATTCCCAGCCTTCAGCCAGAGGGCTGGAAGCAGGAAGGTAATGCTGTGAAGTGATTGCTTGTCCCCCTGGTTTCCCCCAAAAATTCATATGTTAAGCCTAATCCCCAGTGTGATGGTATGGTAGGCGGGGCCTTTGGGAGGTGATGAGGTCATGAGGGGTGGAGGCACCATGATGGGATTAGTGCCTTTAAAAGAAGAGATACCAGAACGTGTCCTCTTTCTCTGTTCTCTGCCATGTGAGGACACAGGGAAAGATGGCCGTCTGCAAACCAGCAAGCAGGCTCTCCCCAGACACTGGGTCTGCCGGCGCCTTGATCTCAGATTTCCCAGTCTCTAGGAATGTGAAAAATAAATTTGTGTAGTTTAAACCCCCTAGGCTATGGTATGTTTGTTATAGCAGCCCAAATGGACTAAGATGAGTAATAACACAGGTGATGGATGTGAAGGTGATCTAGGGAAAGAGCGTGTGAAACTTTTTGACTTAGCTCCATCTCTCAGTGTCCTGAAATTCCCGTGTCATTGACAGTTGAAGTAAAATATGTTCCACCACATAGAGGAGTGGCCTCTCTGAGGTTAGCAGGCCCTGGGATCCCTGGCTTAGCCACCTTCTAGCTCTGGGGCCTTGGGCAACTCCTTTAATCCTCCTAAGCTCCAGTGTCCTCACCTCTCAAAGGGAGGAGCCCTACTTCACTGGGTGACTGTGAGAGTTAAATGAAATAATACTTGCAAAGCATGTCTTACCATAGTGTTCAGGAAATAGTAACTCTAATTACACAGGTTCCTCCTGCCTACAAATGGTGACTGAGCCTCCTTTTAAATCACCTGAGTCCTCACATTCACCAACAACCTAAAGACAAATTACAGACCTTTCCAAATTTTCACACTGGCCTTCTGTCAAGGACTTTTGTGATTTTTAACATGCTGAAGGTCTGATGGAATGCGTCCAGAATTATAAGATGTTCTGAAATATTGGAATTGACCAGGTTTTAGTGCCATTGTTAAACACAAATGGGAGTAGCAAAAAAAAGAATAAAGTAGTTATGCAAAGGGAAGAAAAGGCAAGAAATACTGAAAGAAGGCAGCAATCTGCTGGAGCCAGTTGCTACCAGCTTGGAGAGCAGATGGTTAAATTTTAGGGATTTTGAGCCAGTTGTGAAACTGTTGGTAGCTTGAAACCCATCACGGTGGGAGTATTTACACTAAGGAAATTGAAAAAGGACTCAAACAGCGCTGCCCCTTTCCTCCACCAGGCTGGTTATTAAACATTTACCAGCATACTTCTGACAGAGGTTCCAAATGCTTCCTAGTTCTCATCCATGTTGAGGCCCAGATCTATCACGTCTGACAGACCTTGGATTATAAGTGGCACCCTAGGCTGCACGTGGTGGTTCACGCCTGTAATCCCAGCACTTTGGGAGGCCGAGGCGGGCGGATCACGAGGTCAAGAGATCTAGACCATCCTGGCAAACATGGTGAAACCCTGTCTCTACTAAAAATACAAAAAATTAGTTGGGTGTGGTGGTGGGCACCTGTAGTCCCACCTACTCGGGAGGCTGAGGCAGGAGAATGGCGTGAACCCAGGAGGCAGAGGTTGCAGTGAGCCGAGATGGTGCCACTGCACTCCAGCCTGGGTGACAGAGCAAGAGTCTGTCAAAAAAAAAAAAAAAAAAAGAAAGAAAGAAAAAATGCACCCTAACATCCAGAAAATAAATTCCCCTTTCTTTCCTTCTTTTTTTTTTTTTTGAGACAGAGTCTTGTTCTGTGACCCAGGCTGGAGTACAGTGGCATGATCTCAGCTCACTGCAACCTCCCCACCTGGGTTCAAGCAAACCTCCCACCTCAGCCTCCCAAGTAGCTGGGACCACAGGCATGGGCCATCATACTGGGTTAATTTTGTATATTTTGTAGATAGAAGATTTTACCATGTTGCCGAGGCTGGTCTTGAACTCCTAGGCTCAAGCAATCCTCCTACTTCGGCCTCCCAGAGTGCTAAGATTACGGGGCATAAGCCACCATGTCAGGCCCTTTGTTTCCTTCTTTTAGACAGGGTCTCAACCTGTCACCCAGGCTGGAGTGCAGTAATGCAATCATGGTTCACTGCAGCCCTGACCTCATGGACTCAGCAATCCTCCCACCTCATCCTCTCAAGTAGTTGGGACTACAAGCATGCAATAGTGCAACCAGCTACATTTTGCATTTGTTTTGTAGAAACAGGCTTTTGCCATGTTGCCCAGGCTGGTGTTGAACTCCTGGGCTCAAGTGATCCTCATGACTCACCTCCTACAGTGCTGGTGATAGCAGTGGTGGCCCATCTGGAGGAGCCACTGTGAAGATGTCGGCTGCAATGGGGAGGCGGGGCCTGGGTTGCGTGCTTTGTGAGGCTGGTGGGAGTCCCGACCCCTACCGAGTTGGCAGGGTGGGAGCCCCATGCTCCCAGACACAGCTGCAGCTGCTCTGGACCTGCGCATCCCTGTGCTGTCAGGAGCCCAGGAAGCCCTTGCCCCTATAGGCTTGGAAGTACCTGCTTCCTGCTCCCTGACCTCTTCCTGCTCCCACCGCCTGCTCCAGTGCAGAGCAAAGCTGTGGCTGAGCCCAGGTGCTATCGCAACCTGGCTGGGTGTGCACATGCTCAGGGTGGTGCTGACATGCCAGCCCCCTGCCACCCTGGGCTTCTCCAGACTTCAGGCACCAATGAGCATGGGAGGGAGGTTGGGAGGGCTGAGGGTAGCTCAGTGTGAGCCTGCCAGTGCCCCCCAGGATGAAAAACCTAGGCACCATGGATGCCATGTTAATGGCAGGAGGCAGACAGGTTCCCGGGCGGAAAAGAGCAGGTCTCCAGTGAAACCCCACCTTTAAGCCAGGAACGGCCTGAAGCCTGGACTGCCAGTTCCGGGTGGAGTACGCAGCTCAGAGTGAGAACTTATGGTGCTTTTTCTGGGCCTGCCCATGACCCGATCAGTAAGCACTTCCTCCTTTCTGAGCCCATAAAAACCCCAGACTCAGCCAGACTCACACAGACACTGTGACTACCAGCTGTAGGAAGGAGCTACCAACTTTGGGCCTCCTTGACTCGTTGGGATGACCTGCCTGGGGAAGGGAGCTACCCACTACAGGTCTCCTCTCTGCCGGATACTCTCCTCTGCTGGATACTTGTCAGGATGACCTCCCTGCAGAATGGAGCTACCCACTTTGACTCTCCTGAGAGCTGTTCTGTCACTCAATGAAGCTCCTCACCACCTTGCTCACTCTCCAGCTGTCTATGTATCTCCTTCTTCCTGAACATGGGACAAGAACTTGGGACCTGCCAAATGGTGGAACTTAAAGAGCTGTAACACAGTGCTGAAGCATGCCCCCATCCCCCACCATTCGCCACATTGCAGGTGATGAGAAGGAGAGAACAGCTGCAGCCCTTGGGGGAGTCCAGACCTAGGGGCTCCCCGAGCCAGGGCTGTGACACCCTCTTTGGGGCTCTGCAGTTCCTGGCATTTCCAAGCTGCCAGACACCACCATGTTCCTTGGTGACTGCAGGGGAAGCCATTTGCAGTATGCCTGGTCCAGCTGCAGCCTCGCACAGAGCTAGCACCTGTGCCAGCGCCTGTGCCAATGCCTAGAACTGCCCATCCCGCTGCAGCTGGCACACCTGGCTGTGTGAAGTGGCTGGACCCCATGCTTGCTCACATACCCCTTGCCCCTCTGCGCCTGGCTTGCCCTTGGAAGGCATGAGATCCAGGCCAGTAGCGTGAGCTGAGTAGGGCATGCCAGGTCAAGTGATGGAAAAAACCCAGCAGCCTGACCAAAACTCAGGCAAAGGTGTCACCAGCCACAGAGGTTTCTGGCTGGAAAAGCAACACCCTAAGGATCATGTGACACTGAGATTACAGGCACAAGCCAGTGTACCTGGCCAAATTCCCACTTTTATGTTAGCTCCTATTGGCTACTCATTACTTGGAACCAACTTCATGAAACATGCAAAAATGTGTACGTGTCTTTATGTGCCTCTTCCTCAGGAGAAAGGGACTAGTGGTCAGAGAACAGTGAATCAAAAATAACAGATGAAGCTTAGCTTTCAGATAAATGTTACTGAAAACACATTATAAAAACAGTATTGCCTAATGCTTACATTCCCATACGCCTCTAGGAAACATACACAAATTATACCTTTATCTTAAAATCACTGCCTCTTACATTACTACTGTCATTCCCTTATGTCTCTTTGAGCTGAGGTTGGATTTCACATGCTGCTGGAAAGTACAAAGTACCAGGATAAGTATAGGGGTAAGTGCTGTATTCATTGAATAATTAACCACAGTCTAGCAGGCCCTTGAAAGAGCACGTGAAATGGATATAGCCTGCTCTCATAGGAGCTGTCCAGGGAGGAACTGGCACTAGGCACAGAGTGCAAGCAAGGCCAGAGAAAAGTAGTGGTTCCTTACACAGCAATACCTAGGCACCGAGCCCCAAATTAAGAGAATGCAACCAACTGACAGAAAGTTTCCCCTGGAGCAGTGGTTCTCACCATAACCATGCACCAGCACCAGCTGGAGAACTTGTTAAAACAGGTTGTTGGCCCTGGGTGTGAAGTAGGGACTGAGAATTTACATTTCCAGCAAGTTCCCAGGCGATGCTTGTTCACCAGCCACACTTTGAGAACCACTACTCTAGAACTTGCCACTCAAACTGTGGTTTTTCGACCTGCAGTATCAATATCATCTGGAGTTTCTTAAAAGTTAATACAGGAATTAAATCATCAAAAAGGAAATCTGGGGCTGGATGTGGTGATCCATGCCTGTAATCCCAGCACTCTGGGAGGCTGAGGCAGGCGGATCACTTGAGGTCAGAAGTTCAAGACCAGCCTGGTCAACATGGTGAAATTCTGTCCCTACTAAAAATACGAAAATTAGCTGGGTGTGGTGGCATACAGCTGTAATCCCATCTACTCAGGAGGCTGAGGCAGGAGAATCGCTTGAACCTGGGAGGCAGAGGTTGCAGTCAGCTGAGATCATACCACTATACTCCCGGGAAACAGAGCAAGACTTCTCTAAAAAAGAGAGAGAGAGAGAGAGAATGCTGGGTAATGAACATGAGTTACTTTTAAGATTTCGTTGGTATGAAATGACCCTTAAAAATCTGGCTATGCTTGGCTGAACTGATCACAGCTGCTTTAAAGATGAAACCAGACCCTGAACGCAAAGATCCACTTAAGGTGCAGAATGGAGCTACCCACTTTGGGTCTCCTGAGAGCTGTTCTGTCACTCAATGAAGCTCTTTACCACCTTGCTCACTCTCCAGTTGTCCATCCCCACCCTGAAGAATCTACCAGTGACAGGTCCTCTTCACACCCTTTTTATTGCAATAGCTGGACATGGCTAGCCCAACATGGAGTTAAAGTTATATGGTGAAGGTTAAACTCTCATCCTGTCATCTACTCCGGACCTTGCTAATTATCACAACAGCAAGTCTATGACAAACATATCTTCTCTGTCTACCTCCCTCAGCCTTGTAGCTTCAGGTCAAATGAACCTCCCCCTCAAAGCATTCACAAATATGACCAGTCTGTGATAATCTGTGAACATCCTGCAGTGTTTGCTGAAGGCCACACCATGGAATTCTGTGCCATTCACGTGGCATCAAATCTCAGATTACTTTGAGTTACCTCTCTCCCACTATCTTCTTATATTACTCTTACAATTTCCATTGTTCAATTTTCTTCTTCCTGCAACCAGACTAAAATCACTTTGAAGCTTTGAGCTGCTTCATGTGCCCACAGAGTCTAGCACAAAGTAGATATTCAGTAAACTCCTGTTGCTTTATTGGTTGATAATCTTAAAAAGATACATCAGGGGCTCTGAAGAAAGACAAAAAATCCTTTTCCACTGTTCCTTAGAAATCAACTATTAAAATGGTAATTTTGCCTGTTCTATAAGTCCCATACTGCAAATACAATAAAAAATACTGGAGAGCTGTCAAAACATAAGCTCAAAACTTCTTGGTATTCTATACATTTCAGTTTGCGAATCAAGAGAAAACTAGCTATAAATAACTGGTTTTTAAAAACTGGCTTTTTCTGCCTTTTCCCCAGCTCAGGGAAGCTGCTCTTGCCGAGTTTATAAGAATGAGGAATGGTAAGGAAAGGTAAGAAAGGCAGGAAGTCACTGTGCTACCAAAAGGGTGTCCCTGGCAGACCTCTCCATCAGGTGGCTGAGGAGTGAGTTTCCGAGGCCGCTGTCTAAATGTGCCATTTCCCCTGCAAAACCAAAGTCCAACCCCATTCCTTTTTCTAGGATGTTAGCTTTGGGAGTTCTTCAGAAGTCATCCAGTCTAGACCTCATATTGAAAAAATGAGGAAACTGTGGCCCAGAGAGGTGATGTAACTTGGTACACCCACAATGAAAGCCAAGAACTCCAGCTCCCAGCCCAATCTTCTTTCAACTACGTCATGATTTTATTTCAATTCACTATTTCAGGGACAAAACAAGGCATTTCAGAATGTTGCTTTGTTCCAGCCTACCTTCTACTTTAGTCATTCATTCAAAATTCAGTTATTGATCACTCATTACAGGCCAGGCACACAGTTCTCAGTGCTTATGACACAGGAGTGTACAAAGATTCCTGCCCTATCCAGCTCGCACAGCAGGTTCCTTCTGCTGTATAGCGGCTGGGAGAGGAGAAAAAGGAAGAAAAAACAACTGAGACATAGAGAGGAAAGGAGGGAAGTGATCTCTGTTCAATTTTTCTTTTCTGGTTTATGGTTTTTCATATTTATATATATATTATATATTTCAAGTACTATAAAATCCACCCATTTAAACTATACAGTTCAGTGGCTTTTAGTATACTCACAAAGTTGTGCAGCCATCACCACAATCTAAGGTTTAGAACACTTTCAATACCCACAAAAGAAAGCTCATGCCCATTAGGAATCGCTCCCCATTCTCTCACCCACATCCAAACCCCAGGCAACCACTAATCTAACTTCCTGCCTCTATGGATTTGCCTATTCTGTATATTTCATATAAATAGAATCATATAATATATGACCTTTTGTGTCTGGCTTCTCTCTCGGTATAATGTTTTCATGATCATTATGCTTTAGTATGTATCTGTACTTGATTCTTCTTTTTTTTTTTTTTTTAATGGAGTCTTGCTGTTGTTGCCTAGGCTGGAGTGCAATGACATGATCTCGGCTCACTGCAACCTGCATCTTCCAGGTTCCAGCAATTCTCCTGCCACTGCCTCCTGAGTAGCTGGGATTATAGGCGCCCAGCACCACACTCGGTTAATTTTTGTATTTTTCATATAGATGGAGTTTCACCATGTTGGTCTCAAACTCCTGACCTCAGGTGATCCACCTGCTTTGGCCTCCCAAAGTGCTGGGATTACAGGCATGAGCCACCATGCCCAGGCACTTGATTATTTTTATTGTTAAATAACATTCCATTGTAATCCATTCATTTACCCCATCATCTTCAAGTTTCTATCAAAAGGCACACACCATCTTTGGAAGGATTATGTTAAAAAATGTAAGGTTTAGGGAGAAATACATCCTGTCCCCAGTTCCAACCTTTTCTGGGAAGTTGTTTCAAAGAATCACCGTGCAGTACCTGACCAGATCCATCCCCAGCAAGGCTTCTATCTCGGCAGCTGGCTCTCTGGTGTTGATGGCTTCATTGGCTATGCACACTCCATGTTCATTGGCTCCCATTTCTGCCCCCCAGAGCCAGGCGGGTCTGCTTATCATTATGGCATGGGTCCTCGGAACTTGGTCGATTGAAATGTAAGTGCACTGAAAAACAAACACAGGAAAGAAAACGCCATCACCTGTCAGGTACTACCTCATTTCCTCCTGGGTACTTACACTGTACCATCGTGTCAGTTATAAACAGAGCCAAAAAATAAAAGGCTTTGGGAATACCCTGATTTTTAAATCTTCACAATGCCGCTCAAAAGTCTCCATGGTGAGTTTCAGTCTGTGTGGCTCATGCCAATCTATTCCTGGTGCTCACGTAATAGGGCAATCATCTTGAACCAGCTATTCAGCCAGTCATCATCCTGAACATCCTAAGCCTGCCCATTTCAACAGGCACAGGCGGCTGCCAGCATTCACCAATATTGAACACAGCTATTTACGAGCCCTACCTTCAAAAGAAACTTTATCTAGAAGCCTAAGATAGAAAGCAGATAAAAGGGAAGATCTTTGTCTAAAGAAAGCAGAACACTGAGTTCCCCTGCAAGGACTATTGGGGTTTCCTGTAACACAGTTTGATAACTTACATGGTTGCTCTAGTGGTGGAAAGCAGAAAAGGATCATAACATTTGCATTTCACTACTGTATTACACTGTGGGCTTTCCTGTCTGTCCCATTTGATCCTCACACTAAGACAAAGAGGTGGACACAGAAGGAAACAGTCCCACGGAGGTGCATCTCCAGCTGCTCTCAGAACTGCAGAACATGCAACTTAGTGGGGCATCTTACCTTCTCCAGGCTGCGACGGCTTTACCTGGAAAATGAGGGAGCTACTTTGAGTCAAACTATTTCTTCCCAAGTATTTTTAACCTCAGAACACTTTCTTCATACAAACTCTTACACAGAATCATAAGCACAATAAAATCAGGCCAAGTATGTCCAGGCAAAGGGAAGAAGAGGCCTGGGACCAGGGTGTGGGTAACCCTCAGAGTCTCGCCCTCCTGTGCTTCCCTTTTCCCTCCCCACATTGTGACCCACGGCAGAGGAACCTGCAACTAGCTTCCCCATGGGGGCCTCCTGACTCTGACATTCTATGAGCCTATGACACACTCTTTGTGTGGTAGATGCTGTATTGAATTCAAGTCTCTAAGTTACACAGTGCTCTGGAACTCTCAAGGGAGAATTTTATCAGCTGCAGGAGTCATTTACGTTTTAAATTGGGCAGCTGAAAGCAACAGCAGTCTTAGATCTTTCTTTTTTTAACTCAAGACCCAGCTATATCGACTGAATGCAGCCCACAAAGCTATTCTGTATTGACTTCCCATAACTGCTAAACCTCATGTAAGAGCTGAAACCCGTGTGGCACACACGTTGGTCAGGTGACTTTGGCTCTGCACAATTCATGTTAGGTGTTGCTGTGCGCTGGGATAATGTCATTTAACTCGATAAATATTTGCAAACTGAAAGCTAATTATATCCAGAGTTTTTCAAGAGACTCTTGAATTTTTCATGGCAAACTGACAATAAAATATACTCAAGATTTGTCCCCTATGCAGTTCCCAAAAGTTAGTTATTCAAAAAAAAATAATGATTCTTGTAGAGCACAAAGCTGGCCACAGCAGTAATCAAACTGCTCCTCTGTGCTCTTCTGAAATGGAATTGACGTTTACATCTTAACATTGCACTCTGTCAAAAAGTAGTCCAGGCATTGACCAACACTTTCCAAAACCCCTGTGCCAGTGACAACTTTTGTCTTGAAAGCAACAAGTAAATAGAAAACTAATCTCAGCTTCTTAAGCACAGATTTATTATACAGGTTTTTAAAAGGGCAGGAAAAGAAGTAAAAATTAGGAAATGGTTTATTTGTCCTCAGATTCATTTTTACACACTCATTTCTATTTTCCCAATTATTTACAGAGCACCAATTACACGCAAAGCATTTTGTGCTAAATGCTGCAAGCAGAAATCAGTGAGGAGGCCCAGGCCCTGTCCTTTTGGTTGGGGAGGAAGGCAAAGGCATGCACACAAATTCCTATGAGCCCAGGCCAGCTTCAGGGTCTCCAAGGCCTGCCTGCTTCCTTCCTACAGCATCTTGCCATTGCCTCCTGCTCTGCCCTTCTGATCCACCCAATCCCTGCTCTGCTTTTCCTCTTTCCTGTTCCATTACATTTATCCCCTTCTGAAATACTATAGAACTGACGGACTTATTGCATATACTGTTTATGTATACTATCTCCCCCAGCTAGAGTGTAAGCCCCAAGAGGGAAAGGGGATATCTTTGTTATTTAATTCACTGACATACCCCAAGTCTGGTACATATCAGGCATCAATAAGCCTTTTTTTGGATGGGTGGCTGAGTGGATGGATGGAGAAACTACAAAGATCTAAGGGAGCATAGAAGGTAAAAGTTCAAAGAAATGAGGAACACATCCACATGGTCCTCTAGAGGCTGTATCAAGTGGGAGGAATCTGAGTTGACTTTAAAAAATGGGCCAGCCATCAAGGTGGCTAAGGACTTAAGAGAGGAAGGGGCATGTCAAGGGTCTCCAAAGTCCAGAGAGGTGTCTGCTGTGCCATGTGGGGGAGCTGCCATGATGTCATTAAGGCACAGAACTGCAAGGGCTTAATACGGACTGCCTGATTAAAAAAATGTTGACAACGGAATCAAAAAGACCAGATGGGCTTCGTAGGAGTTCAAAATATATGCAGCTAACTTGCTTTTCAGGCCAAACTTGGAATGGTGAGGAAGGAAGGGGATCCCCAAGTAGCCAGATGGGCCCAATCAGCCCTCCTAAGCACCAGACCGAAAGCCAGGCAGCCAGGCAGCCAGGCAGCGAGGCCCCGAGCCTGTAACACATGCCCCTTGCTGCATCTTTGTCACAGGCCACAGAGCACGGGCCTCATAAGGGCTCTTCTATGACAGCCATTCACACCTGCTCCATTATGTTTTAAATCTGGCTAATCACAACAAGGTGAGGTGGGGGAGGGGTAAACACACTTGTCTCATGTAGATAGACTGGCTACTTAAAATCCCACTTTGGGAGCAAATCTCACAAAATCAGGAACACTTACACAAAATTTAATTAGCTAAACTTGGTAAAGTCAGCCATCTAGAACATGAACTCCACAGCCATTTTTAAATATCAAATCCACCCACCTTTACAACTGCCACATTATTAATGAGCCAGAGAAGTCAGATTTGAGGAAGCAAAAGAGGTTTCTCCAGGTACAAATAGCCAAAAAGCACCTGACATCTTCTTTCTGTGTGGCAAAAACAATTTAGTTCCCCAAGTCAAAAGTCCTAGCTTAATTTCTATTAGAAAAGAAAAAGAAAAAAGGAAAGTGTTCACCCCTTAAAAGATGGATCTTTACAGAGATGGTTCTGGTCTCAGCTTTGGTTATTAAAGTGAACTGTGGAAAGAGATGAGCACTTGGTCTTTCTGCCCCACGGCCACTCCCACCCAGCCTTTCATAAAACAAATCTGTCAGCTAGTGTGACTTCTGGGTGCCCAAGTCACATAACAATATAAGAATGCCCAGAGCAGGAGTGTGCGGAAGCATACTTCTAAATGTCAGCATGCCCAGTGCTAATCAGGGGGTTTCCAAGGATCCGCCTGTCCTGAGCTTGCCACTCCCTCAGGGACCACCTGCCAGGTTAGGTTGGAGGATAGAAAACATGAGCCTTGAAAAGACCCTAGAGCCAAAGACAAAAACAATTTTGCAGAGCAAGCCCTTCATTATTTTGTGTGATTACGTCGGAAATGAAAAGCAAGATCAGCTTTATGCCGTCACTTCGCCCCATCCACATTCCAGCACACACTATTTCTGGATACCACCCAGTGAAAGGGGAAACAGAGACACTCACACAATAGACGTTTCAATTAATGAAACACAACCATTGTGCCTTTCGTACTGTACTCAGATGGTGAACACAACCCTGGCACCACCAGCAAAAACCACTGTGAGATGAGGTGATGAGTCAGCCAAACTTCTCAGGGTGGGGGAAGATGGCAAGGAAAATAGGATGCTTTGGAGAGATGTTTTTAGCTTTTAAAAATTTGTAGCTCTAAAGGAGCATTGATAATTATCACTGAGGATTTTTTATTTATTTTTAATTACATATGTGAGTGTGTGTGTGTGTGTATGTGTGTATTTTTTGTTTGTTTTGGAGATGAAGTCTTACTATGTTGCCTAGGCTGTCCTCCCAACACTTGGGCTCAAGCGATCCTCCCCTCTAAGCCTCCCAAGTAGCTGGGACAAGAGGTGTGTGCCACCATGCCCTGCATGTTTGTTTTTATTTTATTTTTTTACCCCAGTGTCTTGCCTGCTGTTTGACTGGTTTTAGGAAATGTATTCTTAAGGTTCATATAAGTTTAAATAAAGACAAAAGAAGGTGCTGAGATCAGAGGACAACATCCTCAACCATCCTTTAGAAGAACTGTTTTTTATTTCACTGAAGCATAAGATCTTTGGGGAGGAACAATGCAAAGGTCTGAGATCAGAAATGCATTTGGGAAAGGGGATATGATGGAAGGAAGTCCTCTGCTAAGTCATGCTCTCTTGGAAGTGAGGGAGACACTTCTGACTCCATAGAAGACTGGGGACTCCTGAATCTGGAGCTGGCTAGAAGAAAACAAAAAAAGAAAGGAAGGAAGGAAGAAAAAAAGAAAGGTGGCAGGGAGAGGGAGGGAAGGAGGGAGGGAGTAGGGAGGGAGGCAGGAGGGACAGAGGGAGGGAGGCAGGAGGGACAGAGGGAGGGAGGGAGGGAGGGAGGGAGGGAGGGAGGAAGGAAGGAAGGAAGGAAGGAAGGAAGGAAGGAAGGAAGGAAGGAAGGAAGGAAGGAAGGAAGGAAGGAAGGAAGGAAGGAAGGAAGGAAGGAAGGAAGGAAGGAAGGAATAGTGCAAATCTGCCCAGTGGTCATGAAGCTTTGCTCAGCTCTCTCTGATTCCAGAATGACCTGTACTTTCCTATTGTAAGAAATAACTTTCAGAATTAAAATTCAGCTCCCTCTACCCCCGCAACATACACACACCCCACACACCACAAATATAGCCTCCATCTGGACAATTTTACTAACAATGCTACCAGCCATCATTAACTGGTAATTTTCTATTCTTCTTGTAAATATTTTCAATGATAAAGAAAGGGGAAATGATCTACCAAAAGCCTTCCCCAAATCATGAAAGTTATATAAATTCATTGATGAAACTGAATCCATACAGTATTTCATGTAGTGGAAAACAGACAAAAATTTAAGCTAATTTGAAAAAAAATGAGGAAATGATAAAGACTTTAAAAAAGGAAATAATGAAGACAATATTTATTAACAAAGAAAGACTCTTTTAAAAAATATTATGTGTCAAATCTAACTTTGTTATAAAGAATTCTGTCTCCATAAATTCTGGTATAATTAGCCTCTTGGACACCAAGTATAAGTAATGTAAACCTTAGCCAAAATCCCACTGTTTTTCTGGAAAAGAAGTCTAATGTTGGATCCATTTTTTTTCCTAAATAGAAGGTTCAACCATGTAGGAATGGACCTGTATCATCCATGAGCATGCATGCATACACACGTACACACAAACACACACACACACACACACACACACACGCACACCATAATCCAGGAAGTTATTCCTCTGCTTCTTCAACATGTCTACCTAGAGGGAGGGCAGGACTTGGGGTAAAGTTGAGATGAGTTCTCTGATGCATCCTCAGAGAGGACAGAGGCACTTTCAAATACTGATACCTATTTACCCATCCTACCCTGCAACCAAAAGAGATGTTATTAAAAGCCCAAAATACACAAGGGAAAGACTAAAGAATATAAAATTAGGATGTTCCAATCTGCAAACTGCAGCTGAAAAAATAAATCCAGTGTAATTTTGGAAACTGAGGAACTCTGTGCTGGAGGATCTTATTTCTTACTCTTCTAGTCTTAAGTACAGTGAATTTGACATATGGAGATGATGGCTGGATGGGACTGACTGACATGGGACTGACTGACAGGCGGATAGAGGGTGGCTAAGTGGACAAGTTGAAGGGAGAGCCGCCTGGAAAGGAGGATCAGTTGGCAGGTGGGTGAGTGGATGAATGAGGAGTCCACACGATTTTTTGTATGATTTTTGCATGTGTCCAGAGGTTGCCCTAGAAACCTCATACTTGAGAGTGTTGAGGTCCCAGGAAATCATTTTCTGAAAATATAACCATCTATTATGTAATTGGTTTCATATAATTATTAAACAATATAATTATTAAATAATATAATTATGTATATGTAATTAAATTATATAATTATTAAATGATTTATGTAATTAAATTATTACATACTAAATTATAAAATAGAGGGTTATATTCTTAGAAAATTATTTCCTGGGACCTCAATACTCAAGTATGAGGTTTCTAGGGAAACCTCAGGATATGTGTTTAAAATGTCATGAACTGGGCTGGGCGTGAAGGCTCACACCTGTAATCCCAATGCTTTGGGAGGCCGAAGTGGATGGATCACTTGAGCTCAGGAGTTTGAGACCAGCCTGGCCAACATGATGAAACCCTGTCTCTAGCAAAAATACAAAAAACAGCTGGCTATGGTGGTACATGCCTGTAATCTCAGCTACTTGGGAGGCTGAGGCAGGAGAATCGCTTGAACCCAGGAGGCAGAGGTTGCAGTGAACTGAGATTGTGCCACTGCACTCCAGCCTGGGTGACAGAGTGAGACTCTGTCTCAAACATAAAATAAAATAAATAAAATAAAATAAAATAAAATAAAATAAAATAAAATGTCATGAAATGGCTGAGGAATAGATGGGTTTTTAAGAAAAGTTCTTACTCTTCATAGTTTAAAAGTCTGTATTTTAATAGTTGCTTGTATAAAAGTTACGTGATAGTAATTGTGGCTCCTACACCTAAATATGGAAAGAACCCATCATTCTGTACTTGGGACAAGTATAGGAGATGGAGACAGATGTAACTGTAAGGGAACTAAAGGGGTAAGAGTAAGTTTGAAAAGCAGATTCAGTAGTATGTGATGTGCCAAAGATAGTTTTGGAACTGAGACCCGGAGTCACAGCAATTCTCAACATGAGTTCACTCTTTAAAAAAACAAAAAAAAATCCTTCTTCCCAACGTTCTCCTTAAAGCTTTACAAAGTGCTTTCATGCATCAGCTCACGCGTGTCTCACTAAAGCCTGTAATGCAGGCAGAGGGAAGTATTATGATCTCTATCTGGTAAATAAGGAAACTGAGTTTCAGAGAGGCTCAAAGGCCCAAGACCCTATAAAGGGAGAGGCAAAACACAAACCTAGGACCCCTCTCTCCCCGGCCAGAACTCATCCTCCTAGTTTCAGGTGGTTGTAAATTTCAACTGACATGCATAGAGGAGTGTCAGGTTAAAGGGAGGAGGGGATATTGGTGTTGAGGCCTGGAAGGATAAACAGAAGTCTACCAAGTAGATGAGAGGAAGGGAGAAGAAGGATCTTCTCAGCAAAGGACAGAAAGAGCAAAAGCACAGAAAAATGGCAAGTGTGTTATTTGCTCAAGAAATGGCAAGCAGTTCAGTGTAGCTGGGGCCTAGAGTACAAGCTGAGAGGGCTCAGCTAAGAATGAGAATAGAAAAGTAAGCAGGAAATCATACAACACTTATGGACGTCAATTCTTATAAAAGCTTTACCCTGTGACCCAATGATGCTACATTTGGAAGTACATCCAATGGCTATCTCCATACATGCACAAAATGACTTATGTACAAGGTTCTTCATAGCTGCACTTTCTGGACTAGCAAAATACTGGAAAGAACCCAAGCATCCACCAACAGAGCACTAATTAAATAAACTACGGTATATCTTCACAACAGATTACTATGTACCTGTAAGAAAAAAATAAGGACAATCTCTAGATATGGAAAAATCTTTAGAAAATGTTATTAAGTGAAAATAGGAAAGTGCAGATCTTTTCTGTAAGTTCAAAGTTACATATTTAAAAATCATGTTTTTTTTTTTTTTTTTTTTTTTTTTTTTTTTTGAGACGGAGTCTTGCTCTGCCACCCAGGCTGGAGTGCAGTGGCCGGATCTCAGCTCACTGCAAGCTCCGCCTCCCGGGTTTACGCCATTCTCCTGCCTCAGCCTCCCGAGTAGCTGGGACTACAGGCGCCCGCCTCGTCGCCCGGCTAGTTTTTTGTATTTTTAAGTAGAGACAGGGTTTCACCGTATTAGCCAGGATGGTCTCGATCTCCTGACCTCGTGATCCGCCCGTCTTGGCCTCCCAAAGTGCTGGGATTACAGGCTTGAGCCACCGCGCCTGGCCTAAAAATCATGTTTAATAGTAGTGTACGTAAGGTGCTGCATTCACACAAAAAAATAGAATATAAGGCCAGATATTCAGTTTTGTGTGTGTTTGCATAAAATACTGGAAGGATATGCATGAAATTAATAAAAAGAGTTATACAGGATGGAGACAAGGGAGGAAGACTTCTTACTGTGAACCTTTTAAATATCATTCAATCTTTGAACCACATAAATATATGATTACCTATTCAAAATGAAAAACTGCATTTTAAAATGTCTTTAGCTAAATGAGTTAAAAACTTATGTCTACACAAAAGACTGCACACAAATATTTATAACAGCTATGTTCATAATTGCCAAACTTTAGAATGAACTAAGATGTCCTTCAATGGGTGAATGGAAAAATAACCTGGTATATCCAGACAATGGAATATTGTTCAGTGATAAAAAGAAATGCGTCATCAAGCTTGGAAAAGACAGGAAGAAACCTTAAATGCACATTACTAAGTTAAAAAAGCCAATCTGAAAAGGCTACACACTGAATGATTCCAACTATGTGACATTTTAGGAAAGGCAAAAGCATGGACACAGTAAGATCAGTGATTTCTGGGGGCTAGGGTAGGTGGGTGAATTGGTGGAGCACAGAACCTCTAGGGTAGCAAAAGTATTCTCTATGAGTCTACAATGGTTTGTCATTATACATATAGGTACACCCACAGGATATACAACACAAAGAGTATAAACTATGAACTTTAGTTAATAATACTGTATCAGGCCGGGCTCAATGGCTCACACCCATAATCCCAGCACTTTGGGAGGCCAAGGCGGGTGGATCACTTGAGGTCAGGAGTTCAAGACAGCCTGGTCAACATGGTGAAATCCCGTTTCTACTAAAAATACAAAAATTAGCCGGGCATGATGGTGGGCACCTGTAATCCCAGCTATTTGGAAGGCTGAAGCAAGAGCATTGCTTGAACCCGGGAGCTGGAGGTTGCAGTGAGCCGAGATCATGCCACTGCACTCTAGCCTGGGTGACAAAGCTAGAGTCTGTCTCAGAAAACAAAATATATATATACTGTGTCAATACTGGCCCATCAATTGTAGCAAATGTACCACACTGATGCCAGACGTTACTAGCAGGGGAAACTGGGGGCAGGGTAAGGGGCTGTTTAGGAACTCTGTGCCTTCCGTTCATTTTTCTGTAAACATAAAACTGCTCTAAAAATAGTCTATTAATTTAAAATAGAAAAGAAAGAGAATAAAAGAAAGGAAAAGTGAGCAGGCTGCCAGTTGGGAAGAGTTCTGAATGGCACACAAATCAGCTTGGACTCTCATCCTTTAAACAATACGAAACACTTTTCAGCAAGGGAGTGATAGAGCTATGTTCTGGGAAGAAAATTTTGGTAACCCTGTAGGGAGAAGAAACAGGAGAAAGAGACCCAGGGACGAATAAGATTGTAGCAGAAGAGAGATGGACTCAGTCTGAACGAGTCAGGGGCAGCGGGGAGGAGATGGACACACAAGAGAGGGGGCAGCGGGACTCAGTGACAGCTGTCCCTGTGCACTGGGGATGGGGGCAGGGGGAAGTGAGGGTCAATGTTTCCTGTGGGCTTCTAGCATAAACGTGGCCGACAATGGTGCTGTTAGAGCAACAGGGATATATGAGCTGGGGGAAATGAATTTGCTTTCTTACCTGTGAGGTTATTTCACCTGCAGAATATGCAAGTGGGAATGCAAAGAGGAAGCTCAAAACACAGGTATGGAACTCAGAAGAGAGGTCAGAGCTGCCTTAGAGGCTAATTATGGTATATATCACACTGTACTTATGGAAGGGGATAGGATTTAACCTAAATATATCTGAGTAATCATAAACCATTGTTAACTAGCAAAAGAAATCTAGCCTCGCCCTTAAAATAATTGTAACCATGAGAGTAAAGTAAGAGTTAAGTAGCCTATCCTCCAAAAAAGAAAACAAAATGTTTTGAAATATTCATTTCAGACATGTTTATAAATTGTCTTGTGTGATTTTTGAAGTTACTATGGCTACTTAACAAATTACCCCAAAATTTAGTGGTATAAAACACCTTTTTTAATGCTCATGGATTTGAACAGCAAATAGCAGGGATAATGTGTCTCCACTCCAGTGTCTGGGGCCTGGGATCATCTGAGAGACCGAGGAACAAGAGAGAGAGTAGCAAGAGAGAGAGAGAGAGGAAAGAGAGAGAGAGAGAGAGGCTGTATCCTTTTATGGCCCAGCCCTGGAAGTCACATAGCATCACTTCCACCATGCTCCACTGGTCAGAGCAATCACAAGCCCTCAAAGATTCACAGTGAGAGTGAAGGGCGTAGACTCACCTTTCCCTCTTCATGGGAGGAGTGCCCTTCGCACCGGAAGAAGGGCACGTGGGATGGGATTTGGTGCAGCCACCTTTGGGAACTTAAATCTGCCCATGTGAAAATCAAAGATTATTTTAGTTTGTATGTCTCTCGGGAAAAAAAGGGTAGAAATGTTCAGGAAGGACAGACAGGGAAGGTCAGTAACAACTCAAACCAGCAAACTTTATCCACACTGAGTCCACTCTATTCCAGGAAAAGAGAGAAACATTTGGACCCAAATAACGTGGACATTCACTCACTGATGAATAACCACCCCTTTAAAACCTAACATGCTCACCAGGGAACCTAGCACTCTTCTTCACCTGTAGGAAAGGAAAGTCTCACTAAAGTTTCAGGGGTTTTTATTAAGTTAGTGGCTCAGTAAGAGAGGAAAGTGGGTCTGGTGAAAGCCCAGTAGGAGACAGTCTGCCACCAGACCATCCAGACAGCCCATGTGAAGTCCTGCCCACTTGCCTGTTCATTTCAGTGCCTTTGTTAAATTCATGTAAAATAAGCAGCCCCTCATAGAGTTCTGTTCCTCTTTGGTGCCGATTACTGCTTTTAAAGAACTGAAACAGAGCCAGTGATTTAAGATTTAGATAAGAAAATAAAATACACATTGGACGTAATGGAAGAGTTTAAGAAAAAAAAAGGAAAATACAAATTGATGAATGCCTATTTGAAACCAAGCACAAACATCAGAAAAATCAGTTTATTTTGTGAAGCACAGAGCACCAAAGAATAGAGGTTATGCAGTGAAAAGAGCTTCTTCATTTACTAGCCCTAATTTATTTTCTGCAGATTTTCATTTCAAATTACCATCTAAACACACACACACAGAGAAACACACACAGGTAAATATACTTATAAATAAAACATAACCAAGAAGGTTATGCCCTGAATGCAAAGATGGTTCAATTTATCACATAAAGAAAAAAATAAGTGATTATCTCCATAAGTACTGAAAAGATATCTAACAAAATTTAATATCTATTCCTGAGTTGTTATTTTTAGAAATACTCAAAATAGAAATTCATGTATACTTTTTTTTTTTTTTTTTTAAAGAGATGGGGTCTTACCATGTTGTCCAGGCTACTCTCAACTTCCTGGGCTCAAGTGATCCTCCCACTTCAGCCTCCAGGGTATCTGGGACTACAGGCATGTGTCACTGTACCCGGCTTATGTATACTTTTTAACATAACCCAGGTACAATGGCACATAAAACTACATAAATCTCAATCCCAAAATCACCAGCTTACTTAATAGGGAAGCACTAGAGACAGCCCCACTCAGGTCAGGTGCAGAGCCAAGGACAACCACTATTTCAACTACTACTTAACATAAAACCTGAGATATAAGCCAAAGCAATAAAACAAGAAAACAATTAAAGACAGAAGAACAACTAAACAGTCTCTATGTGCGGGTGATATAACAATATACCTGGAAACCCCAAGAGAATCAATGATAAAAGTTGACACAACCAATAAAAGAATTTAGTAAAATGGCAGAAAGTACAATTAACATAAAATAGCCATTGTGAAAGTCTGACAACACATTCTGGGAATATGAAGAAACAAGCATTGTCATACAGTGCTGATGCAAACGCAAAATGGTACACCACCTATGGAAGGAAATTTGATAATATTTAATAAAACTACATTTTTATTTACCTGTGACCCAGCAATTTCATTTATAGGCATCTATCCCAAAGAAATACTGACAAAAATAGTATTTTTAAAAGACTCAAAATAAGAATGGATAATGTTTTATCATGATAAAAATATATAAACTGAGGCCAGACACTAGGACAGATGCATAAGGCTGTTATCCACTTCAGTGTTGTTTGTAATAGCAATAGACTGAAAACAACCCAAATGTCCAGCAGCAATATGGGGCTGGTTAACTATGATAACATCCATAGAATGAAACACCACGCAGTTCTAAATGAGGAATTATGAGCTGCATGTACTGTAGGGAGTGATCTCCAGAATATGTTTTAAGTTGAAAAATACAAAGTAGAGATTCAACCTTAGAAAGCTGATTGAAGAAAATAAAATAGTAAAATAAAAATGAAACAAAATGCAAAGTAGAGAAAAGTATACATGGCATGCTGCTGTTAATCAAAGAAAGGAGGAAAGGGACCAGGATGAACACACACCTGTGTATGTGATTTATTACATATATATGTGTAATTTTGCAAATGGAAGGATAAACCAAGATCTTCCAAAACTTGATTACCTATAGGGGAAAAGATCATGGAGTAAAGGGGACAAGGATAGAAGTCAGACTTCTGTGAATAAATCTTGTTTTTTAGATTTCACTTCAGAACTATGTACATATTTTACTTAATTACAAAACAACGGCCATAGCAATGAGCATAGAGCTCTCCCATGACCTTGTTTTCAAGGCTATGAGCAAACCTGCATGGAAACAGGAATCAGCAGAACTGACATGACAGCTCTGACTTGTGAGCAAGCTTCCAAGAAAAGAGAAAAGAGAGTAAGTGTTACTCACGAGACTGCAATGCACGACGTACCTCAACCTTGCTCTCCTGTTCGTGATCAGCAGCCGAGAAATACACAACCTCTTGCACTTCATCTCTGGGTCGGGCTGAATTTTTCCCAAATACCACCAGACCATCCTTAGCACGTGGAGGGAAGGCCACAAAACAGTAACTTGGAGGAGCTGCAGCCATCCTGAAAAGAGAATGCCAGCGAGAGTGGAAGTAGGCCTCACATGGAACATTGCAACGGTGAGTTCTTCAAACATATTTCACCAGCTAAAAGGGTTTTACTATTCAACTGTGCACAGCTAGCTCATTAAAAGATCCCAGCTGGCAAATGAAGGTGGGGCGCCTGCAGTGGAATGACAGAGCCACCAAGACCAGATATTGTTTAATACTCTGTGGGATTAAATGAGCTCAGATTTGCAACAAACCACGGCGGCAGCCAAAAGTGCAGTGACGT
Source organism: Rhinopithecus roxellana (assembly GCF_007565055.1). Taxonomy (NCBI): domain Eukaryota; kingdom Metazoa; phylum Chordata; class Mammalia; order Primates; family Cercopithecidae; genus Rhinopithecus; species Rhinopithecus roxellana. The sequence continues at coordinate 13,499,511 of NC_044566.1, forward strand.
GGGAGAAAGGAAAGGAGGTTATTGTTTTAGGCAGAAGACACAGACACACACCACACATACACACACTGCAATCTGTTCACAGTAATAAAATAATAAATAAACATACCTTAATACTAACTACACAAGTGTCTCAGATCCAGAGATGCATAGCCACCACATAACAGATTTGGGGTGTGATGAGGAAATGGGTCTAGAGATCAATTGAAAGATACCCTGCTTTGTTGTTTTCAGTAGTTTTATTCCACCTCGACGACGTAACACTCCAACACCTTTTGGTTTTCTGTCCACCTCCCCAGCTGCTCCTGGACTGGCTTGTTCTACCTGGCCAGTGCACATTCTCACTGCTTCATCCTTCTTTCCTCATTTAATGCTCTTTTCTATCTGGGAAAATGCATCCATGCTCAGCGATTCCCTTGTCAGTTACACGCTGATGACTTATACATTTAATTGCAGCTGGGTTCTCATCTTAAGCCTCTGACCTACAGACCCAACTGCCTGCCTGATATCTGAAGCTGATTTCATCTTCTTCCCTTTTCAAGGTTCTTTATCTTGGTAGCCAAGGTAACCATCCTTGCCATTTGCTTCTCCATTATCTAATATGTCACCAAGTACTGTACATTCTGTCTCCTAAATCTCTATGGAAACCTCCCACTCCTCTCCACCTCCACTGCCACCACCCTGCACCAAGCCACTATCATCTCCAGCCTGGACCACTATGGTAACCTCCTGAGGGGTTGCTTCAAAACCTCTATTACTCCCCACTCCAAAACATTCTCCACACTGCAGCCAAAGTGATCCTTTTAGAAGGAAGATTTGATCATGTCATTCCTGCTTAAAATACTTCAGCAGTTTCCCAAGGCTTTTGGAATAAAGACCAAAATATGATGAAGTTTGTTCCCCCTTCCAAGCCCCATCTTCTACCACTCACCCCTCCACTCTCGCAATGCCGGCACACAGGCCTTTTTCTAGTTCTTCCAGTGCCCGCCAGACCTCTGCACATGTTCCACCCTTTGTCCTAACCATTCCCTTCCCTGCTTCCTGTGCCAAAACTATCTGCCTGGTTAACTCCTGCTCTTTCTCATACCAGCTCAAATATCACTCTAGTACTCTAATTTGTGTTGCTGTACTATACACTCTCATAGGATCCTGTCCTTTTCCTTCAAAGTAATTATCATCATCTGAAATGCTTGTTTATTTTATTACCAACAATCAATATTTAGTCTCTCCCAGCAAAATTAAGCAATATGAAAGCAAGGACCTTTCTCTTTTGCACACCGCTGTAACCGCAGCTTTACACTATGTCTTATGCAGAGCAGATTTTAAATAAGTGATAAACAAGTGTTCTTTTCCTGTTTATTAATAGTCCACCATAATGAAGCTGACTCTCTAACATCTCTCTTTTCTCCCGCCATGCCTCTGCACCTGGTTTGAATGCCCTTCCCTTAGTCTTTGTACATATCCTTCAGGATCTGATTCAAAACCCCTTTCTCTCATAAAGACTTCTATAAAGGACTCTCATTTATTCAGCATCCACAAGCACTAATACATCCATTTTGTTCTAAAATAATGTACATTTGTTGCTTGTATATTTCTTTACCTGTTTCAAAGAAAGCTCCCTGAAGGCAGGACTCATGCCATCCAACCATAGTAGCCCTTTCCCCAACCCCTGGCATTACAGGTACTCAAGAAACATTATCTAGTGTACCAGCTATTGTATTTGTATCATCAATTATCCAACTTCCATGTGTTTTATTTTACAAGTCTGAAATATAAGTGAGAAGTAAAGCAATGTTTTCAGAGAAGCACTAGAATGGGATTCAAAACTCAGCTCCACCACCCACTAGCTGTGTGACCTGCTTAAGTTACTTCACCTCTCTGAGCCTAGGTTTCCCTTTTGCAAATGTTTTGCCCTAGCCCACAGGTTTATCATGAGTATCAAACAAAATGATGCTTGAGAAGATATTATGCAAACTGTGGAGGCTGCATAAGTATAGGATACTTTATTTGCTGGCTGGGTGTGGTGGCTCATGTCGGTAATCCCAGCACTTTGAGAGGCCAAGGCAGGCAGATCACTTGAGCCTAGAAGTTTGAGACCAGCCTGGGCAACATGGAGAGACCCTGTGTCTACAAAAAATACAAAAATTAGCCGGGTGTGGTGACGTGCACCTGTAGTCCCAGCTACTTGGGAGGCTGAGGTGGGAGGATCATTTGAGCCTGGAGAGGTTGAGGCTGAGGCTGCAGTGAGTGGAGATCACACCCCTGCACTCCAGCCTGGGCACAGAGTGAGACCCTGTCTCAAAAAAAAAAAACAAAAAAAAAAAAACAAAGCAACTTTATTTTGGGTTTGACGGTTAAAACAGAGCTGTATCTAAAATTTTCTGTTAAGCAAACCAATCAAAATCTACTTGCCTCATTCCTAATTAGAGCAATTATCAAATTGCAGAGTCATCAATATTCTATGTTTAGAAACCTCTTTGTACGGGACTGTATTGCTATTTCTATATCCAGTCTACTTCAGGTTAATGTCTATATGCACACTCAAGAGCTCTTCCCTGCATTGTTTATGGTAGGCCCCTCCCCAGAGTGCAGAGAAATGGGGGACCCCCACAATTCTGAAAATAATTCCCTCCTAGCTCAGTAAAATATCACCCCTTCCCTCTGGGAAAGAAAAGCCAGAAAGATAAAGAGGCTCCAGTTCTTTCTCCCCTTAACCTTTCCCATTTTCACAAAAACGGCTTTATCTTCAGACTGGAGGAGTAGAGAGAGATAAACAAAGAATGTGCATGCACAAGAAAGACCTAGAATAATTATGAAATCAAATGCCTTTATAGAGTGCTACTAGAATCTGGGCATCGGGGGAATTGCTGGTGGAGACAAATAGAGTGAAGCAGACCCAGAGGAAGATAAGATGGGGAAAGGATGCATTTCTCTTGTGTGATGCCTCGAGTATCTTATATGCTCCCTCTCTCCCCATCATTGGGCCATTTCAAAAGAGCTGGTGTCTTGCCTAGGAGCAGAACCTTACTTTATTTGATCCTTAAAAATGGTAGAAATCCACCAAAATGCATTTATGAGATTTATCTATAGAATATAAATAAAACCCACGGGGTTTGGGGCAAGCACCTATTATTCAGCCAAGGCACCTGCTTAGTCAGCAAGTCATCTGGGTCGTATGATCATGAGGAGGATACAGGCAACAGAAGCCTAGGGGTATGTGGGCCAAGGGAGGCCAGCTTTTCCACTGAATTTTGTGAATGACTGGGAATGCCAGCAGGGAGCAGAGTTTCAACGTCTGTTTTAAAAATTAAAAAGCTAGATGAACTAGCAAATTGTACATCACATCTAGGAGCAAACTAGCCCAGGCTAACTGTCCATTAATTTTTCCTGAATCACCATGTGTGCACTGACTAGCTTCAGAGATGACTTTTCTGAAAAGAAAATTTTCTGTAGAAAATTCCAAAAGAATTTTCAATATGGTGACCACTAGCCTCAGGCAGCTAGGAAGTGTAGTTAGAACGATGAAGGAGCAGAGTTTTCCATTTTATTCAAAACTTTAATTAATTTTCATTTAAATAGCCACATGTAGCTAGTGGAAACTCCATTGGACGGAACAGTGATACAGTGTCCCAAATAAACCCAGAAATGAAGATTTTCATATTAAGCCTTCCAGTGATCTCAGAAGTACTTATTTGTGAAGTCCTCTTATTCTAAGGATAAAATGTGCTTTCATCCACATAAACTGAATTAGCAAAGAGGAGGTGGGACACTTCTGGAAGACTGAAGAAAACAAACATTAGGAAGCAGCTACGGAACTCACCAGGCTGACTTAGATTATGTAAGTTAAAGGTGATCAGCGTTCTAGATGCCAATTACACTTCTCTTGGTGCGAATCTGATATCCTGACTCTGAAAACACCATGGGAGTGGCCCTCATTACTATCTGGGAATCCTTTGTGTACTTGTCTGGCCAATTCCTCTATTTCCTAAATGAATTTTTGACACCTTCACTTTTCTTCAAATCTCCACCCACCTCCTCTAAGCAGAGGTCTCACTTTCTATTCCACAAAAGACAGGTGAATGGAGGGAGAATGCTTCGGAGAGAGGATATGCAGGCCTGAAGGCCCTGCAACTAGGGAAAAGGTACGGAGCCAAGAAATTAAAAAGCTGATGCAACTGAGTCCAGAGAAAGGAGGGAAGAGGCCTGGAGAGGCGGGTAGATGGGCAGGTCCACATTGAGCCTTGAAGGTCACATCAAGGACTTTGATGTCTATTTCACAATACACAGTAAATCACTGAAGGCTTTTAAGCCAGGTTTTAGATTGACAATTGCATACAGACAATGTCAAAGAAGTTGCCTGTGATAGGAAGGAAACCACAAAGCGGATGGAAATGATGAAAATAGAGTAAGTAATTTCATTTCTATGTACTTACCCTAAGGAAGCGATCAGGAATATGGGCAAGGGGTATGCATAAGTGTTCACATAGTGGTATTCATACAGGTGAAAAACTGAAACTTACTTGTCCAGCATCAGAGAACTGGCTGAAAATGTCTGCTACATCTATCGGGTAGAACACTATAAGCCCTAAATATATGTTTGTGAAGAGTTTTTAATTGCATGAAGAAATGATTTGAGGGGGCAAGATAAATTATCTTAATTATTTAAAATATACGTAGAAAAAGACTATGCCCAAATACTTGCCCAGGAAATGTACTCAAAATATTAACAGTGGGAGCCCAGCAGTGAAATATTCTTTGCTTTTTCATCTTTTCCTCTAATTTCCAACTTATATCCTATAAGTATTTTTATTGATATAATCCCAGAAATGATTTTTAAAGTAAACCCAGGAGAGAATAGCAATTTAGGAATTTTATTTTAAAGAAAAATTTTAGTTCTGCTTCTATATCCTAATACATCTGAAATTTCAAAAGGGGCAAATTCTTATATGAGTTATAGCTAGGATGAATTTTTTTATTTGGCCTTGTTCTCTGATACTTTCTTTTACCTTTTTTACACCCTGCCCAACTCAGAGTTGCTCAGAGAGCACACAAAGTTTCATTACTATGTTTCACACATATAGTGAGTTGGCCTCCTACCGTTGTCCATGTGGGAAAATAAAAACTGGCCAGTCTGGAAGCCAGAGCTCTCATGAACCTGAGATGAAACCTTTCTGAAAGTGGTTCAAAGGAATTCAATTCTCTTCCTATTATTTGTCAAAATATTGGGTAACATACCAGATATTCACACTAAAAAGAAAAAAAAAATCTGACGTTACGTCATTTATATATTACATAAAACATGCATTTTTAAATATTTGTTTACATGATTCTTTTTTTTTTTTTTTTTTTTTTTTTTGAGACAGAGTCTTGCTCTGTCACCCAGGCTGGAGTGCAGTGGTGTGATCTTGGCTCACTGCAACCTCCACCTCCTGGGTTCAAGCAATTCTCCTGCCTCAGCCTCCTGAGTAGCTGGGATTACAGGTGCACACCACCATGCCCAGGATATTTTTTGTATTTTTAGTAGAGACGGGGTTTCACCATGCTGGCCAGGCTGCTTTCAAACTCCTGACATCATGATCCGTCTGCCTTGCCCTCCCAAAGTACCGGGATTACAGGCGTGAGCCACCGTGCCCAGCCTACATGATTCTTAAAAACTGTTAAATTATTCATGCATGACACAAGAAGCTGACTTTAAGATTTTTCTCCTTTTCCTTTATAACCTCATACAATATTATGAAATGTATATTCTCCTTCACAAAGAAAAAAAAAAGAGTCTAAAATTCAATTAACTCCCAATCACATACACGAATACAAAAACTTAGAACATGAGAAAACTTATTTATATTCAGCTTTGAAAAGTAGAATATAAGCATTTGATATGGGATTTTCCATCATAACTACATTCTACTTAAACCGGTGTTAAAATCAGTGAACAGTTTGTCCAGAAATAAAGCCATAATTGATGGCTTCTTAAAAAACGTACTTGTTTTGAGGCATAATTCTGAAGCTGCTTTCTGAGCCGTGGGGACCCAGAAATGGGAGTGGGGTTGCAGTGTTACGCTATAGGCCTGAAACTGGATGCGGGTGTGTCCAAAGCAGTGTTTTCCTAACTGTATGTTGTGGCCTTTTTGTGGTTTACGGAATCAATTTAGTGGATGGGAACAAGTTTTTTTAGAAAAGCATTTTTAGAAAGAATTTATGCATCTCACACAGTAAGGGTAAGTACTGATGCAAGAAACTCTAATTTCAAGTTTGGGTACATACACATGCACATATAAGTGTCTACAGGTATTAAGTTGAGATGTAACATTTCTTACTCTGAGTCTTAAGGAAAAAACTTAAAAGCAACAGGCTAAAAGGGCAGGTCTGCTGAATAAGGCTTCTTTGTGGCAAATACCCATTAGGATTCTTGCCAGGTTAGCAATACACTGACAGTTCTAATTAACGAAACACTCCAATTTAACTCCCATAGATGGGTAGGCTGACAGGCATTTCCTAAGAGGCCCTTGTTAAGAGTATTTTAAAGTGCATTTGTCTGTAGTTTGTACTATACATTTATGTTCTGTGTGTTTTCCAACTGATTAATGTTGCATGCTATGGGAGGAGAGGAGATATTAAAGACTGAAGTTTAGGATAAGGATGGAAGTTGTAAATGTAAAGGTATCATGTAGCTGGTATTATTTTTGTGGTAGAGAAAAGAAGTCAGATTATTTACGTTGGCAGAGCATGAAAAAATATCTGCTACTTTTTCTCCTAGGCCCTCCTCCAATCGGTTCTCAGTGTGAGCCACTAGCTTTCCTTCAGACCAACGCTGTCCAGGAGAATTTTCTGAGGTGATGGAAATAGTCTCTATCTGCACCATCCAATACAGTAGTCACCAGCCAGATGGGCTATCTGGTACTTGAAATGTGGCTAGTGCAATGAAGGAACCAAATTTTTAATTAATTTCAAATTAAACAGCCATTATTAGGCTAAGTGAGATAAGCCAGTCATGAAAAAACTTACATAAGGCACCTAGAATAGTAAAACTCATAGAAATAGAAAGTAGAATGGTGGTTGCCAAGGGCTGGGCAGAAGGGAATGCGTTGTTTACAATCTGGGTACAGATTTCAGTTTTGCAAGATGAAAAAGCTCTGGAGATCAGTTGTGCAACAATATGGATGTCTTTAACACTTCTGAACTGTACAGTTAAAAAATGATTAAGATGGTAAATTTTATGCTATGTGCATTTCACCACAATTAGAAATAAAAATTAGAAAATTAAAGAGCCACATGTGGCCAGAGGCTACCGTATTAGACCATCCAGCTTTAGCTACTGTGCCATTGGCTATGGTAAAGCATCCCTAAGCTTACTTTCTAAGCACCATTGTCCTCCTTAACAAACTTCTTTCAGGATTCATGACTTCCTCTTGGGAACAAGACAGTAGTGCTTCCCTGGAGCTTACTGCAAAGGAGCTGCGTGTACCAACATTCATCCTCTGACTGGTGGCAGGAGGCCCAAGTTCAGGCTTGAGGGACTGGAGTACTGTACTCCCGTAACTAGGAGACCGCATACAGAATGTCTAGCTGAGGAGGGAGGAAGCTGTGTGGGAGAAAAGGTCTTTGTCCTCAAGTTCAGTGAGTAGTTATTGAAGGTGTGAATGCTCTGAGCCAAGGCAAGGGTTCTTTTGCATGACTGCCAGCCCGCCTTGCCTCTTTATCTCAATGATGCACACAGTATCCCTCATCAGTTACCTTACCCATTAAAAAGGAAGCCTTGAGCTGCCTAAGAAAACAACTGTCTATATAAGCTATTGGTTTATTACACGTCTTGTAAGTACCGATGACAAACTGCCTTTAGTTACGTAAAGAATGAAACTCAAATATCCAGCTAGGCTTCCCTATTCTCCACACTACCACCTTTACTGAGCAGACTGAATACATTTAAATTCAATGTCTGTGAATTACCACCTTCCAGAAAAGCAAAGGAGAAATTATTTTATTATACTCTTCATTAATAAATTCATTTTTAAATGACTGTCACTCCTGCTGAACTGAAAATAGGACAAATGATACTCATTTATAAATTGATTTTTTCTGTTGTAAACCTTCTATTGAAATAGGAATAAATGAAGTGTTTGGGAAAGGAATTATCTAATTAAAAATTGGGATGTAAATGCCAGCTGATGAAAGTCATCTATATAAATTAGCTCAGACTCATCAAGCTCTGGCCAAAAGAAAGAAAGATTTTTACTAAGTGTTTCATTAAAAGCTCATGAGAGTAGAGCATAAAGCTTTGGGACTCCACAGTCAGGGAATTCCAGCTCCTAATATTCAATGCCTTGAATGAGGAGCCATGTAATGGAAGAATAACTGTATGGGCTATTAAGTGAGTAAGCAGGCTTTGAAGCCCACCTAGTTTCAAATCTCAGCCCTGTCACTTCTCCAAGCTTTTATAAAAAAGGGATAATGATAGGTAGTTCATTCTTCCCAGGGTTGCAGTGAGATTTAAATGAGATAATGCTTGTACCTACTTACAAAGTGCTCAGAATACCACCTGGGACACAGCAAGGACTCAATCACTGTGAGAACAAGAGAAGGATACATAATGAAAGCGTTCCCTTTGTCACACTCTATCTGTTCAGACTTCAGACACTTTCCTTGAAGTGTCTAAATGCTCCTTCACCTTTTGAAGATTTGCTTCATTGTCATTTCATGTCTTTTAAGAGCTGCTTAACAGTCTCTTTCTCCAATTTCAAGGGCAATATCTACTTCTGACAGTTAACTCTGGTCTTCAGTGCCGGTCTGCAGCTGACATACTTCCCAGCAACGTGGTGTTGAACAGGGGTGACAGACTGCAGATTTGGTCGGTTTGGCCCAGAGTGCTGCATTAGATTGTGTTTTTAGAAATCTGAATTAGCAGCTAATATTTTAAGATCTAGAGATTTCCTATAGACACTCAGATATTTGGCTTCTGCTAAAAACTCAAAGATCTGGCAACACTGGATCCATATTCCCGCATGATGGCAAGACTGGAGTTCGGTAGTGGCTCCTCTAACCAGGGCCTATGTTTCCTATTGTCCCCTCCACTCTGACACAGAGGCCAATGAAAGGGCCACCTCTCATCATCTTTGTGTAATTGTACTCACTGATACTGCCTGCCTAGTCCTGCGGCCCCATGTGTATAGGTACAAAAGGATGACACACTTTAGAAATACCAGGCCCTAGTACCCATCCTGACTCCTCTAACTCTGAACCAGAGTTTCCTCATATAGAAATGGAATTAACCCCCCATACACAACACGGCACTTGGATTTATATGAAGCATGCGGAAAGCACCTAGTAGTGTGGCTATATACAGCAGGCACTCAGTGTTCACTCTCCTCCCTGCTACTACTCACTCATGATGCATTTGCCAGGTTTGCACCAATCCTTACTATGCTCCTTCACCCTCTCACCAACAGTTTTCACCTGGCATAGAAGACACACTCATGTCCCAAAGTGTAACTAAAATGTACTTAACAGGGCAAATCTCTAGATCTAACCATCGACTTATAAGGAATACAAATGACACCATGGGAATATGATCAGCAATATCCAGACTACGGACAACTCTATAGGACAAAGCTGATTTCTTCAACAACAACAACAAACATACGCACAAGAAAAAAAGATTAAGAGATGGAGTTACCTAAGAGATGTATCAACAATTGCAATGAACATAACTTATTTGGATCCTGATTTAATAAACTATACAGACATTTTGTAACACAATGGGGTAATATGAACACTGATGCCACATTTGATGATAACTTAAAGAATGATTGTTAATGTCTTAGATATGATCCTGGTGGTGCTGTGGTTATGTCTATAAAAAGAGTCCATTTCTTTTAGAGATTTAGGCTCAGATATTTCCATGTGAAATGATGGAATAGAAGTAATGCAGAGTGGGGCGAGAGGGTGAGAGCTCAGATGAAACAAGATAGCTATGAAGTAAAAATTGTTAAAACTGGGTGATGAGTACATAGGGTTTGCTTTGCTGTTCTCTTTTGTAGATGCTTTGAATTTTCTATAATAAATAACTTGTGAAAAGCAAAGCACACAAGGTGTTTCAAGTTCTTTAAGGTTAGAAATAGCACTAGACTGATACAAGAAATGTTTCCTTGGAGTTTCTACATGTAACTTATTTGAGGGCTCAGGTACCTCCCCGAGGAAGGAATCCTGGGGTATGAAGAATGGGGAGGGATTTTAGTTTGGCATGGTACGTTCAGGCACTAGGGGAAGAGAAGAGTCCAGTTCCCTTTACCTTTGCTTCATTTCTTTTCCTCAAGTTTTAAAACATCAGTCTCTTCTCATACGACTTCTAGTCTCATGAGGGCAAGGACTCAAGTATATCCTTATTTCCCTGGCATTAACACAGAGACTGGCACATAATAAGATCTCAATAGATGTATGCCGAGCAGCTGAAGGGAAAGGGGATATGCATATTTCATCTTCAATGAGGGAAAAAAATCAGCAAAATCTCAATTCAACAAGGTCCTCCCAGGCTGTGGTTCAATCCATGCTATTTGGCCAAGCATTACAGTGGTCTGGGGAGCTTGTGAAAATGGCAGATGTGGCTAGACACTCCCACCTCAGAGATTCTGATTCAGTAGGTCCAAGCTGAGATCACAGGAAGGATATTTTTTAACAAACGCCCAGGTGATTCTGATCCAGTCAGTTCAGACTGGTGTATCATATCCACTGAGTATTTCTAATTCACTAAAACTGGTAAGAACTGTCCTTTGAATACTTTTTTCTTAATGGCAGAAATTATCACAAAGTAGTTTGGTATTCTGTCCCCAAAACACTGCAATTTAGGTGATTAGAGGTAGGAAAATGAAAACAGCCTCTACTTAAAAATTGAAAAACCAAAATTCTAGGAAATTAATGACTACTCAACTTGACCATAACTTGATAAATTAATGGACTACTTAATGGTACACTCCCTTTCCCCCACCAACACACCAAAGAGAGCCATTTAGATGACCATAAGAATCAAAAAAACAAAACAAAACATATTTATAATATGCAATTGGCTACCTATATATATCATGGAAAGCTGAGAAATACATAAATACATACAGAAAAGCTGATGAAATGAAAAGAGGTCACACAAATGTATACATGGTATCACTGAAAGTGTGCACATTATCTAGATAAATTGCAAAAAGGTTTTAAATAAATGCAGGCCAGGTTTAGTGGCTCATGCCTGTAATCTCAGCACTTCGGGAAGCCAAGGCAGGAGGATTGCTTGAGCCTAGGAGTTCAAGACTAGCGTGGGCAATATAGGGAGATCCCATCTCTACAAAAGAAAAAGAAAAAAAAATTAATTAGCTGAGCATGGTGGCACACACCTGTAGTCCCAGCTACTCAGGAGGCTGAGGTGGGAGAATCACTTGAGCCTGGGAGGCAGAGGTTGCAGTGAGCTGAGATCACACCACTGCACTCCAGCATGGGGCGACACGGTGAGACCTTGTCTCAAAAATAAGTAAGATTTTTTAAACAAAAAGTGCAATTAAAATTTTAATAATAATAATAATATCTCTGGATTACAGAATTCTGGGCAATTTCTTTTTTTTCTTTCTTTTGAGACAGAGTCTTGCTCTGTCGCCCAGGCTGGAGTGCAGTGGTGCGATCTTGGCTCACTGCAAGCTCCGTCTCCCAGGTTCACGCCATTCTCCTGTCTAAGCCTCCTGAGTAGCTGGGACCACAGGCACCCATCGCCACACCCGGCTAATTTTTTTTTGTATTTTTACTAGAGATGGGGTTTCACCGTGTTAGCCAGGTTGGTCTCGATCTCCTGACCTCATGATCCACCTGCCTCGGCCTCCTAAATTACTGGGATTACAGGCGTGAGCCACTGTGCCTCCCCGGCAATTTCTTAATCTCTATGTATTCAGACATTTTTAAATTTTCCACATGAAAATGTAGAATTTGTAATGAAAATATTTTTTAAAAAAAGAAAATAAAGAGTTACATGAAAATAATCTGTTACCCAATTAATTGCAGCTAAAAAGTATGGCCTTGCAATAGGGCAGAGACTCTGGGAGAACCTCATAGCTCAGCCATGGCAAACAAACTAATTGTACCTTTTGGCCACATCTGATTTTGCCTCATTTGCAAGATACAGTCATAATGAGAAATATGAATTAAAGCAAAATGTCTAATTTATTGTCGCGATTCATATGGCAGATTAGTAACTAGGCAAATATAGAGTTCAATGGAATGTTGTGCTTCAAAATCTACATTTATTCATAGGTAACTAATTATTTTACAAAACTATTCAAGTCACTTCAGAATTTACCTATAATGCAAAATATTTTTATATGCTGTTTCCCATTTTTTTTTTGTTTTTTTTTTTGAGACGGAGTCTTGCTCTGTCCCACAGGCTGGAGTGCAGTGGCGCGATCTCAGCTCACTGCAAGCGCCACCTCCTGGGTTCACGCCATTCTCCTGCCTCAGCCTCCCGAGTTCCCGTACAGGCACCCGCCACCACACTAGGCTAATTTTTTTTTGTATTTTTAGTAGAGATGGGGTTTCACCATGTTAGCCAGGATGGTCTCGATCTCCTGACCTCATGATCCGCCCGCCTCGGCCTCCCAAAGTGCTGGGATTACAGGCGTGAGCCACCGCACCCAGCCCCCAATTTTTTAATGTCAAAAATTTTCGGCCGGGTGCGGTGGCTCACGCCTGTAATCCCAGCACTTTGGGAGGCCGAGGCGGGTGGGTCACAAGGTCAGGAGTTTGAGACCAGCCTGACCAACATGGTGAAACCCTGTCTCTACTGAAAATACAAAAAATTAGCCAGGCATGGTAGTGGGCGCCTGTAATCCCAGCTACTCAGGAGGCTGAGGCAGCAGAATGGCTTGAACCCAGGAGGCGGAGGTTGTGGTGAGCTGAGATCACGCCACTGCACTCCAGCCTGGGTGACAGAGCAGGATTCCATCTCAAAAAAAAAAAGAAAAAACAATTCATGAACATTTCCACATAAAGTCATTGTAATTTGCTGGGGAAAATATGTGATGAATATATGTTATGAATTTAGTAACACTTTTAATGAATCTGTATGTATGCAATGACAATAGAGTCCTTACATAGTTGAAAAATAATAGTGTAGTGAAAAATAACTGTGCACATTCAATGCTGGGACACACTCAAATTCAAGGACCACCTACAAGAACTCTACCATACCCAGTGATTCTCTACCCACCCCTCTGTGCATTTAAAATATGATCCCACTTTTTAAAAATGCAGTCTTCATGCACATCTGTCACGTAAGAACTCTTTTATGGATTTGATAAGTGAAGGAAAGAGGAGAGATTAATTGAATGGCATCCATTCTTGGATACTTTTTTAAAAAATGCATTAAGGAACAGATGACTTATGTAGGATTCATTTTTACTCAAGCCAACCAAATTAGAAAAATATAGTTAGATCAAGTTCACTGTAAGAAAGATGTTTTCCTATACATGGCAGGTTGGAAAACAATTTTCCTTCTTTCATAGAAAAATAAAGGAAGAAAATGATTTGCATAAGATTATCCCTACAGGCTGGACCTATGCAGTCAGGATAATCACTCTAAGAGGTTACATTATGGCTTTTTTAAAAAGTCAGATAGACCCAGATTCCAGGTGTTACTCCTCTACTTACTAAGCTCCTTATCTGTACAATGGTGCCATGTCAACCATGTACAGTTATGAGGATTACATGAGATAATATATGTAGAGTGTCTGGAATAGAGATAAATTCAAGAAAGGTTTGTTCCTTTAACTTGATCATAAAGAACAGGGTTCTAGGACTGTAATGATGATGGACACAAAGGATGAAGGATGTGTTTGAAATAGGCAGGCTGTGGTTAGCTGCCAAAAGCATTCTCTGTGGGAAATAGGGAGGTACTGAGCAAGCCACATCTCGGGTCCTTTCATTACCTCCTGTTCTTATTTTTGACATTACTGCCATTGAGTCCACTAATTTGGCAAGGTTGCTTTGAATTATGACCTTCCTATTCCCACCATCTGTCTTCCTCTCCCATCAAAACAGTGCATTGTCTATTCTGATCTTTTCCCATTAATGTGATTTGATATGTACTTTGTTAACTCTGTAAACTGGGATTTAAAAAAAAAAAATTTCTCAGTCATCCTTAAAATGGTCGTTAGCCATTTAACTCTCCATCACTAAAAGATTAGCCAAACATTCATTTCCTACAGAAGAAATAAGGTAATAAGATATAAATTTTCCTGGTCCAAAAACAAAGGGTTACTTTTAACTACTTTGTAAAAGTCCATTAATAACGTCCATTAATTCTAGAGCTACTTGTTGTGTTTTATCATTATCAAATGTAAACCATTTTATTATCAAAAAGGAATCTATATACATATAATGATTATGTATATACCTATATATGCATGCATATACATTTATGTAAATGTAAATATAGGTAGGTACATAGAAAGATAGGCACATAGATGGATGGATAGATTTTAAAAGACCCAGAAGGATTAACATCTAACTGAGAATTGAGAGTGAGAGTAAAGATGGGGATAAGGGGATAGAAACTTTAAATTTTACTTTATCTAGTTATATAGTTTTAAAATTCTTTACAGCAACTCATATTGTTTTATTGGTCTTTTAATTATTTTCTAAAATCTGATCATTTCAGTGCTTAAGAAGAACACTTTAAGACATTTCACTAATTCTTCCAGGTCACTAGGGCACTGCTAAGTGCAATAAAAAAAATACACTAAAGCTTTACCTTAAGAAAGAGGTGAAAAAGACACTCAGAAAAGCTTTTGATCACTACATAATTTTAGTTGGGATTTTTAAGCCAGATGAGTTACTAACATTTATTTTGAGTCCCTAACCACCTACGAGCACTATATTCAACTGCAGGGAAAATGGAGCTAAGATGTCTCAAGGTTTTTATCATTTGGATGAAGAGTTGTCTATGCACACAACCAAGAGAGAAAGGTAGTAACCCCACTTAGGATATTGATCTGAAATGCTTCTGAGAGCTTTCAAAGATGCCTAGCTGACAGGGGAGTAAATTAAGCACTGGGAGATTTAGGTTAAATATATAATCATTAAGAACAGAAGAAGGGATCATGAACCATCTCAAGCCCTTTCTCCCAGCTTCAGGTGAAGTTCAAGTTGGGAGGCCCCAGGCTCCCTACCCACTAGACTGAATTCCACCCAGTTCCCTTCAGCCCCATACAAGATTGGGTGAGGGCCCTAATGACACTGGGAGCTTCTGAGGAAAGGAGGACAGGTAGATGTGACTAACACATACATTGCTTCTTACCTTCTTGGACATAAAGAACCTCGCCTATCACAAAAAAAATTCATGAATGAGAGTATGTGGTCTTTGCCATACCTTCCACCTATGAGAGCTTCATAACCATGCCTAAGAGATGTTGAGTAGAACATTCCATAGAAGGCTCAGATTGCGGGTAGGTATGGGAGTGAGGGTAGAAAGGAGGCAAAGAATGGCAGGAAAGGACATGCCTGTCACCTAGTACAGGCTAGGCACAAAGTCTTGGAGGCCTGTGGCTGATATGCTCTGATACAAAGCAAGCAATACTCTAGCTCACCCCCACTGACTCTTTTCCACACTTACGGGCTCTTCCATTGGTTTGTTTCCCAGATCAAACTTTTAAAATATTGACAAAGTGTTTCCAGTGTTCCTCTGGGTCTATGATTGGAATTATACTGAATTTACAGATTCATTTGACAGGGGTAGCTAAAATAATCACAATCATAACATCTAAAAATTTATGTTAGAACATTAAGCATTCACTATATGCTTAATAACATGCTAAGTCATATATATACATATGTGTGCGTGTGTAATCACTTCATCCTCACAATAACCCATCACACAGATATTATCTCCATTTTACAGCTGAGAAAATGGAAGCTACAAATGGTGAAGTGGCCAGGTGCTACAGCCCATGCCTGTAATCACAGTAGTTTGGGAGGCTAAGGCAGCAGGATCAGTTGGGTCCAGGAGTTCAAGACCATTCTGGGCAACCCAGGGAGACCCTATCTCTACAAAAAAATAAAAATAAATTAATCAGGTTTAGTGGTGCACACTTGTGGTTCCAGCTACTCGGAAGGCTGAGGTGAGAGGACAGACTGAACCCGGGTGGGAGTGACCCATGAATATGCCAATGCACTCCAGCCTGGACAACAGAGCGAAACCCTGTCTCAAAAAAAAAAAAAAAAAAGAAAAGAAAAGAAAAGAAAAAGAAAAATGGTGACATGGTGAAGTATTTTGCTCAGGGTTATATAACAAATAAGCAGTAATAAGTAGTGGAGTGAAAATTCAGACTCCAAAATGCTCTTAAACACAGGCTGCCCTGACTCTATCTTCCCGATCAAGAGCAAGAAGTGTTGAAGTGTCTCTTCTTCTTTTTTTTTTTGAGACTGAGTCTTACCCTGTTGCCCAGGCTGGAGTGCAATGGCAATCTCGGCTCACCACAATCTCCACCTCCCAGGTTCAAGCAATTCTCCTGCCTCAGCCTCCCAAGTAGCTCGGATTACAGGCACGCACCTCCAGGCCCAGCTAATTTTTGTATTTTCAGTAGAGATGGGGTTTCACCATGTTGGCCAGGCTGGTCTCGAACTCC
This sequence comes from Rhinopithecus roxellana, assembly GCF_007565055.1. NCBI lineage: Eukaryota > Metazoa > Chordata > Mammalia > Primates > Cercopithecidae > Rhinopithecus > Rhinopithecus roxellana. Next base: position 13,516,154 of record NC_044566.1, read on the forward strand.
TGACCTCGTGATCCGCCCACCTCGGCCTCCCAAAGTGCTGGGATTACAGGTGTGAGCCACCATGCCCTGCGTGTCTCTTCTTTGGTGCGAGCTTTTTTTTATAAGTTCATCATTAGAGTTCTACAGTTTTCTTTATAGGGATTCTACCATTTTATGTCAGTTTACTAGACAGAGATGCACAAATCCTCAATGAAGAAAACTCTTAAGACTTTATGGTGACATGGCAGAAGATTTAAAAAACAGAGAATGTTCCTGTTCTTTGCTAGAAAGATTCAGTGTATGTAAAAGAGTCAGCCCTCCCTAAATTAATCTGTGGAGTCAATATGACAGCTATCAACATATAAATAGGGCTTTTGGAGAAAATCTGACAAAAAATGATCTTGAGGTCCATCTGCAAAGGATATGTGGGTGGGATTAGCCAAGTTTCAGAAATGAAAATTAATAAGGAAATACTAGACTTGCATGGAATTAAACTATATTATAAAGTTTCAGTATTAAGATAGTTTGTTACTGATAGAATCAGAAGTAGAAAGTCCTGAAATATAGGCATATAATGTAGGAAATTAGCATATGATGAAGACTGAATTTGAAACTGAGATGAATAAGTGTTGCCAGAATAACTGACTATAACAGGATGGGGAAAGGAGGAATGAAATCTGTTGAGATGGGCCAGGCGCAGTGGCTCACGCCTGTAATCCCAGCACTTTGGGAGTCTGAGGTGGGTGGGTTGCTTGAGGCTAGGAGTTTAAAAGTAGCCTGGCCAACATGGCATAACCCTATCTCTACTAAAAATACAAAAATCAGTCAGGCATGGTGGCACACACCTGTAATCCAAGCTACTCGGGAAGGTGAGACACAAGAATCGCTCGAACCCAGGAGGCGGAGGTTGCAGTGAGCTGAGATCGCACCACTGCACTTCAGCCTGGGCGACAGAGTGAGACTGTCTCCAAAAAAAAAAAAAAGAAAGAAATCTGTTGAGATCCCCAATTCACTCCTAAGCCAAAATAAATTATTATAATTTATAATTTTAAATTTTTACAATTAAAACCACAAAAATACAAATCATATGGATAAATTTTAAAAATAACATTAGCAAGCAAAAACATAAACTCAATTCACCAAGGAAAATATAGACTTAATTATAAAATAACTTAAAATTTCTTGTGGGATAAAATTTTTTTAATGAGAACCTGGGAAATACATCTGCATTATACATGAAAAAGAGATAATTTCCTTTAATATATATAGAGCTCTTACATATCAATAAGAAAAAGATGACCACCCCAAAGGAAAAATATGCAAAATATATAAGCACCAGTTAAAAGAATAATAAATATAAACAGCCAAAATATTTACTAGAAATATTTCTCTCACTCACAATTAAAGAATTACAAATTAAAGGGCCGGGCGCGGGGGCTCACACCTGTAATCCCAGCACTTTGGGAGGCTGAGGTCTTGAGGTTGGGCGTGGTGGCAGATGCCTGTAATCCCAGAGGTTGGGACAGGAGAATCGCTTGAACCTGGGGCGGAGATTGCAGTGAGCCAAGACAGCACCACTGTACTCCAGCCTGGGTGACAGAGCTAGACTCTGTCTCGAAAAAAAAGAAAAAAAGGAATTACAAATTAAAATAAGGTGCCATTTAAATACATAAGGTGAACAAAGATTTAAAAATTTGATAATATCTAGACTTGACTTGTGTGGGGAAAGTAGCTTTGGGTAATTTGGCTAAATCTAACAAATTAAACGTGATCAGTGAAGTTGGTAGATAGCTCTTGTTCATCTCATTTTAAAAGGAAAGAGACCAGGCTGGGCGCGGTGGCTTATGCCTGTAATCCCAGGACTTTGGGAGGCTGAGGCAGGCAGATCACAAGGTCAGGTGTTCGAGATGAGCCTGACCAACATGGTGAAACCCCGTTTCTACTAAAATATACAAAAATTAGCTGGGCATGGTGGTGCACGCCTGTAATCCCAGCTACTCAGGAGACTGAAGCAGAAGAAATCACTTGAACTGGGGGGACAAAGGTTACAGTGAACTGAGATCAGGCCACTGCACTCCAGCCTGGGCAACAGAGTGAGACTCTGTCTCAAAAAATAAATAAATAAAAATAAAAATAAAATAAAATAAAAGGAAGGAGACTGATAAGTGGTGTGCTCAAGGCCAAACTCCTAATTATAGGTGGGACCAGAGCTAGGTCCCAGGGCCCTCTCTCTGTACTGGGATGCATTCATCTCATTTGGATATGTGAACACAGACGTGTCAGAATGGGGAAGTTACTTTCCAATGCACTGTGCAGTTATGTCAGCTACTCAGGAGTCTGAGGCAAGAGAATCGCTTGAACCTGGGAGACGGAGGTTGCAGTGAGCCGAGACTGTGCCACTGTACTGTAGCCTGGGTGACGGAGGGAGGCCCTGTCTCAAATGAAAGAGAGAGAAAGAAAGAGAAAGAGACAGAGAAAGAAAGAGCAAGATAGATGCGAACCATATTTGCAATTTTATATTTTCTAGTAGCCACATTTTTAAAAGTAAAGAGAAACTGGTGGAATTATTTTTAGTAATATATTTTACCCAATATATCCAACATATTACTTCAATATAAAATCAATATAAAATTATGAGACATTTTAAATCCTTTCTTCATATTAAATTTTTGAAATTGTGTGTGTATTTTACACTCAATGTATCTCAATACAAACCAGCTGCATTTCAAGTGCTCAACAGCCACATGAGGCTGGTGGCTACCAGATGAAACAGCACAGATCTAGATTCTCTAATGAAAATGGATCAAAAAAAATCATTTATCTGTTTCTTATTATTCTTCAACAGACACAAATTGCATGCATTTCTGTATTTTTACAACTTGTTATTTTAAATATCTTTGGCATATCTTCACATTCATCCTCTAATTCAAATTATTTTTCTAAATGGCACGTCTCATCAGCATCTGTCTTCACTTCGACATATATATTCATATCTAGCTCCTATCTGCTCCACTGCCTCAAGACATTCTCCCTGTTCCCTGCCTCCTGCCACCTTCTCCCTCTGCACATCACTGGCTGTGAAGGTTCAGATGCCCAGAAGAAACATTTTCCATACCTTCACCACCTCTTCACACTAACCATGCACAATTTCTAGCTCTGCTTTAGTAGATCTAAGGTCACTGACTCATGACTCAGAAAAGTCAAATGCAAATCACAGGAAAAGCCTGTCTTCACTGCTTCAAAGTTATGTTTAAAATAGGCTTGTTATTTACTTTTACTTAAAATTAGAAAGTCAAAAAAAATGAAATGCATGGCCCACTTTGGTTCCTTTTCAAAATAAACTGGTCTAATGGTTCTCCACAAACACAAGCAACTAAATTTTTAATCAAAAAATGTACTTCTCGCCTCAAAGACTTTACTAAAATAATGTTTTTGGCTCTTAACTATAGAAACAGTTTCAACACTGGAAAATGTGAACATGAGGTAGGTACAGCTTAAGAAGTTAAAAGTCTTGAATTAAGAAATTAAGGTGTTGTCATTGACTTTAAACACCTATAGACTTTGTAATTCATATTATAGTTTGGTTTCCCATTGCTAGAAGTGTTTGCCTTCCTAATAATGACAGACTTGCTCTTCTCCCCCAGGCTCTAAAAGGTAGCATGTGGAACCCTGGGGAGTTATGAGACCTGGATTTGGGTCCTCACTGCCAGTTGCCAGCCAGCTATATGACCTTGGAGTCCATTCGCCCCGCTGGCCTCAGCCTTCCTGCTGTAAAAAGGGGGTTGACAGCATGCTCCTTCAGGCTGCCTCCAGCTCTGCCCCGACCTTAGCTCATCCTCCTCTTTTCCATTATCCCTGAAGCATTTGCCTCCTCATGCATCTCCTCCTACCAAAAGACAAGATGGCTGGCAGCACGGAAGTGAAAAGGGAAAGGCTGTTTAAAAAAAAAAAAATTCTAAAATGAGTCACCTTTCAAGAATTTCCCATTTCCTCATGCCTGGGTGCTTGCTCGTGTCACTAAATCAGTTCTTCCAATGAAACTTGCTCTAAGAACCTGGTATTTGTTATGTGCACTGCTCTTGGATGATGTTTATAATGTGCACCAATCTCTTTTAAGAGCTCGTAGGTATCAAACAACCTCCAGGTTGTGCATCAAAAAGACATCAGCAGCCACAGAGTCAACTTTAGTTGAGCCTGGAGAAAATCAGACTAAAACCGTAGAGTTTTAACTAGGTTTTGTATCAGCTTTTGATAAGTTAGGAAAAATAATTACAGCTCTCCAAACTTCCCACTTAACATCTCCCAGGACCCTGCAGCACCTTAAAATCTAGCCAGCTCCAAGAATCACTCCCTACTCTGTACCCAGGGAGCCTTGACTCACACTAATTCCCTCCCTGAAGCTTAAATCAGGGGGCGGCTGATGGCTGTGGTCTGTGCTGCTTCCGTCTGGCCTGATTTTTCATGCTGCCATTTTGAATTAGCACTGGTTTCCTCTGCAACTGATGCATCTTCTAACCAGGCTGGGAACACAACACGCACGCACACACACGCACGCACCCACGCACGCACGCACCCCACCGGGCTGCAGGACGCGAGCGTAAGTCAAGGCACTTGCAAGCTAGAATCAGGCAGAAAATCCAGAAAAGCCACGTTATTTAACAGAACCCTACAAGGTCAGCTTTGAGTCAAGGCAGGTAACAGTTTCCTTCGATGTTTTCATGGACATTTTTATTCCCAAATCCGAGTTCTCCTCAATTCTTTAAAGTTCAGTCGCCCCTCCTGCTTTGCAGACCACATTCCTCTCGGCCCTCACGAGTGAGGTCGCCAAATACTCGACGCCTCAAGAGCAAGCCGAGGAGGCAGAGGCCCACCAAGCCGGACAATCCCTATCCCGGGAACACGCGCCGACCTCTCGGCAGCCCCGCCCGGCGCCCCGCGGAGAAAACGCCCGGGTCCTCTTCGAGGGAAGTTGTGTCAAGTCCCACGCTCGGCCCGCGAAGAACCCAGCTGCGGCCCGCGCGCGTCGGCCTAGCGGGGAGGTTGTCCCGGGACACGGTGCAGCGGCCGCGGGCCAGCTGGACGCGGGCAGAGCCGGGCCGAAGGCGGCGGGCGTCTCCTGGCAGCCATGTTCGCGGCGCCGGCCCGCGCAGCAGGTACCGCACCTCGGGGAAGGTGCCCGGCTCGCGCCGGACCCCAGGGTGGCGAGGCCAGGGGCGCACGGGCACATCCCAGCGGGCAGCAGGTTGGCTGCCAGGCAAAGGAAACCCAGGAAGAGCAGCGCGGGGAACCCGGCTGCGGTGCGGGAGCCCAGGGCGGGCATCCCTCCCCTACACCCCCGCAGTCCCCGAGCCGAGTCACCCCGGCTTCAGGCCGAGGCCACTTCTCCTCTGACCACCCCCCCCCCCCGCCCAGGCTCCCAGCCCGCCCGGGCCAGCACCTAGAATCGGCCTGGGTTAACGCTACCCGCGGGTTCGGAAGGACAGAGGGAGGAGATGAGGCGCGGGAGGTGGCGATGGCGGGTGGGGGTGAAACCGCCCGGGAAGCAGCGCTGCAAATGCCCTGCGCTCCCAGACGCGGCTCACCTGGGGCGGCGGGATCCGGGCTCCGGACTCCGCTCTCGGTTCTGCGGTGCTGAGGCTGCGGCCGCCGAGGGTGCGGATGCTGCCGGGGCCGGATTACTGCGGCGACATCGGGGGCTGCAGCTGCAGTGACTGAGGCGGCCGCCGGGCGCTTCCCCCTACCCAGACTCCAGGCGCTGGGGCCCGCCGCCCCCCGCAGCAGCTGGCCCGACTCACGTGACCGCGGGGCCCACCCTCCACCTCCCCCACCCCGGCCCCCGGGGCCCCGCCGCACCCCGCGCGTCTGGCTGCAGGGGCCGCGGCGCTGCTCTCCGCCGAGTAGGGAGGGGGCCTGGGAGAGGGAGGAGCGGCTGAGAGGGCGGATCTCGCCGCAGAAAGTGGCCCCCTCTTTGCTAGATTTTTATTTCTTGGTTGTGGCTCTCAAAAGGGAGAACCTGGGCTTTAAGGAGCCAGGCCTGGCATCCTTTGGGCGCCTCTTCCCGACGTTTGGTTGCTACGTCCGGGCCTCGGCGCCCAAGCAAGATTTTCCAGGGTAGAAATGTGTCCTGTACCTTGTTGACTCGCACGTCCAAGTCAAGTCCCTGGTTTAAAAAGTGCCGTCCTGTACCATGTTGGTAAGCCAGACCCTGTCCCAGGTACCTGGACATTGTGGCCTAGAGAGGTTAAGTAACTTGTCCAAGGTCACACAGCACGTAGCAAAGCCAAGATTCCATAGCTGGGTTCGTTTATGTACAGGGACGTGTGTGTGTGTATGTGTCTCTGTGTGTGTGTTGATGCCAGCGTCAACTCCATCTTTTATAAGTAAATAAGAAAAGACTGTCTCAAGAGATATGAAGACATAGTTCACAGGAAACTAAATGCAATTCTACCCTGGCACATGAAAAGATATTCAGGCTCACTTAACTGCAAATCAAACATGTGGGGTAGCATCTTCCACCAGCCAGATTAACAAAAATCAAAACATTTTGAGTCTTGCTCTGTCGCCCAGGCTGGAATGCAGTGGCAAGATCTCGGCTCACTGCAACCTCCACCTCTTGCCTCCCGTCTCCCGGGTCCAAGTGATTCTCGTACCTCAGCCTCCCAAAGTAACTGAGACTACAGACCCACGCCACCAGCCTCGCTCATTTTTTTGATTTTTAGTAGAGATGGGGTTTCACCATGTTGCCCAGGCCGGTCTCAAACTCCTGAGCTCAGGCAATCCGCCTGCCTCTACTATCCAGCTTCCTTAAAAAAAGGAGAATGATCTTTATGTGCTAATACAAAACTGTTTCCAACCTATACTAACTAAAGAAAAATAAGCTAGGTGCAGAACGTTGTGTGTGTTATTTGTGGGAAAAAAAAAAATATATATATATATATATATATATATATAGTCTGTACTTATTTTTGTAAATGCATAGAATATCTTTGGAAGAGTACGTAAGAAACTGTAATAGTAGATGCCACCAGGGAGCAGAACAGGGAGTCTGGGTGCTGGGGAGAGAAGGAGACTTTTTTAAACCACGCCCTTTGTATGTTGAGCCTGTGCTTACAGTCTGACACGTGAGTGAACGGATAGTGGGAAAGGGCTGAGGAAGTTGGTGTAGGTACTGCAGAATAGAGCATTAGTTCATAGACTCTTGGAGCACAAAGGTAGTTTATTGTTCATTTAGTTTAGCCAAGAAAACTGTAGCCAATGAGTCTAAATAATCAATATTAGAAATTTCTAGCGGGCTTATTCCTGGGTTCCAGCCCAGATCTATGGAATTCAGAGTCTTTGGGGCTGGAGCCAGGGAACCCGCATTTTGTCAAGCTCTTTAGTTGTTTCTCTTGCACATTAAAGTCTGAAAGTCCATGGGTGTGTGGGTAGGGAGAGCATTAGGAAAAATAGCTAATGTATGCTGGGCTTAATACCTAAGTGATGGGTTGATAGGTGCAGCAAACCACCGTGACACATGTTTACCTATGTAACAAATCTGTGCATCCTGCACATATACCCCAGAACTTAAAATAAAAATAAAAATTTTTTTTTAAAGTCTGAGAGTCGCTGTTTTATTTTTTGTTTGTTTTGAGATGGGATCTTGCTCTGTCACCCAGCCTCGAGGGAAGTGGCTCACTGCAGCCTCTACCTCCTAGGCTCAAGTGATCCTCCTACCTCAGCTTCCTGAGTAGATGGGACTACAGGCATGCGCCACCATGCCTAACTACTTTCAAAAATATTTTTGTAGAAATGGGGTTTCACTCTGTTGCCCAGGCTGGTTTCAAGCTCCTGGACTCAAATCAGCCTCCTGCCTCAGCCTTCTAAAGTGTTAAGATTATAGACGTGAGCCACTGTGCCCAGCCAGAGTCACTGTTTTAAATGTCTAGTTTAAGAGTACACCACTACTAGAAAGGCAAATGCAATCCTATGCTTTCCTGTAGCCAGTATATGTCATTTGTGGTGTAAAGGATGACACTTGCACCCCACGCTGCTCCCTTGGAGGCAGCCATATGCTCAATACACAGAAAGGGGATACTGCCAACCTACCTGCCTGGCCTGAAATCTTTGAAGCCTGTTCGTTTGTCCCCACACAGCCACAGGAGCTGTGAGGCCAGGAACCCAGGAACACATTGAGATTGAAAGACACCTGCTTTCCCCAGGGTCTGCATGGAGAAGCTTATTATATGGCACTATGAACGCTTATTAAACAATAACAATGACTGGACCTGGTGGCTCACGCCTGTAATCCCAGCACTTTGGGAGACCGAGGTGGATGGATCACGAGGTCAGAAGATCAAGACCATCCTGGCCAACATGGTGAAACCCCAGCTCTACTGAAAATACAAATATTAGCTGTGTGTGGTGGTGCATGCCTGTAATCCCAGTTACTCGGGAGGCTGAGGCAGGAGAATAGCTTGAACGAGGGAGTCGGAGGTTTCAGTCAGCCAAGATTGTGCCATTGCACTCCAGCCTGAGTGAGAACTCTGTCAAAAAAAAAAAAAAAAACAGCAGCAATACATTTATTTTGTCTCTGCTTTGTATCCAAGAGATAGTCCCTACTATTATTTGAGCTGCATGAATAGAGATAAGAGAACAGAACCATCCAACAAATGTGGAGAACACCACGAAATATCAATAAGGGCTTTAATCATTGGCCTCTCAATTATGTGAGGTTTAACTTTGAGTAAATTATAAAATTATAAGATTTCTGTGAGCTAGCTTGCAAGGAAGAAAAAATGTCTTAAATGACTTGCAACTGTTACACAGTCATTTATATTCCATCTAGTCATATTCAGAGACTTAAGAGCTAATAAATAAGAGTATAACAGATTTCCTTTTTTCTCTTCTGCCCTGAGAAGGACATGATCTCTACAGAGGTTACTCTGCAGCTGAGGCAGAAGGAGATTATAGCTAGAGGCTGTCTGCTGAACACGTCTGGAGGGTACACTCAGTGATGACCACAGATACTAATAGTGTTTTCAGTTTGGAACAATTATGAATAAAGCTGCTAATAATATTTGTCTACAAGTTTTATGCAACTGTAGGTTTTCATTTCTCTTGGGTAAACATTAGGTTGATGCAAAAGTAATTGCAGTTTTTGCCATTACTGTTTTACAAATGGCAAAAACCCCAATTACTTTTGCACCAACCAACCTAATACTTAAGAGTGAAGTGGTGGCCGGGCACGGTGGCTCAAGCCTGTAATCCCAGCACTTTGGGAGGCCGAGATGGGCGGATCACGAGGTCAGGAGATCGAGATCATCCTGGCTAACACGGTGAAACCCCGTCTCTACTAAAAAAATACAAAAATCTAGCCAGGCGAGGTGGCGGGCGCCTGTAGTCCCAGCTACTCAGGAGGCTGAGGCAGGAGAATGGTGGGAACCCGGGAGGCGGAGCTTGCAGTGAGCTGAGATCCGGCCACTGCACTCCAGCCCCGGCGATAGAGCGAGACTCCATCTCAAAAAAAAAAAAAAGAAAAAGAGTGAGGTGGGTGAGTCATATGTCAGGTGTATAGTTAAATTTATAAAAACTTGCCAAACTGTATTCCAAAGTGGTTTTTACCATTTTACATTATATCAGAGATATATGAGAGTTCCAGTTGCTCCACATCCTTATCAACGCTTGCTATTGTCAGCCGTCTAAATTTTATCCATTCTCACAAATGTGTACTGGCATCTCCTGGTGGTTTTCATTTATATTGCCTTTTTTTTTTTTTTTTTTTTTTTTTTTGAGACACAGTCTCACTCTGTCTCCAGGCTGGAGTGCAATGGTGCGATCTTGGCTCACTGCAACCTCTGCCTCCTGGGTTCAAGCAATTCTCTTGCCTCAGCCTCCTGAGTAGCTGGGACTACAGGTGCACATCACCATACCTAGCTAATTTTTGTATCTTTAGTAGAGATGGGGTTTCACCATGTTGGCCAGGATAATCTTGATCTCTTGACCTCATGAGCCGCCTGCCTCGGCCTCCCAAAGTGCTGGGATTACAGGCATGAACCACCATGTCCAGCCTATATTTCTTTGCTGATTAATGATGGTAAGCAACTTTTCATATACTTGTTAGCCATTCATATATGTTCTTTTGGAAAGGGTTTAAGTCTCTTGCCTGTTTAAAAAGTTTTGTATTTTTCTTTAGTATTATTATTACATTTTAAGAATTCCTTATATCTGGATACAAGTTCTTTATCATATTTATGTATTACAAATATATTCTTTCAGTATATGTCTCACCATTTCATTTTATTAGTGGTAACTTTTGAAGAGAAGATTTTAATTTTGTTATGCTCAATTTATCAATAGTTTTTCTTTCATAGTTAATACTTTTTATGTCCTAAGAAATTTTGCCTAGTCCAAGTTTGCAAAGATTTTCTTCTATGTTTACATCCAGAGATGCATAGTTTTTTAGCTCTTATGTTAAGACCATGGTCCATTCAAGTTAATTTTTGAATAAAGGGAGGTAAAATTCCAAGTTTATTTATGTGATTATTCAACCATTCCAACACCATTTGTTTTCCCCCAGGATTTACCTTGCTATTGACAAAAGTCAATTGATCATGTAAATGTAGGTATATTTCTCAACTGTCTCTTCCATTCTATTGGTCTATATAATTATTCTTTTTTTTCTTTCTTTCTTTCTTTCTTTTTTTTTTTTGAGACAGAGTTTCACTCTTGTTGCCCAGGGTGCAGTGCAACTGCATCATCTTGGCTCACTGCAACCTCTGCCCTCTGGGTTCAAGTGATTCTCCTGCCTCAGCCTCCCAAATAGCTGAGATTACAGGCATGTGCCACCACACCTAGTTAATTTTGTATTTTTAGTGGAGAAGGAGTTTCTCCATGTTGGTCAGGCTGGTTTCAAACTCCTGACCTCAGGCAATCTGCCCACCTTGGCCTCCAAAAGTGCTGGGATTACAGGTGTGAGCCACCGTGCCCAGCTATGTATTTATTCTTACACCAATACTACACTCTCTTGATTACTGTAGATTTATATTAAGTCTTTAAGTCAGGCAGCTTAAGTCTTCCAACTTCGTTCTTTTTCAGAACTGTTTTGGCTACTCTAGGTACTCTGCACTTGGTTATAAATTTTAGAATCAGCTTGCCAATTCCTATACAAAATGCTGACTGGAATCACATTCAATCTATAGACCAATTTGAGAATTTACATATTAATAATATTGAATCTTCCAATCTATGAACATGATGTATTTCTCCATTTTTTTAGGTTGTCTGTAAGTTTTCTCAGCAAATATTTAGAGTTTTCAGCATACAGGTAGGTCTTGGACATATTTTATTTAATAGTTATTTCATGTTTTGGGGTGTTATTGTAACTAATCATTTTAAATTTTATTTTTCAATTGTTCATTGCTAGAATATAAAAATACAATTGGTTTTTGTATATGGATCTTATATCCTACAACTTTACTAAATATGCTTACAAATTCTATTAACTTTTTCATCATTCATTAGAATTTTCTCTGTACTCAATCATGTTGACTAAAAATACATTTTTAGTTATTCCTTTTCAATCTATTTGCCTTTTAATTCTTTTCCATATCTTATTGCATTTGCTAGGACCTACTTAATGCTAAAGAGGAAGAGTGAGAACAAACAAGTTCAGTCATTCACCACTAAGTATGATGTTATTTGTAGTTTTTTTATAGATACCATTTATCAGGTTGAGGAAGTTTCCATATTTTCCTACTTTGCTGAGAGTTTTGTTTTTTCGTTTGTTTTTAATGATGAATCAGTGTTGAATTTTGTCAGCTGCTTTTTCTGCATCTATTAAGATGATCAAATGCTTTTTATCCTCTATCCTGTAAATACGGTAAAATACGTTAATTGATTTCTAAATGTTTAACTGCATTTGGGGGATAAATCTCAATTTGGTTATGCTGCATTATCTTTCTTATATATTTCTAGGTTGAATGTGCTAATATTTTGCAAAACATTTTTGTGCCTATTTTTATGAGAGATATTGGCATATAGATTGATATGTAGTATTCTTTTCTGGTTTTGGTATATAGGTGATACTGACTTCATAATATAAGCTGGTAAGTGTGCCTCTTCTGTTTTCTGAGTATTTGTAGGACTGGTATTTTTCCTTCCTTGAGTATTTGATATAATTTGCCAATGACTTCATCAACCTGGAATGCAGTTTTGATTGTGAAAATATCTTAAATTATGAATAAGTTTCTTAATTGATATATGGTTATTCAGGTTTTTCCTTTGTCCTCAAGTCAATTTCAATAAATTATGTCTTTCAAAGAAATTGTCCATTACATGTGAGTTGGTGAATTCATCGGAAAAATAATTTATAGTATTTCTTTATTATCCCTTTATTATTCATAGCATCTGTAGCAGTGTCTCCTCCTCTGCATTTCTCTAGGTAATTTGTGTCTTTTTCTTTTTAAGGATTAGTCCAGTAGAGATTTATTGATTCCTTTGATCTTTTTGAGGAACCAAGTTTCAGTTTCATTGATTTTCTCTATTGTTTAAACTTTCTTTTATTTACTTTGAGTTTAATTTGCTTTTCTTTTTCTAGCTTCTTTGAACTTAGATCACTGATTTTTGATTATTTGTCTTTTCAAAGTATATGTAGGAATAAACCTTTGCCTTTAAAAATAAGCTTTATATAAGTATATAAAGGTATAAATTCCCCTCTAAGCACTGCTTTAGCAACATCCTCCAAATTTGATATGTTATGTATCAGTTTCTTCTGGTTGCTGTAACAAATTACCACAAACTTGGTGGCTTAAAACAACACAAACATTTCCTCACAGTTCTGGAAGTCAGATGTCTGAAATCAGTGTAACTGGGATGGACTCAACGTATTGACAGGATCTGGCACCATCCAGAGGCTCTAGGGGAGAATCTGTTCCTTGCTTCTGTCAGCATTTGGTGGCTGCCAGCATTCCTTGGCTTGTAGCCACATCACTGCAATCTTCTAGGCCAGCATCTTCTAATCTCTGTTTCTGTTCTGTCTTCACATAGCTTTCAAAACTCCCTGTGATCAAGTCTTCCTGTGCCTCCCTCATAAGGACACCTATGATTGCATTTAGGGACCGGCTGCTAATTTAGGATAATCTTCCCGTCTCAAGATCATTAACTTAATCATATCCATAAAGTCCTTTTTATTGCCATATAAGATAACATCACAAATTTCAGAAATTATGATGTAGATATCTTTTAGGAAGCCATTTTCATCATACCACATGTTGTATTTTCATTTTCATTCATTTTATTTCACTTCATTTTCGTATTTTCTAAGTTCTCGTATTTCTTTTCCCCGTGGGTATTTTGTTTTATGGCCCAGCTATGGACCATCTTGGTGAATTTTCCATGTGTGTGTGAAAAACCTGTGTATTCTGCTGTTGTTGAGGGTACTGTTTTATAAAAATCAATTAGATCAAGTTTGTTGATAGCATTGTTCAAGTCTTCTATTCCTTATAGATTTTTTTTTTCCATATTTGTTCTATCAGTTACTAAGAGAGGATTGCTGTAGCCTTGAACTGTATTTGTGGATCTTTCTATTTCTTTTAGTTCTGTCAATTTTTGCATCTTGTATTTTGAGGGTGTGTTATGAAGTATATACATAGAATTGCTATGAATTATTTTAAAATGTCTCTTTTTTCTCTCTGATAATATTTATTGTCCTGAAGTCTACCTAGTCTAATACTAACAAAGTCACCCTCCTGATGAGTGGTTGCATAGTACATTTTTTCATCCTTTTACTTTTAAACTATGTTTGTCTTTATAGTGGGATTTTGCAGATAGAATATAATTGGATCTTGCTTTTCATTCAATATGACTTTTTTTTAAATTTTAATTGGAGTGTTTTAATCAGTGTTTCTCAAATAGGGGCAATTTTGTACCCAGGGGACATTTCGCAATGTGTAGAGACATTTTTGGTTGTCACAATGGCAGAGGTCGAGGAAGTCTCTACTAGCATCTAGTTTATAAAGATCAGGAATGCTGTTGAACATTCTACAGTGCAAAGGATAGCCTCCTATAAGCAACAATATTTTGTTTTTGAGACTGGGTTTCACTCTGTTTCCCAGGTGGAGTACAGTGGCACATTCATGGTTCACTGCAGCCTGGGCCTCCCAGGTTCAAGTGATTCTCCCACCTCACCCTCCCTAGTAGTTGGGACTACAGGCCTGTGCCACCATGCCTGGCTAAGTTTTCTATATTTTGTAGAAATGGGGTTTGCCATGTTGTCCATGCTGGTCTTAAACTCCTGTGCTCAAGCAATCCACCCACCTCAGACTTCCAAAATGCTGGGATTACAGGTGTGAACCACTGTGCACAACCCCTACCACATTTTCTTGATCCATTAATCTGTTGATGGACACTTAAGGTGATTCTACATATTGGCTATTGTGAACAGTGCTGCAATAAACTTGGGGGTGGAGATATCTCTTTGAGACACTGATTTAATCCTTTGGATATACATCCAGTAGTGAGATTGCTGGATCATATGGTGATTCTTTTTTAGTTTTTTTGAGAAACCCCTGTACTCTTCTCCATAATGGCTGTACTAATTTACATTCCTATCAACAATGTAGGAGAGTTCCCTTTTCTCTGCATTTCTGCCTGTATTTGTTATTTTTTGTCTTTTTGATACCAGCCGTTCTAACTGGGGTGAGATGATACCTCATTGTGATTTTGATTTGCAGTTCCCTGATGATTAGAGATGTTGAGTATATTTTCATATACTTATTGGCCATCTGTATGTCTTCTTTTTAAAAATATCTATTCAGATTATTTGCTCATTTGTAAATTGGATTATTTGTTTGTTTGTTTGTTTTGCTGTTGAGATATTTGAATTCCTTGTATATTCTGAGTATTAATCCTTTGTCAGGTGAATAGTTTGGAAATATTTTCTCCCATTCTGTGGGTTGTCTCCTCACCTCACTGATTCATTTCTAGTTTTGAAAGATATTTTTGCTGAGTATGTAATTTTTGGTTGAGAACATTTTTCTTTCAGCACTTTAAAGGAACCATTCAGTTTTCATAAGACATTGCCATAAGGCTTGCATAATTTCTGAAGAAAAGTTTGTATTTGATTACTTTTCTTCCGCTGCTTATATCTTTTTTCCTATGGCTACTTTTAAGATTTTTCTCTTTATTTCAGGCTTTGAGGAATATGATTATGACGTATCTTGGTATGTTCTTTTCTGTGTTTATCCCACCTAGGCTTTATTGAGTTTCTAGGATCTGTAGGTTTATCATTCCCCTTAAATTTTGGGCCATTATTTCTTCAAATATTTTATCCAGTGCATCCTTCCCCTCACAAATTCAGGAACTCTGATTACACAGAGTTCCTGTGTATTTATGTTAGGCCACTGGATATTGTTCCATACATCACTGAGAGTCTGCTCTTCTGCTTTCAGTCTCTGCTCTCTGTGCTTTATTTTGAATAATTTTGCTTGGTATTTGTTCAAATTTAGTTATATTTTCTCCTGTAGCCTCTAATCTGCTATCATCTGTGAAATTTTTATAGCAGTAATGTATTTTTCCTTTTTTGAAGCTCAGTTTGGTTCTTTTTTTTTTTTTTTTTTTTGAGGTGGAGTCTTGCTCTGTCGCCCAGGCTGCAGTGCAGTGGCATGATCTCGGCTCACTGCAAGCCCCGCCTCCCAGGTTCACGCCATTATCCTGTCTCAGCCTCCCAAGTAGCTGGGACTACAGGCGCCCGCCACCATGCCCGGCTAATTTTTTGTACTTTTTTTTAGTAGAGATGGGGTTTCACCATGTTAGCCAGGATGGTCTCGATCTTCTGACCTCGTGATCCACCCGCCTCGGCCTCCCAAAGTGCTGGGATTACAGGCGTGAGCCATCGTGCCCAGCCGCCAGTTTGGTTCTTTTTATATTACCCATTCCTTTCATATGTATTTTTCTTTAAATCCCTGATCATATTTATAATATTTTAATAGCTGTTTTAAAGACCATGTATGCTAACTTCATAATTTCTGTCCATTTTTAATGTGTTGTTGATGATTGATTGATCTCCTGTTTCTGTGCCAGTCTTACAATTCAGATGCCAGGCTTTGTGAATTTTATGTTGTTGAGTGATGAACTTATTTTTTGTATTGCTTTAAAGAGTGTTGGTGTTGGGCCTTGTTCTAGTGCTCAACACGATGTGGAAGCTGCCAAAGCCGGGGCTTCCACCCTCTGAAGCCACAGCCCGAGCTGTACATTGGCCCCTTTCAGCCACAGCTGCAGTGGCTGGGACACACGGTACCAAGTTCCTAGGCTGCACACAACATGGGGACCCTGGACCCGACCCACAAAACCACTTTTTCCTCCTGGGCCTCCTGGCCTGGGATGGGAGGGGCTGCCCTGAAGATCTCTGGCATGGCCAGGAGACATTTTCCCCATAGTCTGGGGGATTAACATTAGGCTCCTTGCTACTTATGCAAATTTCTGCAGCAGGCTTGAATTTCTCCTCAGAAAATGGATTTTTCTTTTCTTTTCTTTTTTTTTTTTTTTTTTTTTTGAGACGGAGTCTCACTCTGTCACCCAGGCTGGAGTGCAGTGGCCGGATCTCAGCTCACTGCAAGCTCCGCCTCCCGGGATAACGCTATTCTCCTGCCTCAGCCTCCGGAGTAGCTGGGACTACAGGCGCCCACCACCTCGCCCGGCTAGTTTTTTTGTATTTTTTTTAGTAGAGACGGGGTTTCACCGTGTTAGCCAGAATGGTCTCGATCTCCTGACCTCGTGATCCGCCTGTCTCGGCCTCCCAAAGTGCTGGGATTACAGGCTTGAGCCACCGCGCCCGGCCGGATTTTTCTTTTCTACTGCATTGTCAGGCTGCAAATTTTCTGAACTTTATGCTGTTTTCCTTTTAAAACAGAATGTTTTTAACAGCACCCAAGTCACATTTTGAATGCTTTGCTGCTTAGAAATTTCTTCTGCCAGATACCCTAAATCATCTCTCTCAAGTTCAAAGTTCCATAGATCTCTAGGGCAGGGGCAAAACGCTGCCAGTCTCTTTGCTAAAACATAACAAGAGTCACCTTTGCTCCAGTTCCCAACAAGTTCCTCATCTCCATCTGAGACCACCTCAGCCTGGACCTTATTGTTCATATCACTATCAGCATTTTGTCAAAGCCATTCAACAAGTCTCTGGGAAGTTCCAAACTTTCTCACATTTTCCTGTCTTCTTCTGAACCCTCCAAACTGTTCCAACCTCTGCTGGTTACCCAGTTCCAAAGTTACTTCCACATTTTCAGGTATATTTTCAGCAACGCCCCACTCTACAGGTACCAATTTACTTTATTAGTTCATTTTCATGCTGCTGATAAAGATATGTCTGCAATTGGGAAGAAAAAGAGGTTTAATTGGACTTACGGTTCACATGGCTGGGGAGGCCACAGAATCATGGTGGGAGGTGAAAGTCACTTCTTACTTGGTGGCGGCAAGAGAAGAATGAAGAAGAAGCAAAAGCAGAAACCTCTGATAAACCCATCAGATCTCGTGAGGCTTATTCACTGTAATGAGAACAGCAAGGGAAAGACTGGCCCCCATGATTCAATTACCTCCCCCTGGGTCCCTCCCACAACAGGTGGGAATTCTGGGAGATACAATTCAAGTTGAGATTTGAGTGGAGACACAGCCAAACCATATCACTGTCCCTTCTCTTTGCCTCCAAGCAGAAAGCTGGGTGGTTATTTGTCTCATTTGTTTCCCATCTCTTGAGGATCACAAGAGAAAGGAAACAAATGCTCTGCCTGTTGTCCAATGTCTGACAATTGTTTCATGCATTTTGCTCCGTTTTCTAGTTGTTCACAATAGAACAGCAAGTCCTATAGCAGTTTTTCCTTCATAGGCAGATGTGAAAGTCTAGGAGCACAAATCTTATTGCCTCCAAGGAACCAAATGTCCTGGTGTAGACTCAACTAGACCCATTATTTAGGAAATACAAATGCACAGTCTATTTGTAGAACCTCTTCAACATACCAGTAAGAAACATTTATCTGACACATGTACCAAAAATTGCACTCTTGCTACAAGAATAAAAAAGGGGGCCGGGCATGGTGGCTCACGCCTGTAATCTCAGCACTTTGGGAGGCTGAGGTGGGCGGATCACGAGGTCAGGAGTTCAAGTCCAGCCTGGCCAACATGGTGAAACCCCATCTCTACTAAAAATACAAAAATTAGCTGGGTGTGGTGGCATGTTCCTGTAATCCCAGTTACTTGGGATGCTAAGGCGGAAGAGTCGCTTCAACCCAGGAGGCGGAGTTTGCAGGGGGCCGAGACCATGCCACTGCACTCCAGCGTGGCAACAGAGCATGACTCCGTCTCAAAAAAAAAAAAAAAAAAAAGGAACATCGTAGCCTCTCCTCTCAAGATGTCAGAGACAAGCAAGGAAATAAAGTATAGAGGTAATATAATTAGACATTGATTATATGTTGCTGTCAGGGTAACCAAAGGTTGGTTATACAAAAAAATACACGGATCTGACACATTAGGAAATGTAAGCAAGTTTAAAAGATGGCCATCTCTCTCAAAACTTCCTTTTATTAAAAATATTTTCTTAAATAGTCATAAATGAGGGTTACCCAAACCTAGACCATTAAAAAATTATATATGACAATTTTGCTTTGTCTTCTAAACAGTGTTATTGATTGACTAAAGAACCCTATGCATAGATTTTGAGGAGCTTGAAGTGCCATAGGTGTAATTGCGAAATGCCTTTAACACGTTGCATATAGAGGTATTTTCCACTTAGTACTTCTTTCAGTGTATAATAATAGGAGGAGGAAAAAAGACCTGTCACTGGGCAAACCTCACGGGAATGAACTACAGACGGTGCTGTGTGAATGAGGCACTTATGTATGGGTAAGAAAGCCTGCATAATTGCTTTATGTATAATCTTATGAGAACCAAACAAAGAAGCTGACAGAGAAGCCACGGAAAGATGAGAAAGAAAAGCACTAGTTAAGATTAGTCAGCCACCTGCCTTAATCCTGTGACAACTGTGTTTAGGAGGTTAGTTTTCTGAATTTGGTTACCATAGTAATAGACCTTTAGAATGTCCTTAAATCAATTTACAGAATTACTGTTCATATTAAGCAACACAAATAGGTTTTAGGTTGTTAACATCTATTTTTAAATTATTTTTAGAAATGAAATGATCCATCAAGCCCTTTAGATATATAATTTAGAGAACCAAAAATTGTATTTTGGCAAAGGGAAGTTGTAAGGTCCTATTCATTATTATTGGGTGATGGGTTTGTAAGTTCAATAATTCAGATATGTCATCTTAATGAATGACTCCTAATACATTTTAAATAAGATAGAGTTCATGAATGTTTTAGACCTAGCTTTAAAACCAAATATGTATGCTTCACACTCATTCCTACACCTCTAGGAGTCATCTGTGGGTTTAGCCAATTATATGGATAATTTAAAGGGGAGTTGCTGAGACCTGATCTAGTGATCATCCAAGAGCCGCCTAGAGGAGTCAGACTTGGGAATTTCAACCAAACTCTTCCTTTTTTTTTTTCTTCTAGTTTACGTGTGTGGAAAAGGCCCACTTCATTTTATGCAGTTTTTAAATTTGGCTTTTTAATATTCTAGTGACATCTGAAGCTACTTTTTAACAGTTGAAGGCTTATCCAGAATTGTAAAAGTTGATTCTCTTATATCTGCAATTGCAAGACCACTGCTCACTTCAAATATTAATAATATAAAACTTTAAACAAAAGCTGCAATTTTCTAATTCTTCAGAGAACTAAACAAAATCTGCTTAAATTGCCGTAGATTGGCGTTCAGTTAAAGGAAGACTTCGTTCATGCTATGAGTGATTAAAGGATTCCTGGCCAGGTATGGTAGCTCACAACTGTCATCTCAGCACTTTGGAAAGCAAGGTAGGAGGACCTTTTGAGGTCAGGAATTTGAGATCAGCATGGGTAACATAGCCAGAACCCCGTCTCTACAAAAAATTTTAAAAGTAGCCCGGTATGGTGGCGCGTGCCTGCAGATTATTTGAGCCCAGAAGTTGGAATGGAGGTATAATTGCACTATTGCACTCCAGCCTGGGAGACAGAGTTTGTTTTGTTAGTTTCAAACAAAACAAAAATCCCCAGTGATTCCATGTAGGAAATTTCTCTGACTCTAGAGAAAGAATATTTTGTTTGAGGCATCCTTATATTTTCCATGAACCACGGAAAAACTAGTATTAGTTTATTTCATGTCAGATGAATCGCCTGACTTTAAGAGAATTGGGAATAATCTAGATACATGAAAATATTTTAGTGTTTAAATTCCTGATTATTTTTCACTTTCCTTTTCATTGACTTTCTACCCTTAATCATAAACGTAGCCCTGGGTTTTCACTATTCTTATTACATCCCTTGTACTGCTGGTTCTAGATCCTGTAGAGCTGCAATCAGTGTCTTGTTCACCTTTGAATTTCACAAAGCACCTATCATATTAAAATAAAAATTAAAGGTGAAAATTATCTTACCATCAAATGAATTTATCAGATAATCTGTTTAGCCTTACCCTGTATACAAAGAAAGGACTGAGCTTTAAGAAGTACTAGACAGGCCGGGCGTGGTGGCTCACGCCTGTAATCCCAGCACTTTGGGAGGCCGAGAGGGGAGGATCATGAGGTCAGGAGATTGAGACCATCCTGGCTAACACAGTGAAACCCCGTCTCTACTAAAAATACAAAAAATTAGCCGGCCTGGTGGCAGGTGCCTGTAGTCCCAGCTACTTGGGAGGCTGAGGCAGGAGAATGGCCTGAACCAGGGAGGCGGAGCTTGCAGTGAGACGAGATTGCGCCACTGCACTCTAGCCTGGGGAAGAGAGCAAAACTCCGTCTCAAAAAAAAAAAAAAAAGAAGTACTAGACAATGTCCAGACTAGCCAAATCCATAGAGAAAGTAGACTGGTGATTGCTTAGGGCTGGGGGAGTTAGGGAAGGTGAGGAGTAACTGCTAATGGGCACAGGCATGTCTTTTTGAGGTGATGAAATGTTCTAACAGTAATTGTGTTGATGGTTGCACAACTCTGAATATACCAAAATTTATTGAACTGTAAAAAAAATTGTACTACATATTAACTTTAAAAAAATAAAATAATCTCACCCCCTAAAAAAGAAATATTAGATAACCATTGAACACACACTAGCTGAGGAAAACAGGTAAGAAGTAAAGAGTTAACAGTTTTGAAGATATTATTGCCATAGCAATAAAGCGTTAGGAAAAAAATCCAAGGAGTGAGTTGATTTACTGCACAGTCTTAATGTGAGAATCAATTAACTTTAGTAGGCTGCTTAGTTTTCTTTAAAGATTATGATACAAAACCAAAAACCTTGACTATTATTGTATGTGGCAAGGAAAGTACGTGGCATTTTGTAAAAGATTATATACCTTATAAAATTTAGCCAAAATAATATAAGGAAAAACTTAAGTGAATATTCTCAGGGAACTATTGACATAAAGACACCAGGAGAGAATAATTATAATCTGGGGAAATTTGACAACTCCAAATGGGAATTTCATTGCAAGACCTTTTTTAAATTTTTCCCTATTTTCCTATAAGTACAATGCTGTCTCTTATTTAAAGGCAAATCACCTTGTATTTGTACTACCACTCCTTTCGGTTAGTCTATTAAGTCTAATTAAATTTAACTACTAAAGAACCACTTTAAAAATCTGGAATGTCTTAATATATTTTGCAAAAAAAATAGCTATATAACAATTTCAGCAGATAGGACTGTAATAGAAGAGGATCACCAATATGTGGTTGAATGTTATAATATCCTAGTCTCTTCATGAGAAGTAAAAATTAGATTTAGTTATATTAACATAAAATACATTTTGGCAGAATAAGTCCAACAAATGAGAAAATGCTGCATGAAATTGGAACTAAGCCCCAGTGGGTCTCCCTATCCTTACTTCATTCTTTATAATAATGAAAACTGTTTCTCAATACCTCAATTTACTTTGTGTATGGAATTGTTTTTACTACAATTGTTTACTGGAGAGGAAATTATCTTTGTCCTACTGCAGTGCGGAATTTTGAATTAATTAAATAACTTGTAAATTCCCAGAAATCCCCAAGTGGGATATAATTTAACTGTTACTAGACAAGGGGATCCACTTTACTCTGGATTTTTAGAGTAAAATCTCAGCAAATATCTCATGTCATTTGTTTTTAGATGATCATAAAACAAAATTGATGTTAGTCTAGCTCGCAGGCACTTAGACTGGTTTTATAGATTATGGGCTGACTCATACTCACTATAGTCATCCATTTTATACCAGTGGCTTCATTAGCACTTCAGGAGGACAGATGACTGGGAAACAAAGGAATCCACAGTCTGCTACATGGTGCAGATTTCCCAGAGTCTTCCAACTGTTTTTATGCTTTTACTTAAGTATGTCAAAATGAGGTACTTTATTCCCACGTTGAAGGGAGGAAAAGATTATCCTTAGTTTTAAATGGAGAACTGTTAGGAAATTTTACTTAAATTATGAGTGAAACACAGAAATGTGGGCAAAGTACAGAATGACAGACACCAAATGCACAAAAAGAAATTTAACTGCATGGCAAAGACAAGTTTTCACAGAAGGGTACCATGTACTAGAGAGAGCATTTCAATTACTATCTTTGGTACAAAATTACACAGTGTATATACACAGTATCTACTATATACATGACATACACATACTATATGGACATACACACACACATATATATATATATACACATATTTAGGACAGTCTTTTTTTTTTTTTTTAAGATCGGGGTCTCCCTGTTACCCAGGCTGAAGTGCAATGCTGTGATCATAGCTCACTTCAGCCTCAAACTCCTGGGCTCAAGCAATCTTTCCATTTCAGCCTCCTGAGTAGCTGGGACTACACACATACACCATGATGCCTGACTAATTTTTTAAATAATTTTTTTTGTAAAGATGGGATCTCACTATGTTGCCCAGGCTGGTCTCAAACTCCTGAGCTCAAGTGATTCTCCTGCCTCGGCCTCCCAAAGTGTTGGGATTACAGGCGTGAGCCACCATGGCTGGCTAGAAGAGTCATTTATTTTTTTCCTAAATCTGCTTGTACATTCTTCTACAGGGGTATGTTGCAGATAATTCTGAAAAAAATATATATAGAAGAGTAATTTTAGGGAAGTTCAGTGCTCTTTTCCTTCTTCTGGTAGAGAAGATGTTCACAAAAATGTATTTATTGACCATTAACTTTTTGCTGAAAGAATTCAGTCATAAAAAAAAATAGTTTTTTGTGTGTTGTTTTTGAGACAGAGTCTCACTCTGTCACCAGGCTGGAGTGCAGTGGTGCGATCTCAGCTCACTGCAACCTCCGCCTCCTGAATTCAAGCAATTCTCCTCCCTCAGCCTCCCAAGTAGCTGGGACTACAGGCATGCACCACCACACCCAGCTTATTTTTGTATTTGTAGTAGAGACCGGGTTTCACCACGTTGGCCAGGATGGTCTCGATCTCTTGATCTCGTGATCTGCCCGCCTCGGCCTCCCAAAGTGCTGGGATTGCAGGTGTGAGCCACTGCACCCAGCCCATAAAGAAATTCTAACCCTGGGGAGGATGGTATCTCTACACAACTTATCTTTTGAACTTTATACTCATTTTGAGGCACAATTAGTTGCCCCAATGCACAATGCTTTCTGGAATACATAAAAGAATGTTCATAGAAAATACAAATATAGAAGACTGTATTTACAAGGGCAGGGAACTAGTAAAGCAATCCGTCCCTCAAATTTAGGTTTTTGGACCACCTGCGTCAGGGTCATCAGCAAGCACGTTAAAATGCAGATTCAGGCCCAGCGTGATGGCTCACACCTGTAATCCCAGGACTTTGGGAAGCTGAGGTGGGGTGGGGGGGGTGGGGGGGGTGGGGGGGGGGGGGGGGGGTGGGGATCACTTGAGGTCAGGAGTTCTAGACCAGTCTGGCCAACATGGTGAAACCTGGACTCTACTAAAAATACAAAAATTAGCCAGGCAGGCTGGCATGCACCTTTAGTCCCAACTACTTGGGAGGCTGAGGCAGGAGAATCACTTGAACCTGGGAGGCATAGGTTGCAGTGAGCTGAGATCGTGCCACTGCACTCTAGCCTGGGTGACAAAGCAGGACTCTGTCTCAACAACAAAAACTGCAGATTCACAGACCCAATCCAATAATTAATGAGAATCTCTGGGGATTCAGGAATCTGCACTTTTAATACACCCCATGTGATTCTGCTGTGCACTAAAATGTGAATCACTGCTACTTTTCTGCAACCTTTAAGAACTAAGGTGTGCGTCTCATTTTACTTGAGGATGGAGCCCTGACAGCAATGTTTGCTACAGCCTCCTTCTGCAGTTAGCCTAAAGCAAGGAGCTGGAGGTAGACGAGGCAAAGGTAAAGGAGACCAAAACAGCATTTTAAAGAAAAAATCATTTATCTTCAAATAGGCTCCAAACCCAAGGTAAGAATGTATGGACTTCATTGTACTAAAGGGAATACACAAACCCTACTAAAAAGAATGCTGGCCAGGCACAGTGGCTCACGCCTATAATCCTAGCACTTTGGGAGGCTGAGGTGGGCAGATCATCTGAGTTCAGGAGTTCGAGACCAACCTGACCAACACGGTGAAACCCCATCTCTACTAAAAATACAAAAATTAGCTGGGTGTGTTGGCATGTGTCTGTAGTCCCAGCTACTCAGGAGACTAAGGTGGGAAGATCACTTGAACCTGGGAGGTTGCAGTGAGCTGAGATTAAAAAAAAAAAAAAAAATGCTAAGGATATTAAGAGACAGAAGTACTGGCTGGGCACCGTGGCTCACGCCTGTAATCCCAGCACTTTGGGAGGCTGAGGCTGGCGGATCACGAGGTCAGGAGATCGACACCATGCTGGCTAACATGGTGAAACCCCATCTCTACTAAAAATACAAAAAATTAGCCGGGCATGATGGTGGGCACCTGTAGTCCCAGCTGCTTGGGAGGCTGAGGCAGGAGAAAGGTGTGAACCCAGGAGGCGGAGCTTGCAGTGAACCAAGGTCGCTTGCCACTGCACTCTAGCCTGGACAACAGAGTGAGACTCTGTCTCAAAAAAAAAAAAAAAAAAAGAATGCTAAGGATATTAAGAGACAGAAGTACTATAATAGTAATGCATAGAAATGCTTTTAAATGAGCATATAAGTTTATAATCATTTTGACATCTTAGATTTCAATTTAAGGTAAAATGGGCAAAAAACAAAAAACAAAAATTCTTACGTCCAAGTGCTCTGCATCTCTGGAAAAGAAGTTCTTTTTTATTTTCCTAGGGTTATTATTATAACACTAATTGACTTTTTTAGTTTTTTGTTTCCCTGCATCTGATAGTGCTCTTTTTTTTTTTTTTTCTTTTGTTTTTTGGGGATGGAGTCTTGCTCTGTCACCCATGCTGGAATGAAGTAGCACAATTTTGGCTCACTGCAACCTCCACCCCCCCGGGTTCAAATGATTCTCCTGCCTCAGCCTCCCTAGTAGCTGGGATTACATGCGTGTACCATCATGCCTGGCTAATTTTTGCATTTTTAGTAGAGATGGGGTTTCACCATGTTGACCAGGTTGGTCTCGAACACCTGACCTCAAGTGATCCCCCCACTTCAGCGTCCCAAAGTGCTGGGAGTACAGGCATCAGCCACCACACTCAGCCTATAATTTACCTTTTTAATAAAAAGGTAACAATATATTTTCCCATAACATGCCACCAAATTCCTTTTTCTTCTTTTGCAATTTCCAAACAACACTGAGAAATCACCTATATATACACAGTTCAGCGGGGAGAGCATGCTGACCTCCACATAGCATCAGAAATATAAGCAATAGGCCGGGCACGGTGGCTTACACCTGTAATCCCAGCACTTTGGGAGGCTGAGGCAGGTGGATTACCTGAGGTCGGGAGTTCAAGACCAGCCTGACCAACATGGAGAAACCCTGTCTGTAATTAAAAAAAAAAAGAAAAAATTAGCTGGGCATGGTGGTGCATGCCTGTAATCCCAGCTACTCTGGAGGCTGAGGCAGGAGAATCTCTTGAACCTGGGAGGCGGAGGTTGTGGTCAGCCGAGATCGCACCACTGGACTCCAGCCTGGGCAACAAGAGTGAAACTCTGTCTCAACAACAACAACAAAAGAAAAAAAAAAAAAAGAAATATAAGCAATATCCCGCACATCATTAATAAAATAAAAACTGCAAATTCATTTCCACAAGGAAATATCCAAATGGCTAGATTCTTCATCTGAATCAAAAATCACTGTTTCTTGTTATTTTCATGGCAACCCTGCATTTCGTTTAATCACAGAGGGTATTTTATAGCGCTGATTTACGCAGTAGGCATAAATCATTGTGTCCACCTGCTACACACGATAAAACCCTAAACCAAAACAACAGTGATAATAACCATCACCCTCCCTCCTCCCCTTCAAGAAACCAAAAACACTTTCTTCAGTGCTAAGAATTAACTATTAACTATCATGCTAAAGGTCAAGACTTAATGCATATTTCAAAGCAACTTAAATCAAACCACAGCTTTTCTTACAAATATACCTATACAGAGCAGATAATCAGAGGCATGATCAAAGTGTCACTGTACGCATCTCCTTCCACTACTTGTCCATCTTCCTCACTTTTGGTATAAAATTTACAATAACAGGTAAGAAAATCAATACAACTGCTGAGGAAATTGGTGTTGAATAATTTTTCACAAAATCAGTTATTTCCCAAATAAACTTTATTTTGAAAAGAATATCACAATATAGTCATGTAAATTTAAATATGGCACATTGAGCAGTATTGACGCAAATTATACAGTCATGGCACAACACGTTTTGGTCAACATACCATATATATATGATGATGGCCCCACAGATTATAATGGAGTTGAAAAATTCCTGTCACCTGCTAGGGATGTCTTGATCCTGACCCTGCATAGACCTAGGCTAGTGTGTTTGTCTTGGTTTTTGACCAAAAAGTTTAAAAATTCAAAATTTAAATATATAAAAGCTTATAAGGATATAAAGAAAATATTTTTGTACAGCTGTACAATGTGTTTTAAGCTACGTTATTGCTAGAAGAGTCCAAAAATTGTTTTTAAAGTTTCTAAACTAGAAAATTTACAATAAGCTTAGTTTTTTATTATTTCTATAAAAATTGTAGAAAAAAAATTTTTTTTTGAGAGTCTTGCTCCTCTGTTGCCCAGGCTAGAGTGCACTGTTTTGATCTTGGTTCACTGCAACCTCCACCTCCTGGATTCAAGCATTTCTCCTGCCTCAGTCTCTCAATTAGCTGGGACTACATGCATGTACCACCACACCTGGCTAATTATTGTATTTTTAGTAGAGATGGGGTTTAGCCATGCTGGCCTGGCTGGTCCCAAACTCATGACCTCAAGTGATCCACCCACCTTGGCCTCCCATAATGCTGGGATTATAGGCATGAGGCACCATGACCAATCAGAAGAAAAACATTTTTTATAAATTTAATGTTGCCTAAGTGTACAGTGTTTATAAAGTTACAGTAGTGTAATGTCCTAGGCCTTTACATTCACTCACCACTGATTCATCCAGAGCAATTTCCAGTCAGCTCCGTTAGTAAGTGCCCTATACAGGTATACCATATATATATGTATATATATTTATGTATTTATATATGTGTATATATGTAAATATATATATATAGATTTTTTTTTTTGAGTTGGGGTGTCACTCTGTCACCCAGGCTGGAGCGCAGTGATATGATCATGGCTCACTGCAGCTTTGACCTTCCCAGGCTCAGGTGATCCTCCAACCTCAGTTTTTGTACTTTTAGTAGAGACGGTGTTTCGCCACGTTGCCCAGGCTGGTTTTGAGCTTCTGGGATCAAGCAATCCACCTGCCTCAGCCTCCCAAAGTGCTAGGATTACAGGCATGAACCACTGCACCTGACCAGATTTTTTACAAAATCTTTTATACCATATTGTTATAGTATCTTTTCTATGTTTAGATATGTTTAGATGAGCAGACACTTGCCGTTGTGTTACAATTGCCTACAAGATTCAGAACAGCAACATGCTGTAGCCTAGGAGAATTGGCTATATACATATCCTACATGTGTAGCAGGCTACACTATCTAGGTTTGTGTAAGTACACTCTATGATGTTCCCACAACGATGAAATAACCTAATTAGACATTTCTCAGAGTGCATCTCCATTGTTAAGCGAGGTATGACTATGCATGTGAAGTCACAGTTCGTGTCTGATCATTCCCACTAACAGAAGGGTGCAAACGTACGGTGAAACAAAAAAAAGCAGATAACTTAAAAATCATAACTTGTGCATATGTTTTCATTTTATACTTGTGTCCAAATGTTTAGATGAGAACTGATACAAATTCACAGGTTTTTAAAAATGCTGCCTGAATAATCAAAACTCTTTTTACTTTTCTTGCCCTACTATAGATAGCATCAGTAATGTTTATGCAGAGTAGCACCGTAGGACAAACTGCTTTCCCTCCTCCTGTCATAGAGTATAAGGCTCTCTGTATTATGGCTTAAAACATTAGCAATGACTTAATAGTTTTTAACATACAGCTGATTTTGTTGGAGAAAGGTATTACAGTATAGTCTTGTTAAGAACTTTATGTTTTACTGAGGAAAATGTCAATATATAATCAGTGAAAGTGGTCTACATATGATGTAATAATTGTTCATAATTCTTTTTAAACAATAAATGGGGGTAAATAGGAATGAAAGAAGTAAAACACATCTGGAACCTCGCATTGTTCAGAGTTTTTGAGGCAATTCAGAGCTAACTGCAAGATTATGCTATGAATCTGGAGCCATTTAGATATAGTGAGAATTCTAATGTACCAGAAACAGGCAGAAAGCCATTTCAGAGAATGAAGACTCAAAGATAAACAACGGAACAGCAAACTAAAGAGAGAATTAGGCGCAAGGAAAAATTTCACTTTTTCATTAGTAGAGGGCAGTAGAAGACACTGAACTTGGGGACTGAATACTGGTTCTACAGGTTAGTGCTCACCCTGGGCATACCAATCCATCTTTTTGAATGACAATTTCCTCATCTATAAATTAGGTACAGTGAGATCCACCAGCTTGTTTTATGACTCAGAGCCATGAAAATCAAAGATAATAATGCACTTAATATCATTTTGTACACTATAAAGAGCTATTCTTAGAAAATGAAGATTTGATAACTTTAAAAAAAGAATTAAAGATAAAAGTCAATTTAAAACAAAATTATAATTTTTAAAAATTTTTTAAAGTCCAGGATAGGTATTTATTCAATAGTAGCTGCTGTAGGTCCGCTTCATTTTTTTTTTTTTTTTTTTTTGAGATGGAGTCTTGTTCTGTCACCCGGGCTGGAGTACAGTGGCACAATCTTGGCTCACTGCAACCTCCACCTCCCGGGTTCAAGCAAATCTCTTGTCTCAGCCTCCCGAGTACCTGGGACTACAGGTGTGCACCACCACGCCTGGCTAATTTTTGTATTTTTAGTAGAGACGGGGTTTCACCACGTTGGCCAGGCTGGTCTCAAACTCCTGACCTCAAGAGATCCACCCTCCTTGGCCTCCCAAAGTGCTGGGATTACAGGCATGAGCCACCACGCCCAGCCCACTTCAGTTTTTGATAAGACAGAAATGGGAAAATGTAGACTGGTTTACTACTTTATCTTACGATACAATGTTATTGTAGTATAATATACTATAGACTACCCATTAAAGAACCAGGAAGGATATTCCACTAGCCTTAAGAAGTAAACATTGAATATAAATATAACTTTCTACCTCATCTATAACATATTGATACATTTTATTACAAAGAAACTAACACATAAATAATTTGTCCTATTTATCATAATAGGCCACCAATCACTAGGAGCCAAGCTTCATCAGCTTAAGTCCTAGGTAGCATGTCTCAATGCATACATACTTATATGTTATTAACCATGTTTTCTTTTTTTTTGAGACAGAGTGTCCAGGCTGGAGTGCAATGGCATGATCTCGTCTCACCGCAACCTCCACCTCCAGGTTCACGTCATTCTGCTGCCTCAGCCTTCCTGAGTAGCTGGCATTACAGGCACGCATCACCATGCCCAGCTAATTTTGTATTTTTAGTAGAGACGGGGTTTCTCCATGTTGGTCAGGCTGGTCTCAAACTCCTGACCTTAGGTGATCCGGCTGCCTCAGCCTCCCAAAATGCTGGGATTACAGGCGTGAGCCATTGCGCCTGGCTATTAACCTTGTTTCTAACTTCAGCATTGCACATCTCCTTAGTAAAGCAGTTGCCGTTAACAAGTCAAGTCCAACAACCATTTTCCTCTGGTCCTCAAGCAGAGACTCAGAACCAGTTACAGATAAACTATTTCATTATAACATGAAAATAGCAAGCCTTGGGCTATTGCAAAAGGCTTTTCAAATGTTGTCCTCTAACTTGGAGAAAATAGAGGGAAGCAGAAATATAGGGTGCTAATTTGTGTTATAACCTGGTCTCATGTTGTGCTATGTTCCCAGTTGCAACATTTTAAATTTACAAGTAAGAAAGTAAAACAAACTTCATATCTGTGAAAGTGAAAAATTGTCCAGAAGTCTTCTATTCAAAGACAAATTAGCTTTTTCTTCCCGATAACTTACCAGAAAGAAATAGGTACATAGAAACCCTAAGGGGTTCTTTAAATAGGGGTCAGAAAAAATATATAAAAATAAAAAGCAAAGCAAGAAAGAACGTTGTTTAAAAATAAAATGTTCTTTAAAGATGACTGCCCTCTCTTGAAAGATGAGTGCTATATTAAATGGGTAGATGTATCTCTATAACTCATCGTGTTTATATGTAAATTCTCTGGCAGATATAAACCCATCTTTGTCTTCATCTTCTTTATCAAAAATATCCTCCACCAAAGCATCATGATGACTTTCATTCACCACCGCACCATGTTTTTCAAACTCCTTCTTTAAATATGCTTTAACCTACAAAATAACAGATCCCATTAATAACTTGGATTCATAAGATACCCACATGAAGCCAGTCAATATCACAGACATGGACTGTTATTATATTTAGTTAACTGAACTAAATATAATAACTTATTATAATATAATAGTTAACTAAATATAATAACTTCTAAACAGCCATTTTATGACATAGTTCTAACGATAGTTAAAAAGTTATAAGAAACTTTTTCCCTTAAAAAAACTGTTGCTAAACTGCTACAGTGGAGACACAAAATATTGCTCAAAGGCAGGGCCAGGTGTGGTGGCTCACGCCTGTTATCCCAGCACTTTGGGAGGCCCAAGTGGGAAGATCACTTGAGGTCAGGAGTTGGAGATCAGCCTGGCCAACATAATGAAACCCCATCTTCACTAAAAACACACAAAAAAGGTTAGCCAGGTGTGGTTGCATGCGTCTGTAATCCCAGCTACTCAGAAGGCTGAGGCAGTTGAATCGCTTGAACCCGGGAGGTGGAGGTTGCAGTGAATCGAGATTGCACTGCTGCACTCCAGCCTGGGCAGCAGAGTGAGATTCTGTCAAAAAAATAAAAAACTAAAAACATATATATATATAAAAGCATGAGCCACTGCACCCCATGGACACTTCTCTTAAAACTAAATAGTGGCATCTTTGACTTGAATAAATGTCTGCAAGTAGTGGGTCTTCTGGGTTTGGTTATGATTATGCCACACTGATTAAGTCTAATCACAACCTTCCAATCTCAGAAAGTCAGGCCTGATAGGTGCCTAGACTACAATTTTCCATTTTCATTTTTTTTCTTTTTTGAAGTGGAGTCTCGCTCTATCACGCAGGCTGGAGTACAGTGGCATGATCTCGGCCCACTGCACCCTCCAGCTCCCAGGTTCAAGCGATTCACCTGCCTCAGCCTCCCCAGTAGCTGAGATTACAGGCACCTGCCACCATGCCTGGCTAATTTTTGTATTTTTAGTAGAGATAGGGTTTCACCATGTTGGCCAGGCTGGTCTCAAACTCCTGACCTCAGAAGATCTGCTTGCCTCGGCCTCCCAAAGTGCTGGAATTACAGGTGTGAGCCACCATGCCCGGCATTCATTTTCATTTCATTCAGATATTTAAAAATATAAATATTGTTTTCAATTTCCCACAAGATTCACCACAACGGAAATCAGCCTATATTTTCAGTTTTAATCATATCACCTCTCTTCCTTCTGTTTAGACCAGCAATTTCAAATCCTGTCTCCCCCAGCTTCCAAGAAGTACACATATAGTATATATTTATTTTTAAGTTAAAGTGATTTAATGCAGTTTTTTAAAAAAGGGGTGGGGGAGAGATGTGAAATTCTATGGATTAATGTAGAATGTATTTCTAGGATATATTGTGTGAATAAAGCAAAATGACAAAACAGTATGTATAGTTTGCTACCTTTTGTGTAAGAAAGGGGGAAATAGGAGTATATTTGGATTTGCAGAAAGAAACACTGGAAGGATATATTAGAAACTAATAAAACTGAGCCGGATGCAGTGGTACATGCCTGTACATAGCAAGACTTCATCTTTACAAAAAAAAAAAAAACAGAAAGAAAAAAGTAATTAATAAAACTGGATGTGGGAATAATAGAATAGAAGAGGATGTGGGTAGGAGAAAGACTTTTAAAAATATGTAAATAATAGGCCGGGTGCGGTAGCTCACGCCTGTAATCCCAGCACTTTGGGAGGCTGAGGCAGGCAGATCACAAGGTCAGGAGCTCGAAACCATCCTGGCCAACATGGTGAAACCCCATCTCTACTAAAAATATGACAATTAGCTGGGTGTGGTGGCGTGCACCTGTAGTCCCAGCTACCTGGGAGGCTGAGGCAGAAGAATAACTTGAACCTGGGAGGTGGAGGTTGCAGTGAGCCGAGATCGCACCACTGCAATCCAGCCTGGTAACACAGTGAGACTGTCTAAAAAAAAAAAATGTAAATAACAGAAACAAAGTCTTCCTATGTTGGCCAGGTTGGTCTTGAAGTCTTGGCCTCAAGGCATCTTCCTGCCTCAGCCTTCCAAAGTGCTAGAATTACAAGTGTGAGCCACCTCGCCCAGCCAAGACTTTTGAATAAATATCTTTCTGCTGGGCATGGTGGTTCACATCTGTAATCCCAGCACTTTGGAAGGCCCAGGTGGGCAGATCATGAGGTCAGGAGTTTAAGACCAGCCTAGCCAACACAGTGAAACCCCATCTCTACTAAAAATACAAAAATTAGCTGGGTGTGGTGGTGCAGCTACTTGGGAGGCTGAGGCAGGAGAATTGCTTGAACCCGGGAGGCGGAGGTTGCAGTGAGCTGAGATTTTGCCACTGCACTCCAGCCTGGGCAACAGAGTAAGACTCCATCTCAGGAAATAAATAAATATCTTTTTGTTTTGAACCATCTGACTTGTTATATATTCAAAATTATTTAATGAAAGGGAATTAAAATTTATCTTGGATGGAAGAAAAAGGCATATGACTGGTAACACTATGAGGTGTTATAAATTTAGTGGCTGTGGATGATGAACCCCTGGTTCATAACAATTTGGCTTATTCAAGACTTAATCATTTCCTGGCCATTAGAATGAATTTGATCAAAGCATAGAAAGGGACTTGATACCTGACCAGTCAGGACAGAATGGAGTATGAGTAGATAAAAAACAGGGATAAATATCTCCCTCCACTTCTTTCCCCACAGCAGCCAGACTAAGACAGGTATGTGTAACAATGGCCGAATTATAAGGAGAAGCCTCTTCTTCCTTTCTCTTTACCCAAAGGCTCAGACTTTGAGGGGGCTGGAGCCCTGCTGTGTAAAACCCAGGCTGGGGTCTCCTTTATCTGGGGCAACCTGAACAAAACTGAGCATGTAAGTTGCTTGCTGTTAATTGCTAGGAAAACACTACAAGATGTATTTAACAGCCAGTCTACAGTTTTAACAGAAACTGTCCACATGAGATATTTCTCAGGACAGCTAGCTTCTTATACAGTAACTCCAGATGGAAACGGTCTTGGCAAAATGGTTTTTTCAAAGACCCAAGGGTAAGGATAAGATACAGTGAACCCTAAGTACTGGGAAGAAAAAAAGCAAAAGATTGAACGGTGCTTTTTAAGTCTTAATATATTTCTCTCCAAAACAATGATTTATTATGAAAAAGTCCACTTTCAAAGCATCAGTATTTTAAGAAAACTTATAAATAAATGTTATCTAAATAAAAGTAAATTTTAAATATACACATATTTAAAAAGTGAGTTACAGAAACAAAACAAAACCCCAAACAACCAAAGAAAAGCAGAAAGAGGAGTAGGAAGAAGGGAAGGTCACCTCATCTTTAGAGAGTTTCCAGTCATCATTAAGATCCATTTCTTGGAATGATTCATGGGATCTTGGTCCATTTCGAATCTCCAGGAGATCAATATTAAATATCAGTGTACTTTCTGGGGGAATTTTACCTGACATGAGGAGAGAAGGCAGAAAGTTTTAAAAAGCCAAAAGTTTTAATAATAGAAAATTTATGGTAATGGACAAAGTATTTTTTTTTAACTGAATTAAAGAGCCTTCCTAAGATTGTCATATATGATGAAAATTATGTATATTATATTTTACTCAAATAGAATACAGTAAAAGAAGAAATAATATAAACTAGCAGAGCAAAAGCATTCTATCTTTGGCTTAACAATTAAAATGTAAATACACACACACACACACAATGCATATATATATACACAGAGATGTACCTAATGGCTTGGGTATTAAATTTCTAATATAATTAATATATATTGTATGTCAAGAAGGACTTAAAGGGTTTTAGATAATTCAGAGTTAAGTATATTATAAGTAATAAACTAACTTTTTGGTCGGAAAGTCCTGACCTAGAAATACATACAGTATTGCCATTTCTACCACTGGAAGGCATTTCTACCTATATAATTGAGCGAGCTCTGGTGTCACACTGTCTGAGACTGAAGTTTACATTTGCCCATCTCTAAGCCTCAATTTCTTCATCTATAAAATGCAGATAATAAATTTCTTACCTCAAGAATCTGTTGGGAGGATAAAGGGAGAAAAATCCATGCAAAATACTTAGCATTAAGCTTGACAAATAGTAAACTCTCAATACATGTTACTGAGGTATAATTTTCTCACAGGCTTTAAAAATAATGCAGGAAGGTTTAACAATTTCAGAAAGTTAGGAAACACTACCTCTGACATAGAACATTATATATATGTTGAAGACATTTCATGGGATGGGAGAAATTAAAATGAATTTCTGAGAAGGGAGACAAAATCTTTAAAAGTGGAAAGAGCTTTGTTAAAATCCCAGGAACCTAAAACAAACGAACACCCATCTGTGGAGTATGGACAATTGTTTTCCTCTAACTTGTTTCCTTATAACTATATTTAACATACAGGTCTGAGTAAACATGTTAAATATTTCTTAGTCATCCTCCCCCATCCCACATATTTCCACGAAAGGGCATTCATAAATTCCAAAGAGAAGACTTATAAAGTGTCCTGAAGCTTACCATTTCAGATCTAGACAGAGATGTGACACGTGCTAGGTTGTTGATAAAACTGGTATCTTTCCAAAAGAGGCATGCAAGCATGTACTAAAAGACTACAAAATTAGTGTTAAATACAGATTAGAAAAATTAGTTTCATGGCATTCAGTTTGAAGGAAATGACTCAGATTTAGATCTCTACTTATTGTGAAGTAAACTTGAGTTAAATATAGTATGAGAAAGAGTAATGGACGAATACAACGTACAGTAGTCCCCCCATGGGTATGTCCCAAGAACTGCATTGGATGCCTGAAACCGTGGATAGTACCAAACCCTATATATACAATGCTTTTTCCTATACATGCATATCTGTGATAAAGTTTAATTTATAAAATAGTCACAGTAACAGATTAAAAATAATAAAATAGAACAATTACAACAACATATCACAAGAAAAGTTATGTGAATGTGATGTCTCTCATTCTCAAAATACCTTAATATTTTCAGACTGCAGTTGACTACAGGTAACTAAAACTGTAGAAAGTGAAACCACAGGTAAAGGGGGACTACTGTATATAAATACTAAAGGTGAGACAATAAAGATAAAATGAAAAAATTCTCAGTATCAGAAAAAATTTTCTACATACTTGGTTTTCTTCTCTAAAGAGGATTATAACTAAAAGAAGAATTGAAATTGGTTAGTAAATCTTATCCTATGAACAAGATTTGTATAGATTTGTATATTTTGGAATACATAATGCTTCCCATATGGCATCTATTTTCCTTCTCAGGAAATGGGCTGGGAATCCTGACTCCTCACTTTGTCAGTGGTTAACCTTTAGACTTCAGGATGCTATGAAGTCTGTATTTATACTGTATCAGAGTGGTTGTCTGTCTGGTTCTGATGACTACTTAAACTTTTTTTCTTCATTACGTAAGTAATACATGCTCATTGTAGAGCATGTACTTGGATGATAAAACCAGAAATAAATATGATTCCCAGTATCACAGTCCATTCTTAACATTCTTATTTCCTTGTGATTAACTTTCTATGTATATGTACTTTTTCCTATATTTACTATCATATTATATATACTATAGCTTTATTTTCTACTTTTATATATAACACTATATCTCACACATTTCAGATATAATTTTTAAACTCTTTGGAAATGGCATTTTAAATAACCGGGCTGTATTTTATTTAGCTAAATTCTTATCAGTATACCACTTAGGACAGTTCCAATTTTTTGCTTAGAAACAATGCAATGATAGATATCCCTGTTCACAGATTTTTTCCTGATACCTAATTATTCCCTTAGGTTTGAAGAAATTATAGAATAAATGCATATAGACATCTTCAGACTTTTTTTTTTTTTTTTTTTGAGACAGAGTCTCACTCTGTCCCTCGGCTGGAGTACAGTGGCATGTTCTTGGCTCATTGCAACCTCTGCCTCCTATGTTCAAAGCAGTTCTCCTGCCTCAGCCTCCTAAGTAACTGAGATTATAGGCGCACGCCACCATGTTCAGCTAATTTTGTATTTTTACTAGAGACAGGGTTTCACCATGTTGGCCAGGTTGGTCTTGAACTCCTGACCTCAAGTGATCCATCCTCCTTGGCCTCCCAAAGTGTTGGGATTACAGGCGTGAGCCACCATGCCTGGCCCAGGCCTCTTGATATATGTCACAAAGCAGCTCTTTGGAAAGTTGCAGGGTTTCTCACTTGAATACCAGTATATGTGTCTGCCCTGAAAAACTAGCGCAAAAGCTGTCCGGACCAGTTAGCCAGCTTGCTTCTGCTTTGTGACACAGGGTGAATTAAATTCATTTCATGTCGCTCTATGATTTTTTAAAAAATACATTATTAAAAGCTTTATAAATAAATTTTAAAATGGCAATTAAAAGAACTCCCGGTTTGCTGTGGGAGACTTAATATTTGTGAAGTACAACCCATATACAACCCACATCTAAAATGTATTCAATACTTTAATAATCTGTATTTCACAGGTTCAACTCATCCAAACACTTACATTAAGGGATCTTTCTTTCTGCATTGTTAAAGTAAATTGGTGAGTTTCAGTTTGGGAAGATGAGAACGTTCTGAAGATGGATAATGGTGATGGTTCCACGATAATGTGAATATATTTAATGCCACTGAACTGTGTACTTAAAAATGGTTCAAATGAAAAATTTTATGTATATTTTATCACAATTAAAACAACCCACCATATTGGTGAACAGTATTAATAGACCTCAATGTTCTTTTTTTATTGTTAGTATAGTTGCCCATTTAGACATTAAACTTAAACTGGCCATTTCAATTGATAATCAAGACCTAATACAGTTGCTAAAGGAATACATGCCTCCTATTAACTTCTAGGGGGAAAAAAAAAAAGTTGTAGTGACTCTAACTTATGTCTCCTAATCCAGAGAACAATTCTAGTGCTATAGTAAGAAATACAGAAATACTATTACCTTTTCCTTCTTTTCCATAGCCCAGAGCAGGAGGAATGATGAGCTTTCTCTTCTCTCCTACACACATTCCTTTCAAGCCCTGGTCCCAACCTTTGAGAGCCTCCAGGATGCCCAGGGTAAACCAAATGGGTTGACCATTATTATGTTTGTGACTATGATAGAAAGAAAACACATTAGAACTCCTTACTAATTCTAAAAAAATTTCTTTAGTGCATTTTCTCACCAGTAAGTGGTTAAGTTTATTTAAAAATTAATAGATACAGCTATTCTGTATTTGCACACATACACACACCTCCAAGTCAAGTTTATAGGAATTCAATTCACTGCCCATCTTTCTTGATGCAAATTTCACATACTTGACTGGGCTTAAGAAAGACAGAGGAAATAAAAACAATTAACAACCATTTGAACATTTGTCGTATACCAGGAATTATTCTAAATTTTATTTTATGTTTTGCCTCTGAACCCTTACAATAAGCTTATAATGTAAGTACCATTACTACCCCATTGTACAGATGAGGAAACACAGGTTAAGTGTTCCAGTCTTTAAACCTAACTCCGAAGTTCAAGGTCTTAATCACAAAGTTATGTTGTCCCAGGAAGGCCACTAGGTTGTAGAACAGGGAGAAAATAATGGAAAAATGGCTGAGTTTGGGAAGGAGATTGAAAGGCTAAGGAGAATTTACTGCCAACATATGTGGGTCCATATGCACACAAATATGGAGAGTGAGAAGCACAGTGTCTTACACACTGCCTACAAACTTTCCTTAGCTACGGCCTGCTGATGGCTCTGACGAGTAGAAAAGGCTGCTTTTCATCCCTAAATCCCCACTCAGACCCTAGCCCAGTTTCCTCCTCAGGGGTCTATAGTGGGGCTATATAGGAAAGTCTGGAAGAGTAGCCCCTCAAGGACTGGTGTATTAGTCCATTTTCCTACTGCTATGAAGAAATATTCGAGACTGGGTAACTTATAAAGAAAAGGAGGTTTAATGGACTTGCAGTTCCACATGGCTGGGGAGGTCTCACAATCATGGTGGAAGGCAAAGAAGGAGCAAAGGCATGTCTTATATGGTAGCAGGCAAGAATGAGTGTGCAGGGGAACTGCCTTTTATAAAACCATCAGATCTCGTGAGACTTACTTACTATCACAAGGAGGACAGAATGGGAAAAACCTGCCCTCATGATTCAGTTACTTCCCACCAGGTCCCTCCCACAACATGTGGGGATTACGAGAGCTACAATTTAAGATGAGAATTGGGTGGGGACACAGTCAAACCACATTAACTGGGGAGGAGGGAAATAGGATGTCCTGGATCATAAGCTGAAGAGAGTCTAGCCTAGGAAAACCAACCTGCTGAACTAAATACAGGGGGGCTTAAGGGCTGAGTAATGCCTGATCCCTACTTAGCTCCCTTTCAGTGCAATAAGGAAAATATTCTATTCAAGGATATCTTGTAGGTAAGAAAAAGAAGTCACTGTACTGGGCTTCATGATTGCTAAATCTAGGTAATGCCATTTTTTCCTGTAATTTTGCCCAATGATCAAAGTAACAAAATGCCAACTGTAGAAAATTTGGGAAGGCTAGAAATGAAAAAAGAAGAGGAAACATTCTACTACTCATTACTGACTACAATTTTAGCACAGTTCTTGTTAGGGCTAAGCAATTTACCCCATAGGCTATGGTTCTAGAGATGGCAAATGTGCTTACAAACTGATCATTTGATGGTATTTCTTTTTCTTCAGAGCAGAGTCTCGCTCTGTTGCTCAGGCTGGAGTGCAGTGCTGCAATCTCGGCTCACTGCAGCCTCTGCCTCCCGGGTTCAAGTGATTCTCCTGCCTCAGCCTCCTGAGTAGCTGGGATTACCTGTGTGTGCCACCACATCCAGCTAATTTTTGTATTTGTAGTAGAGAAGGGGTTTCACCATGTCGGCCAGGATGGTCTTGAACTCCTGACCTCACGACCCGCCCACC
The DNA here is from genome assembly GCF_007565055.1 of Rhinopithecus roxellana. Lineage (NCBI taxonomy): Eukaryota > Metazoa > Chordata > Mammalia > Primates > Cercopithecidae > Rhinopithecus > Rhinopithecus roxellana. The sequence goes on from NC_044566.1 coordinate 13,556,095, forward strand.
TCAGCCTCCCAAAGTGCTGGGATTATAGGCGTGAGCCACCGCGCCCAGCCCATTTGATGGTATTTCTTCATGATGTTTACAGTTAGCAGCCTCTGACCGTTTACATGGAGGCTGCATGATAACAGTCCCCTCATCAGGTATTAGAACTTAGTAGCAAACTACTAAATAATATTCCATGGCTACCACCAAAGTCAGCCAAGGTTTTTGGTTCAGAGATCTGAAAGAAGTCAGGCTGAGTCTAAAAGAGATCAGACTAAAAATAACAATGTAACTGAGTATTCAAAATGCAAATCACATAATATAATGTCCGCTGTGGCATTCACCTAGTTGACAAGAATAAAGGGCTGTTGAGAATTCTAAGGCAAGCCATCTTTCTGGAACTTTTTCCCAGGGCTAACAGTTCAGAGAAGAACCCTATTCATTTCCCCAACCCTCAAGAGAGACCAGGTCTGAATGCCCAGTAAAGGCAGTTTATTAGAAAACTAGGTCGAGGATGGGCTATGAAGATTCACTGTTTTAATTCATGTTATTCCCTCTACGTACAACATCCTTCCTTCCCTACTTTCCCCCTGGAAACCTCTACTCATCTTCCAAGGCTCACTTCAATTATGGTCTCTGGGAAGTCTTTCCCTTTCCCCACCCCATGGAGCATAACTACTTCCAGGTGCAGTTACGCTTTGCTAGCACTTTGAATATTCTGTACCCTGTATCACTTGCATTATTTACTTGTCTTCCTCTCGCCTGTAGATGGTGTACTGTTAGAGGACAAGAACCTGCTTCTAGCCATCTTTGCGTCTCCAGGACCAGACTTGTGACCATTCAATAAGTGTTTGATAGATGGACAGATTAATGAATAGATGAAGATGATGATAAGCCAAAATTTCTGAATCTCCCTAGCACCCAAAACATGGCTTAACATCAAGGAAATGCTCACTAAATACTTTCATAATGGAATGAATGGAACTGATGCCTAATTGAAAATCATTAGGCTGTAAACCATTTCCATGTTCCAATTTCTTCATTTATAGAACAGAAATGATAGTGTAACCACCTGAAAATCCTTCATCTAAACTTCCAAAACCACACCCACCTCATGAATGAAGTGTGACTCTCTACAAAGAAGCAAATGACTGAAATCATGGTCCCTGTGCCTTGACCAAAATATCGTGTCCGTCAGAACAAAAGTTAAGTAGGTCAGTGAAACGGCATTTGTATATCCTTCAACAGGCAAATAAGTGATTGTGTAGTTTGCTTTTGAAGTCGCTGTGAGGTTTTAGGTGAACATCACCTACATCACATTAAAAATGGAATCAAGTCATTTTCTCTAAGAAATGGAGTTTGAGATATAAGCATTCTTTTGGGCTTTTTCTACTTATTGCCCAATTATACACCCAGATATATTTCTGCAATATTTCAAAGATTCTAGTTCTAATTTTTACAATAAAAAAACTAACAGCCTTTTCCAGACCACGTTTCCAATAAGACCTTCAAAGGCCTCGCTCGCTACATAAAACTGGCTTTAAACAATTTCCTTTCCCAAAGAAGGAAATAAGGTATTTCGGTTTTGTAAAAGAGGTAAAACCAGGTACAAGCCACCTTTCCTGCTGGAGAGCTGGCATAAGTGAGTGAATTCTTAATTATTATTTTACCTGCGGGGCATAATTACTTACGTGGAGTGAAATAAGGAGCCGTCCTTTTCTAAGTAGCCTTCATAGTGGACCAACATCAAATCCCCTCCTTTGGTCTTGCGATGGCAGATGAATGGCTTCTGGAGAACTTCAATTTTCACTTCTGGTTCAGGGATCAGAGCCCCAATCAAAGAAGTGACGAACAGCATCAAGACTGCGTTGCACAAGAAAAGTCTCATGTTGCTGAAGCAGGAAAGAAGTCCCTACAAAAGCAGGGAAGGGGCCCTCAACTTCATAGATTTAAGAACGTAGTTCAAGGCTTAGGGACAACGGCTTCAGGCAAGTTTAGGACTCCCCCCTTCTTAGAAGACGTGGCACATTTACTACCAACTACTTTCTCAGGGGGCGCGAACCCACCTTTAAAGAGTTAAGCCCAAAGGAGGGTCTGATTGGCTCTTATGACGTGGACGCCTGGAAATAGCGGCCTTCCATTGGCTGTTGGTGCTGTCCTTCAGGCAGCTCTCAAGCCAATGACGCTGCGACGATGGAATTTACAGCCCGCTTGAGCCGGGCAGCTGCCAAGCGGCGGATCATCCAGTGTGGTCCTAGAGCCCGGGGGTTTACAGAATTCAACCCCCGTGGATTTTGGGAGAGCGGTGGGGGCGCAGAGATAACCGGAAACTCCTCCGGCTGATGTATATCTTCGAAGAACCCCGCTGAGAGACATAGGAAGAGTCCCGGGGCCTTATGAAACAGTCGGGGTTCCAGGAAAGTCTCGTTTACTCTCGCCTTTGGAGAGCGGTCCTCCAAGATGCCACGATCCTAGGATTTTGCTATTGCTCATAAACTGTAAAGACTGACATAGTGCTTTAGGAATCACAAAGCGCGTTCCTGTTGCATGAACCTCACTACAACCAGTAAGGCAGGTTCCTTTTTTCCCATTAAAAAGAGAAGTAAATTTAGACAAGGAGAGATTAACTATCCTGCTTAAGGTTATTTGGCCCAGAAGCAGATGAGCTCTGCCTTCAAACCAGGTCTGATTCATTCCACAGCACCACGTCATGTTATGGCTGCTAATAATTTATTCCTTAAGTTACCTTAGAGGGTAAATAATGAGTTACGACTTGCAGACTTCCGCTTTAAAGAAGAAATGGTAATCATGGTTACGAATTACACAGCCTCATCTTAGTTTACATTTTCTAGTTTTCTGTTTTTCACCTAAGTTCAAAAGCAATGCATGTTCATTGTAGTTAATTTGGAAGAAATTGGAAAACACTAAAGTAGGATTTCCAGATAAAATTGGGGAGTCGAATTAAATTGGAATTTCAGATACATAACGAATAATTGTTTTGCATTTTTATTTACTAAATCAGGCAACTTTACGCTAAAGAAAAAGCTCGTCGGTACCACCACCAGCTGCAAATAATTCTCTTAATATTTTGGTGCATGCTTCTGTAACATACACCTAAAGCGATTTAAATCGTATTGTACTCTTTTCTCACCTTCTCTTTCCACTTAATCTGTAGTTAACATTTTTTTTCTGGTCAAATATCCTTAGCACAGTGCATTTCCTCACTCTATGTGCATAGGAATCCCCCTGGAGATCTTGTTTAAAATGCAGATTTTGATTCTGGAGGTCTGGGGTGGGTGCAAGATTCTACATTTCTAACAAGCTCTTTCTTAGGTGATGTCAATGCTCAGAGTCAGTGGACCAACACTTCCAATAGCGAGACCTTGGAGTCTGGACAACACCTGTTTACACTGGCCTCATAGTATTCTACCCTGAAATTCCAATCATCTCTTTACGCCCTATTATCGGCTACCTCAAGTGTGTGAGATCAATTAGGCAGCTTTGGAACAAGAACCCAGGGGGTATCGTGAGAGGTCATGTAGACCCCCAAACGTCAGGCACCATTTACAGTCAGAACTGTGCTCCACACTTGTCTCAGGGGCGTTCCTCCTCCCATCGCCTAGTCACCAGTCCGCGTCTCAGGACTCAATTTCCCTGCGTGCCTTGCCCACAAAGTCCGCCCCGCCGCCGCCGCCGCAAAATCCCGGAGTGGATTTTGGGAAGGGGCGCGCGAGCGGCGCACTGGGCATGCGTGAGCGCGTCCCGGGCCCGGCGGGTCGAGGGTTCAGGTAGTGCGCGGTGGCGCCGCCTCCGACCGGCAGCTCGCTTGCCGCACTTCGGAGGCTTCGGCTGCCCTTCCGACCCACGTAGGGCTCAAGCCCGTGCCTCCTTGTGAACAGCGTGCACGGCTTCGTAGCACGGGCTCACCGGCTGACTGGGCTTCTCGCGCCGAGGCCGCCGCAGTGACCCCGCCCCCGGGCCGAGGATGTGAGGCGGACCGGGCGTCCCCACACCGGGCCCGGGCGCCGGGAGTGGGCGTCTGGGCCGCGCCGGGTGATGGCACTGCTGCCGGTGCTCCTCGCCTCCTGGGGTCTGGGGCAGTGAGGGGGCCGGCAGGCGTGGGCCGAGTGGCCGCGGGCGCCATGGAGGGGGTGCTGTACAAGTGGACCAACTATTTGAGCGGTGAGTGGCCGCGCCGGGCCAGGGTCGCGCTGGGGGCCGGTCCTTTGTCTGTGCTGCGGCAGGGCGGTGTCTGGACTCGTCCTGGGGCGGGGGTCACGGCCCTTTCCTGAGGCCAGCGTGGAGCGGGAGTATTTCCCAAAGCAGTTCTCTCACGGGACCGTGTCACCCTGCTGGACCACACGGCCCTCTCTTGGGATTGGGTAAGAACTGTGGCTGCCCTTTCGCTTCAAGGAAGGCTACAAAGACTGAGATTTGGGATGACTTGAAAGGCACGGTGCTCTCATGGCAGCGGGAGGAAGGCGCAGACGTCCCGTCGTGGGGTCCTCTGGGAATCTCTTGAATTTTGGCGAAGGAACCGGACTCCCTTGGCTCGCAGCTAGGTTGGAAGGTTTCAGAAGAATGCCAGCAGTAACCTGGAATTCCACAGGGGAAAGATCCTTTATCAAAGTCCTCAGTGCAAACATTTTCCCTTTGTCACCTTCTGAGTCATCTGCGTGCAGACCAAGATGTCAGAGTCCCAACTCCACAGTTTCAAAGCTCTGCACAAGGTTTTTATATTTTCTCGTTGAGCATTTCCTTTTGTTTTACGGACTCTGAAATTACCGTTAAATGAATGCAAATATTTGCAACTTTCTTGCCGTGCCTTACAGATTGGCTTTAAAATAGTACCCGCCCTTTTTGCTAGTTTGTGGAGGTAAAAGCTTCATATCTTGAGAAGGTTGTAACTATTCTACAGCTGTGAAAATTATTCAGAACGATCGTTCTTTTCATGTATGCAACTAGTATTTAATAAAAGCCTACTATATGCTGGAAACTGTGCTAGCCACTTTTTTGGAAGTAAACTTTTTATCATAGAAAATAGATTAGGTCTTTAAATTTTTAAAGGCAGTGTGTTTGAAAGCAGAAATGTTCCCAGTATCCCTTAGAGTGGGTGAGAGACGTTTTCCATTCTTTTGTGGGATAATTTTTAAAAGGTTGTAGTATGGTAATGCGCAGGGTGTTTTAAGAATGGGTGTGTGTGGGAGGATCAGTTGGCATAGTAACTTCGAGGAGGTCACACAGCACAGCCAAAGGTGCCCCTATTGGGCGTACCCAGAATCTCTTCCCTTTGCCTAGTATAATTAGCAGTGAGTTCGCCTGTTTATTTTTTTCTGTAATCATTAGTAGAGCCTAAATGAGAAGAGGTTTTTCTTGTTTGCTTCCAGGACCTTCAGTGATGTCTACAATTAGATTAGATGAGAGTAACTCAAAGCTAGGCTTTGGTTTGGTGGATGCCAGAGGCACTGCTAACGTTAAGGGGAGGAGGCTTGACCTGGCAGTTTTCCTCTTGAGGTCTCTTTAAGCTCTCAGATGCATATACTTGAGTAAAATTTAGTTACTGGTCCCCTCAATCCTTTCCATTCATTACACACACTTTTTACCTTTTTTTCTTTCATCTTCGACACTCTTCTTTTTTTCCCATTCTTCCCCACCCCCAACTTTTTTTGTTGTTTTGTGGGTTTTTTTTCCCCCCATCTTTTCCTTCTCCTTTCTATATGGAAAGTTTAGTCTCTTGATACAGTAACTATTTCCTGGTAGTGAAATGCTTTTGCTGTTATTGTTGCTGACTGTCCTTGTGTAAGCAGAACTCTCTAGAAGGATCTTTTGGAATCTTTGTCGTGTGATTCCTATCTGTTCTGTTGGAAAAGTCTACTTTTTTCTTCCCAAAGTAAGAGAAGTTAATGCTCTGAGTGGTGCTAGGGTGGAAACCCTGAAGAAGAGGGCACTGGAGCCATTGCCAAAGACAGCTTTACGTGATGCTGCTTGTTCCCTTAACTCACGTGCCCCGTCCTTGTAGGCATACTGTTCATAGAAGCCCATCACACCACTGGGTACTTTTCCAGATACACTTAGAATGATGGTTCGGCATATTCTCTCCTTTTAGGAGATAAATTTACTTGGGAAAGAAATGGTAATAGCCTAGGAGGCTCACATGCATTCTTGTTTCCTCCGCTCTCCACTTTTCTACTTGGTCTTCCAAAATGAGCATGTTGTGTTAGTGACAAGTTAGTTTTTCTTTTTCTGAAGCTTGTTTTAAAAAGTAACTTTTTTTTTCTTGTAGGTTTGCACATGGTAACTTTAAAATACATATAATCCCAATCCAAGTTTTTGTTCATTCTGAATTTTTCTCCAAAGGTAGTATATAACCCATGCCTCTGTTTGTGTGGTTTGTGTATTTGTCATGCTGACAGCTTGATATGGGATGCCATGTGTCAAATTTGAGTGAAGTTAGGAAATCAGTTTATCACTTGGTCTTTTGAATCCTTAGGGGATGTTGTTAATTTCATTCAACATCTACTGTGCTAGGCACAGGGGAAGCAATGTTGAACAAAGCCTGTGCCCTTCTTGGGCCTACAGTCTGGTGGGGGAAGAAAGTTATTTATTGGATAAGTGGTTAGAACCATGTTTCATTGTGTGTGATTGGTTGGGGAGGAGGGAGGGCAAGGAGGCTAGTGCAGGTTGTTAGAGAAAGCTTCTTAGAGGAAAAGTTTAAGCAGAGTCTGAAGGATAAATCAAGCTGTTAATAGTTTGGTGGAGAGGCCAAGGCAGAGGTGTAATTAGAGGAAGTAAAGAACTTTTCAGGCACAGGGAATGCCAGTGTCAAGGCCCCAAAGCAGAAGAGAGACGTGTGAGTTTGAGGAAAGGAAAGAGGACCCGTCTGGCTGAGAGCTGAGGAGAGTGAGGCTCCAACAAAGATGCAGGGGTGTGCAGGAGGCCGGATATTTCAGGGCCTCATAGGCTGGTTTAAACACTGTGATGTGATTGTGTGTGTGCATGTGGGTACGTGCATGCATGCATCTATGAAAGAAAGAGAAGTGATGAGATTGTTTAAAAGCTTACTCTGGCTTTAGTGTAGCATAGAATGTTTTCTGGTTACATCTTTATATCCTGCTGCATTTGTTGTACTTCACTAAATACTACGTATTATTATTTTGTGAGCTTCTTTTGCCTGTTGAATTTTAAATTGATAGGTATTAATTACGGAAAGTTAGAACTCATCAAGCCCTGATAATAGCATCTGAGGTTTACATGAGTGTATTTCTAGAATGCAGAAAGAGAAAAGAAGTCTCTTTCTTTTTTTTTTTTTTTTTTTTTGAGATGGAGTCTCACTCTGTCGCCCAGGCTGGAGTGCAGTGGCCGGATCTCAGCTCACTGCAAGCTCCGCCTCCCAGGTTTACGCCATTCTCCTGCCTCAGCCTCCCGAGTAGCTGGGACTACAGGCGCCCGCCACCTCGCCCGGCTAGTTTTTTGTATTTTTTAGTAGAGACAGGGTTTCACCATGTTAGCAGGATGGTCTCGATCTGCTGACCTCTTGATCCACCCGTCTCGGCCTCCCAAAGTGCTGGGATTACAGGCTTGAGCCACCGCGCCCGGCCATCTCTTTCTTTAAATGCTAAGCATATTCAGGTATTCTATCCTCCTTCAATGAAAAATTTAAAAAAAAAGTTTATGTGTATTTTCTTTTACAGTCTGGTGCCATCCTTCCTTTTGGACATTCTGGGATTTAGTGCCAGTACCTTTCTTCAGATGTTAGAAGATTAAACTTGGCATGAAAAGAGAGTGAATTAAAAACATGTTACAGATTCCCACGTTGTGTGAGATATGCTTCTGAAGAAGCACTGTGTTTGTTAATTTGTGTCTTTCAAGACCTAAAAGTTAGTCAAGGAGTATCATACATGCAGGGCTACATATTAATGCTCTAGAACACTGGTTCAGGAGTCAAAAGAGACCTGAAGCCTGGCAAACAGTCCTATTACTGCCAACTGCAGGGTCACTTTAGCATTCTGAGCCTTAGTGTCTTCCTCCATGAAAATAATGGGATTTACCAGTTTATAATTATAAGAACAGTTAAAAACTTATTAGTACTTACAATGTGCGAAGTACTTTTCTAAACATTTTACATGGATTAACTCAGTCTTTGCAGCAATTTCAAAAACCAGTTCCCTTTATTATGCCCATTTTCCAGATGAAGACACTGAAGGTCACACAGCCACTTATTAAGTGGCTTCAGAGTCAGTGCTCTATTAGACAATACTTTCAAAGGTCCTTCTTGCTTGATCATTATGTAATTCTAGCTGATTCATAATGTACCTATATTTAAAGTATGTTTGACCTAGAATAGCAGACTCTATTTCGGGAGTGGGAAGTGGAGAGGAATTCAGGAGTGAAGAAAGCTTTGACGCCCAATGTTGTGCATATGTTTTGCCACAAGGAAATTTCCTAACCTGTACTTTCTGCTTTGTAGTTTTAGGTCCTTTTCCTGCCCACTCAGCTGATAGGAGGGCTGCTGTCGTGAACTCTAGCCAGCTGCAGGCTGCTTGTCTCTCTCCAGCAGGTTAAGGCTCAGGCACATTGCATTACTGCGTTCTGAAAATAACAAAAGCCTGCATCATACTGGCCAGGTGGTTTTCATTAAGGATATGCTATAATTTTGTTTCCCCTCAGGTGGAGGAAGGTGACTCTTGCCTTATATACTAGTGTAAACAGTACCCGGAAGACGTCTGGAATATGAGGCTTCTTGGTTTCTCAACCACTGGTCAACCCTTTTTGTTGTTAACATTTTAACGTCTTTATGGAGTTAATTCATAAACCATAAAATTCATCCATTTAAAATGTACAAGTCAATGATTTTAGTATATATAAAAAGTGTAACTATTACCGTGATCAATTTTAGAACATTTTCATTATCCCAGAAAGAAACCCGTACCCATTAGCAGTCACTCCTACACCTGCCCTTCGCTGTTGGCAATCACGAATCTGTCTGCACAGATTTGCCTCTTCTAGGCAGTTTATATAATTGAAATTATATAATATGTGGTCTTTTGTGGCTAGCTTCTTTTCATATAGCATGATTTTTTTTTCGATAGCATGTATCAGAACTTCATTCCTTTTTATTACCAAATACTATTTCATTGTATGTGTATACCGTGTTTTAGTTATGCATTCTCAGTTGAAGAACATTTGGATTGGGCTGTTCTTTTTGTTTTTGTTTTTCTTAATTATTATGAAATAACACTGCTGTGAACAGTCATGTACAAGTTTTTGTATAGACATGATTTCATTTCTCTTGGATATCTATAATACCTAGGAGTGGAATTGCTGCAGTCATATGATAACTATTTAATAATTTGGGAGACTACCAAATAGTTTTCCATAGTGACTACACCATTTTACATTCTCATCAGTAATCAAAGAAGTTTCTGTCTTCACATTCTCATCAACCTCATTATCGTCTTAGTATAGCTATCCTAGTGGATGTGAAATGGTGTCTCATGGTTTTGATTTATATTTCTCTGACTTGATATTGATTATCTTTTTATATGCTGATTATCCATTTGTGTATCTAGTTTGGAAAAATATCTGCATTTTTTGCCCATTTGTTTGGGTTATTTTTTCATTATAGAGTTGTAAAGTTGTAAGAGTTTTTTTTTTTTTTTTTTTTTTTGGAGACAGAGTCTTACTCTGTCACCCAGGCTGGAATGCAGTGGTATGATCTCTGCTCACTGCAACCTCCGCCTCCTGAGTTTAAGCAAGTCTCCTGCCTCAGCCTCCCAAGTAGCTGGGATTACAGGTGCCCGCCACCATGCCCGGCTAATTTTTGAATTTTTAGTAGAGACGGAGTTTCACCATGTTGGCCAGGCTGGTCTCGAACTCCTGACCTCAGATGATCTGCCTGCCTCAGCCTCCCAAAGTGCTAGGATTACAGATGTGAGCCACTGCACCTGGCCAAGAATTCTTTATTCTGGATATAAGTTCCTTGTTAGATAGATGATTTGCAAATACAGTTGACCCATGAACAATGCAGGAGTTGGGGTATCAACCCCCACAGTCAAAAAATCTGCATGTAACTTTCAACTCCCCCAAAATCTTAACCAGTAGCCTGCGAATAACCAAAAGCCTTAGGACGAAAAGCCTTATGAATAACTTTAACAATTAACACGTGTTATATGTCATATGTATTGTATACTGCATTCCTACAATAAAGTAAGCCAAAAAAGGGTTATGAAGAAAATGATAAGGAAGAGAAAATACATTTACTATTCATAAAATGGAATTGGATCATCGTAAAGGTCTTCATTCTTGCTGTCTTCACATTGAGGAGGCAGAGGAAGAGGAAGAGGAGGGGTTGGTTTTGCTATCTCAGGGTAGCAGAAGTGGAAGAAAATCCGCATGTGCACCCTTCAAATTCAAACCCATGGTATTCAAGGATCAACTGTATTTTCTTTTCTGTAGGTTGTCGTTTTTATTTTCTTCCTGGTATCATGTGCAACACAAAAGTTTTAAATTTTAATGTAGTCTAATTTATCAGTTTTTTCTTTTATTGTTTGTTTTTGGTGTTACATTGTCTTAGGAAACCATTGTCAAACCCAAGGTCATGAAGATTTACTCTTAAGGTTTTAAAAATAGTTTTTAGCTCTTACATTTAATTCTCATCCATTTCGCGTTAATTTTTGTGTACGATATGAGGTAAGGGTACAACTTTTTTTTTTTCACCTGGATATTCAATGCTCAACTCTTTACTGTGTAATTTATGGTTTTAGTGATAAAGTCACAAGCCAGCATTGCACCAATGCTTAAGTGTAAAAGATTGGAGTCAGAGAGCCCTGAGTTTGAACCTTTGCTCCACTACTTAGTAGTACTAATACCTTGAGCAAGTTGCTTAATCTTCCTGAATCTCAGTTTTAAAATGACAGCAATAATAATAGCCGTACCTAGGTTTGTTAAGAATATGCAGTGGATATTTAGCTTAATGTTAGCAGTTTCTGGGTCGTGCCCATTAGTGTCAGACACTCTGCAGACATGCTCCACTGTGTACCAGGCAGGTTCATAGTTCACTTTAAGGGTAGGTTAATTAGATCACTGTTTTGATTAATGATGCCCAGAAAATTTAGTCTCTGTGTATTCAGCCTTCTATTTGCAAGTTGTGGTTCCTCGTGGATTCTTTTTCATATAAGTATTGGCCATTGCTGTCTCTTCCATTGTGAAGTGTCTGTTCAAATCTTTAACCCATTTTTAACAGTTAATTGTTTTTATTACTGAGTTGTGAGAACTCTTTATATATTCTTATTTATTTATTTATTTATTTCGAGACAGAGTTTCGCTCTGTCACCCAGGTTGGAGTGCAGTGGTGCAATCTCAGCTCACTGCAACCTTCGCCTCCCGGGTTCAAGCAGTTCTCTGCCTCAGCCTCCCAAGTAGCTGGGATTACAGGTGCCTGCCACCATGTCTGGCTGATTTTTTATTTTTTTTTTGTATTTTTAGTAGAGACGAGGTTTCACTATGTTGGCCAGGCTGGTCTTGAACTCCTGACCTCGTGATCCACCCTTCTTGGCCTCCCAAAGTGCTGTAATCCCAGGCATGAGCCACCTCGCCCAGCTATATATTCTTAATTAAAAGTCCATTGTAGACCAGGCATGGTGGCTCACACCTGTAATGCCAACACTTTGGGAAGCTGAGGTGGGCAGATCGCTTGAGGCCAGGAGTTTGAGACCAGCCTGGCCAACATGGTGAAGCCCAGTCTCTACTAAAAATACAAAAATTAGCTAGGCGTGGTGGCACACGCCTGTAATCCCAGCTACTTGGGAGGCTGAGGCAGCAGAATTGTTTGAACCCAGAAGGTAGAGGTTGCAGTGAGCTAAGAGGTTGCAGTGAGCCAAGATCACACCTGTATTCCAGCCTAGGCAACAGAACGAGACTCTGTTGCAGATAGATGGATGGATGGATGGATGGATGGATGGATGGATAGATAGATAGATAGATAGATAGATAGAGTGAGACTCTGTCTCAGGTGGATAGATGGGTGACAGAGCAAGACTGTGGCAAATAGTGTAAGACTCTGTCTCAGGTAGATAGGATAGGATAGGATAGGATGAGATAGATAGGTAGGTAGGTAGGTAGGTAGATAGATAGATAGATAGATAGATAGATAGATAGATAGATATAAGAGAAATAATGCCCAGAGGAATTAAGTAGTGTCCTCAAGATGACATACCTGTATGTTATGAGTCTGAACTTAAACCATGGTTTCCTCACTCCATTGTCTTGAGTTAAGGTGCTGGTAAGACATATGAGAAGCACTGTGCAGGACAAATAAATATTTAGTTTGGTAGCTCAAAGCACACAGGAGGGGTGACCTACATCTTCTAGCAGAAGGTTTTAAAGATAATTTGATATAATGTATTGTAATTATAGTTAGTCTTCTCACCATCTACATGGTAGACTCTCCACTAGTCTGTTGCTCCTTGAGGCTGGGATCTTTTCTCTAAATCTCCAAACCTGACAAATTATAACTGCTCAGAAAATGCTTTGTGAATTAACTAATGGTAAATTAAGAAGCCTATAATTTAGCTAATGCTTGGTTAACTGTTACAATGAGGAGTGTTTCTTCTTTCTTCCATCCTGCCCAGCTACAGCAGAACTCTTACTGACTGACCTGGCAGAGGAACCCAAGGCTTTGCTGTCCACATCCCTGTCTGGAACTCCCCTAGAGAAGCTGAGGTTGGGGAGGGCTCTAATGGGATGAGGTATGGCTGAGCGCTCAGGTTGGACATTAGAAAACACCAAGGCTATGGAGGTCAGGGGTAGTAAATGAATAGCTCTGCTTTGCTTCAGTTTAAAGTGGTAGATTATTTCACTATTAACATCTCTATATAGCGTACGTAATATATGATATCATGATATACATGGGTTATGAACATAGAAACCATAATTTATAATGAATAAGTTGTCTTGACTCAACATTTCAGATTGTCAGTCCTATCAAGACATTTAATTTCACTTTTTTTCTTGGCATTAGTTACTTTCTCTGTTTTTATTTTAAAAAATTTGTTTGGAAACAGGGTCTTGCTATGTTGCCCAAGCTGGTCTTGAACTCCTGGCCTCAACTGATCCTTCTGCCCCATAAATCACCGTACCTGGCAGTTACTATCTCTTGAATCAGATTCTGGGAAAGATGGGAGTTTTCTGTTACTTTGTATTAGGATATATGTATTAGGATAGGTTTTGAAAGCTGAGAGAGACTTCTAGGCATCATCTAAACTCCAGCTGAAATTTTGTAGGAAAGGAAACTAAAGCTGAAAGAAGTTAAGGGACTTAACCTTTTCTTTCTCCCATTCTGTTCTCCCTTTATTATGGTCACTAATTTTTCCTCTTATTGTTAATGAAAAAGCACCTTTCCTTCACTTTTTTTCTTTACTCTTGGCTAACTTTTCTAGAAAGAGTTTAAATAGTCCCTTTTCATTTTTTTTTTCTGCATTTCTACACAACAGTAGTTCTTACGGATTTTTTTTTTTTTTTTAATCTTTAAGTTGAGGGGTACATGTGCAGGTTTGTTACATAGGTAAATGTGTGCCATGGTTGTTTGCTGTACAGATCATCCCATCACCTAGTTATTAAGCCCAGCATTCATTAATTTTTCCTGATCCTCTCCCTCCCCCAACCCCCTCTTAAGGATTTTTAAAATTCACAATATGTTAATTTTTTAATTGTTTTTCCTGTTAAACAGTAAGATTATGAACTGCTTTCCCAGAACACCTTAATTTTTAAGGCAAAAGTTCTGAAGGAACTGTGGTAGACTTAAAGGCAGAATGATAAACTCTAGCGTGAGGCTAACTAGTAGGCATTCTACTAGTTGTTTATTAAAGAGTCATTATTGGGCCAAGATGTAATAAGCCCATTGTAATTATTACAATAAAAAACTGAACAAAATACAACAGTAGAATATTGCATTTTTTTCACATGCACATGGAACATTCACCAAGATAGACCATATTCTGAGCTATAATAGTAAACCTTGCCAAAACTTGTCAAAAGAATGTTCTGTGTCTTTAATAGAAGTGAACTACAAATTAATAACAGATGTAGAGAATCCTCTGAAATATTAGTAAATTAAACAGTACACTTCAAAGTAGCCTGTGGGTCAAAGAGAAGGTCTCCAAGAAAATTGTGAAATATTTTGAACTTAAAATGAAAGCGCAACAGTGGTTGGCCAAGGGTAAAGGGAGAGAGGAAGGCTTGATCACAAAGGAGTAATACAAGGGAATTTTGGGGACAATTTTGGTAGAGTGGAATTTTCTGTATCTTGATTATTGCGGTGGTTATTAAAGGACTATGCATTTATCAAAACTCAGAATTGTTCGCCAAATAATGAATTTTATGTAATTCTTAAAACTTTTAAGTGTCTATTTAATGGAGTGCAGTTTTTCATAGTGATGTGTTTGGATGAGGCACTTGTCACAAGGCTGCTGCCAGAAAAATGAAGCGAAGCTACAGTACTTTCTAGTCAGAAGTGGGTATGACTCATAAGTAATTACTTTTGGTTTGGATCTTTAAGGGAATAGGAACATCTCCATTTAGAAATTTTGACTTAAAAACGGTGGTTGCTGTTGGGAAATTAAAAAAAAGAAATTTTAGTGTAAAGTTAACATGAGGTATGCCAGTTTAAATCCAAATATAAATGCATTTTTTGAAGAAAATTATACTCATTGAAAACGTGTATTGTTCAACATCAATTGAACCGAAAAGCCTTTTGGCTAAGATTTTTAAGAGTAAATTTTACACAGTTGTTTGTCCATTAAGTATGGACAGGCACTGCACTATGTGAGAAAAGAATAAGCTGGCAGCAGTTTTGGAATAGTGATTTTTAAATCTTTAATTTCTTTGAACAATGTTTTGTAGTTTTCAGTGTTTTACACTTACTTTAAAAAATTTATTGTTGGTCAGGTGTGGTCCTCACACCTGTAATCCCAGCACTTTGGGAGGCCAAGGTGGGTGGATCACCTGAGGTCAGGAGTTTGAGACCAGCCTGGCCAATATGGTGAAAGCCCGTCTCTACTAAAAATACAAAAATTAGCCGAGGGTGGTGGTGGGCGCCTGCAATCCCAGCTACTCGGGAGGCTAAGGCAGGAGAATCGCTTGAACTCGGGAGGCGGAGGTGGCAGTGAGCTCAGGTCACGCCATTGTACTCCAGCCTAGGCAACAAGAGTGAAACTCTGTCTCAAAGTAAACTAAAATAAAATAAGATTTTTTCTTAAGTAGTTTATTCTTTTTGATGTTATTGTAAATGGATTTGTTTTCTAACTTTCATTTTCAGATTATTCATTGCAACTGTACAGAGATACAATTTTAATTGTATGTTAGTCTTATATCCTATCTCCTTGCTGAACTTATTTATTCTAATAGTTTTTTTTTTACTGGCTTCCTTGCGTTTTGTTTTTGTTTAAATATGTAAGAGCCCGTCTGTGATTAGAGCTGGATTTGCTTCTTCCTTTCCAATCTAGATGTCTTTTATTTCACTTATTGACTAATTGCACTGGCTAAAAGCTTTAGTACAATGTTGACTAAAAGTGGTAAAAACAAACATCCTTGTCTTGTTTCCAGTCTTTGAGGGGAAGCCTCCTGTTTTTCACCTTATACACATTAACTATGGGTTTTTTGTAGATGTCTTTATCAGGTTGAAGTTCTCTTCTAAGTTTCTTAGGTATTTTTATTATGAAAGGGTGTTAGATTTTTGTCAAGTGCTTTTGTACGTTTTGTGAGATGATCATGTGATAGTTTAGAGCTTTTGTGTTTGCAGAAAGACCCAGTTCATGCAGGCTTAAAGTAAAAAGGGATGTTTATTGGTTCATTTAATGGAAAAGTCTAGGGGGTATCTTACCTTCAGGAATGATGTGGGCTGATCAGGGGGTTCAAACAATGTCATCCAGATTTTCTTCCTTCTCCTTCTGTCCCTCAAATCCTTCCAGTCCCATTCCCTTTGTGTGTGAATCATGTTTAGGTCCTATGTGATGGCAAACTGCTGCAGGCAGCTGCAGGCTAACTTTCTTAAGACCAGAGAGAAAAGAAATAGTCCTCATTTCTTTATGCCTTTGCCCAGTCCGAGCAAAAGTCCCAGAATTGTCTCCAGTTGGGCCACTTGCCCATTCTGGATATCATTGAGGATAGGGGATGTGAAGCTTCATTTAGGCCTAAATCACATACCTACCCTGGAGCTGGTCACCCCCACCCAAACCCCATGGATGGAGTGTGGAGAAGGGAGTTTTCATCAGTGGAAAAGTACTAGGTAGATGCTGGATTGCCAAAAATTAAATGTCAAGTATACTTTCTGTAGTGAAACAATCCAGGATAATACAAAGTATATGAAATTGGTATTTAAATACTCTTTTTTAACCCCCTACCCCATCCCTGGCAATTATAGCTAATATGAGCTAAAACTCTCCCCTGCTCATTGAAGTTTCATGTGTAATCCTTCCAAGCAGGGAATTTGGGTGATAACCACATTGCATCTCTAATAGAAGATGGCATAAAAGAGGGTGGAGATTGGATAGGAAGATAGTCTAGTGGTCATCTAAGGGAGCAGGGAGTAGTTCAGACCAACAGTTTTCATCTGCCCTTTAGTTACCTTGACTGATCATTTCTGAGATAACTGCAGATTAATTTAAAATAGAAACTGGATTAATGGTCTCTTTTTCATCCATGCCTGTTTTCTCTACAATTCATCATTCCTGGGCTGTATCCCAGTTTCCCAGCAGTGGACATTATGAAAGAGCAGTATGTCCTGGTGCTAATCTGAACTCTCTCCATCACACTGCATTTAAATTTTGTCTATTATGAATGAGATTTCTCTAGTCTCTTAATGTGCCTTTTGAAACTGCAAGAATTTGTGCTTATAAGAAAAGTGTTTCTTGGTCACAGTTTGTGTAGTTACAAAGGACAGAATAAAATTGCCATATATTGAACATCCCTTGTATAATTATAACCTCTCCTAGATAAATACAGAACCTGTTATAAGGAAGGTAATGTTTCAGTTGCTATTATAATTTACCAGCTACCTTTTTTTTTTTTTTTTTTTTTTTTTTGAGAGACCATCTCACTCTGTCACCCAGGCTGAAGTGCAGTGGCGTGATCATAGCTTACTGTAGTCTCAAACTCTAGGCTCAGGCAGTCCTGTCTCAGGTGTATCACCTTGCCCAGCTAATTTTTAAAATTTTTTGTAGAGACAGGGTCTCACTATGTTGACTGGGCTGGTTTTGAACTCCCAGCCTCAAGCAATTCTCCTGCCTCAGTCTCCTAAAGTGCTGGGATTACAGGAGTGAACCACGGAATCCAGCCTTCAAGCTGCTTTCAGGATTTACTGCAGCTATGCTTTGGGTGGGGTTGAGAGCTGCTCTTCAACATTTTTCAAATTCTTGTAAGATAAAACTAGTTTCGTACATTTTTTTCAATTTTAGGACACTTTTTTCACATTGCTTTTTTTATTATTATACTTTAAGTTCTAGGGTACATGTGCACAATGTGCAGGTTTGTTACATATGTATACATGTGCCATGTTGGTGTGCTGCACCTATAAACTTGTCAGCACCCATGTGAAAAACTCATCATTTACATCAGTTATAACTCCAAATGCCATCCCTCCCTCCTCCCCCCTCCCCATAATAGGCCCCGGTGTGTGATGTTCCCCTTCCCATGTCCAGGTGATCTCATTGTTCAAGTCCCACCTATGAGTGAGAACATGCAGTGTTTGGTTTAATGTTCTTGCGAAAGTTTGCTGAGAATAATGGTTTCCACCTGCACCCGTGTCCCTACAAAGGACTCATCCTTTTTTATGGCTGCATTGTATTCCATGGTGTATATGTGCCACATTTTCTTAATCCAGTCTGTCACTGACGGACATTTGGGTTGATTCCAAGTCTTTGCTATTGTGAATAGTGCTGCAATAAACATACGTGTACATGTGTCTTTATAGCAGCATGATTTATAATCCTTTGGGTATATACCCAGTAATGCGATGACTGGGTCATATGGTATTTCTAGTTCTAGATCCTTGAGGAATCGCCATACTGTTTTCCACAATGGTTGAACTAGTTTACAATCCCACCAACAGTGTAAAAGTGTTCCTATTTCTCCACATCCTCTCCAGCACCTATTGTTTCCTGACTTTTTAATGATGGCCATTCTAACTGGTATGAGATGGTATCTCATTGTGGTTTTGATTTGCATTTCTCTGATGGTCAGTGATGACGAGCATTTTTTCATGTGCCTGTTGGCTGTATGAATGTCTTCTTTTGACAAGTGTCTGTTCATATCCTTTGCCCACTTTTTGATGGGGTTGTTTTTTTCTTGTAAATTTGTTTGAGTTCTTTGTAGGTTCTGGATATTAGCCCTTTGTCAGATGAGTAGATTGCAAAAATTTTCTCCCATTCTGTAGGTTGCCTGTTCACTCTGATGGTAGTTTCTTTTGCTGTGCAGAAGCTCTTTAGTTTAATTAGATCCCATTTGTCAATTTTGGCTTTTGTTGCCGTTGCTTTTGGTGTTTTAGACATGAAGTCCTTACCCATGCCTATGTCCTGAATAGTATTACCTAGGTTTTCTTCTAGGGTTTTTATGGTATTATGTCTAACATTTAAGTCTCTAATCCATCTTGAATTAATTTTTGTGTAAGGAGTAAGGAAAGGATCCAGTTTCAGCTTTCTGCTTATGGCTAGCCAATTTTCCCAGCACCATTTATTAAATAGGGAATCCTTTCCCCATTTCTTGTTTCTCTCAGGTTTGTCAAAGATCAGATGGCTGTGGATGTGTGGTATTATTTCTGAGGGCTCTGTTCTGTTCCACTGGTCTATATCTCTGTTTTGGTACCAGTACCATGCTGTTTTGGTTACTGTAGCCTTGTAGTATAGTTTGAAGTCAGGTAGCGTGACGCCTCCAGCTTTGTCCTTTTGACTTAGGATTGTCTTGGCAATGCGGGCTCTTTTTTGGTTCCATATGAACTTTAAAGCAGTTTTTTCCAATTCTGTGAAGAAACTCATTGGTAGCTTGATGGGGATGGCATTGAATCTATAAATAACCTTGAGCACTATGGCCATTTTCACGATATTGATTCTTCCTATCCATGAGCATGGTATATTCTTCCATTTGTTTGTGTCCTCTTTGATTTCACTGAGCAGTGGTTTGTAGTTCTCCTTGAAGAGGTCCTTGACATCCCTTGTAAGTTGGATTCCTAGGTATTTTATTCTCTTTGAAGCAATTGTGAATGGAAGTTCATTCCTGATTTGGCTCTCTGCTTGTCTGTTACTGGTGTATAAGAATGCTTGTGATTTTTGCACATTAATTTTGTATCCTGAGACTTTGCTGAAGTTGCTTATCAGCTTAAGGAGATTTTGGGCTGAGACAATGGGGTTTTCTAAATATACAATCATGTCATCTGCAAACAGGGACAATTTGACTTCTTCTTTTCCTAACTGAATACGCTTGATTTCTTTCTCTTGCCTGATTGCCCTAGCCAGAACTTCCAACACTATGTTGAATAGGAGTGGTGAGAGAGGGCATCCCTGTCTTGTGCCAGTTTTCAAAGGGAATGCTTCCAGTTTTTGCCCATTCAGTATGATATTGGCTGTGGGTTTGTCATAAATAGCTCTTATTATTTTGAGATACGTTCCATCAATACCGAATTTATTGAGCGTTTTTAGCATGAAGGGCTGTTGAATTTTGTCAAAAGCCTTTTCTGCATCTATTGAGATAATCATGTGGTTTTTGTGTTTGGTTCTGTTTATATGCTGGGTTACGTTTATTGATTTGCGTCTGTTGAACCAGCCTTGCATCCCAGGAATGAAGCCCACTTGATCATGGTGGATAAGCGTTTTGATGTGCTGCTGGATTCGGTTTGCCGGTATTTTATTGAGGATTTTTGCATCGATGTTCATCAGGGATATTGGTTTAAAATTCTCTTTTTTTGTTGTGTCTCTGCCAGGTTTTGGTATTGGAATAGTTTCAGAAGGAATGGTACCAGCTCCTCCTTGTACCTCTGGTAGAATTTGACTGTAAATCTGCCTGGTCCTGGACTTTTTTTGGTTGGTAGGCTATTAATTATTGCCTCAATTTCAGAGCCTGCTATTGGTCTATTCAGGGATTCAACTTCTTCCTGGTTTAGTCTTGGGAGAGTGTAAGTGTCCAGGAAATTATCCATTTCTTCTAGGTTTTTTATTTGCGTAGAGGTGTTTATAGTATTCTCTGATGGTAGTTTGTATTTCTGTGGGGTTGGTGGTGATATCTCCTTTATCATTTTTTATTGCGTCTATTTGATTCCTCTCTCTTTTCTTCTTTATTAGTCTTGCTAGTGGTCTATCAATTTTGTTGATCTTTTCAAAGAACCAGCTCCTGGATTCATTGATTTTTTTGGAGGGTTTTTTGTGTCTCTATGTCCTTCAGTTCTGCTCTGATCTTAGTTATTTCTTGCCTTCTGCTAGCTTTTGAATGTGTTTGCTCTTGCTTCTCTAGTTCTTTTAATTGTGATGTGAGGGTGTCAATTTTAGATCTTTCCTGCTTTCTCTTGTGGGCATGTAGTGCTATAAATTTCCCTCTGCACACTGCTTTGAATGTGTCCCAGAGATTCTGGTATGTTGTGTCTTTGTTCTCATTGGTTTCAAAGAACATCTTTATTTCTGCCTTCATTTCGTTGTGTACCCAGTAGTCATTCAGGAGCAGGTTGTTCAGTTTCCATGTAGTTGAGCAGTTTTGATTGAGTTTCTTAGTCCTGAGTTCTAGTTTGATTATACTGTGGTCTGAGAGACAGTTTGCTATAATTTCTGTTCTTTTACATTTGCTGAGGAGTGCTTTACTTCCAATTATGTGGTCAATTTTGGAATAAGTGCGATGTGGTGCTGAGAAGAATGTATATTCTGTTGATTTGGGGTGGAGAGTTCTGCAGATGTCTATTAGGTCCGCTTGGTGCAGAGTTGAGTTCAATTCCTGGATATCCTTGTTAACTTTCTGTCTCGTTGATCTGTCTAATGTTGACAGTGGGGTGTTGAAGTCTCCCATTATTATTGTGTGGGAGTCTAAGTCTCTTTGTAAGTCTCTAAGGACTTGCTTTATGAATCTGGGTGCTCCTGTATTGGGTGCATATATATTTAGGATAGTTAGCTCTTCCTGTTGAATTGACCCCTTTACCATTATGTAATGGCCTTCTTTGTCTCTTTTGATCTTTGATGGTTTAAAGTCTGTTTTATCAGAGACTAGGATTGCAACCCCTGCTTTTTTTTGTTCTCCATTTGCTTGGTAGATCTTCCTCCATCCCTTTATTTTGAGCCTATGCGTGTCTCTGCACGTGAGATGGGTCTCCTGAATACAGCAAACTGATGGGTCTTGACTCTTTATCCAATTTGCCAGTCTGAGTCTGTTTTTTTTTTTTTTTGAGACAGAGTCTTGCTCAGTTGCCCAGTCTGGAGTGCAGTGGCGCGATCTCGGCTCACTGCAAGCTCCGCCTCCCGGGTTCCCACCATTCTCCTGCCTCAGCCTCCGAAGTAGCTGTGACTACAGGCGCCTGCCGCCACGCCCGGCTAATTTTTTGCATTTTTAGTGGAGACAGGGTTTCACTGTGTTAGCCAGGATGGTCTTGATCTCCTAACCTCATGATCTGCCTGCCTTGGCCTCCCAAAGTGCTGGGATTACAGGCATGAGCCACCGCGCCTGGCCAGTCTGGGTCTTTTAATTGGACCATTTAGTCCATTTACATTTAAGGTTAATATTGTTATGTGTGAACTTGATCTTGTCATTGTGATATTAGCTGGTTATTTTGCTCGTAAGTTGATGCAGTTTTTTCCTAGCATAGATGGTGTTTACATTTTGACATGTTTTTGCAATGGCTGGTATCAGTTGTTCCTTTCCATGTTTAGTGCTTCCTTCAGGAGCTCTTGTAGGGTAGGCCTGGTGGTGACAAAATCTCTAAGCATTGGCTTGTCTATAAAGGATTTTATTTCTCCTTCACTTATGAAACTTAAGTTTGGCTGGATATGAAATTCTGGGTTGAAAATTCTTTTCTTTAAAAATGTTGAATATTGGCCCCCACTCTCTTCTGGCTTGGAGAGTTTCTGCTGAGAGATCTGCTGTTAGTCTAATGGGCTTCCCTTTGTGGGTAACCCGACCTTTCTCTCTGGCTGCCCTTAACGTTTTTTCCTTCATTTCAACTTTGGTGAATCTGACATTTATGAGTCTTGGAGTTGCTCTTCTCGAGGAGTATCTTTGTGGCGTTTTCTGTATTTCCTGAATTTGAATGTTGGCCTGCCTTACTAGGTCGGGGAAGTTCTCCTGGATGATATCCTGCAGAGTGTTTTCCAACTTGGTTCCATTTTCCCCCTCACTTTCAGGCACACCGATCAGACGTAGATTTGGTCTTTTCACATTATCCCATATTTCTTGGAGGCTTTGTTCATTTCTTTTTCCTCTTTTTTCTCTAGACTTCTCTTCTCGCTTCGTTTCGTTCATTTGATCTTAATTATTAATGCTCTTCCAGTGGATCAAGTTGGTTACTGAAGCTTGTGCATTTGTCACATATTTCTCCTGTCATGGTTTTTATCTCTGTCAGTTTGTTTATGGCCTTCTCAGCATTGATTATTCTAGTTATCCATTCTTCCATTCTTTTTTCAAGATTTTTAGTTTCTTTGTGCTGGTTACATAGTTCCTCCTTTAGCCCTGAGAAGTTTGATCGACTGAAGCCTTCTTCTCTCAACTCGTCAAAGTCATTCGCCATCTAGCTTTGATCCATTGCTGGCGATGAGCTGCGTTCCTTTGGAGGGGGAGATGCACTCTGATTTTTTGAATTTCCAGATTTTCTGCCTTGCTTTTTTTTCCATCTTTGTGGTTTTATCTGCCTGTGGTCTTTGATGACAGTGACGAACTGATGGGGTTTTGGTGTGGGTGTCCTTTCTGTTTGTTAGTTTTCCTTCTAACAGTCTGGACCCTCAGCTGTAGGTCTGTTGGAGATTGCTTGAGGTCCACTCCTGACCCTGTTTGCCTGGGTATCAGCAGCGGAGGCTGCAGAAGATAGAATATTGCTGAACAGCGAGTGTTGCTGTCTGATTCTTGCTCTGTAAGCTTCGTCTCAGGGGTGTACCCAGCCGTGTGAGGTGTGAGGTGTCGGTCTGCACCTAGTGGGGGATGTCTCCCAGTTAGGCTACTCAGGGGTCAGGGACCCACTTGAGCTGGCAGTCTGTCCGTTCTCAGATCTCAATCTCCGTGCTGGGAGATCCTCTGCTCTCTTCAAAGCTATCAGACAGGGTAATTTACCTCTGCCGAGGTTTCTGCTGCTTTTTGTTTAGCTATGCCCTGTCCCCTGAGATGGAGTCTACAGAGACAGGCAGGCCCCCTTGAGCCGCGGTGGGCTCCACCCAGTTCAAGCTTCCCTGCGGCTTTGTTTACCTACTTAAGCCTCAGCAATGGCGGGTGCCCCTCCCCCAGCCTCGCTGCTGCCTTGCAGTTAGATCTCAGACTGCTATGCTAGCAATGAGGGAGGCTCCATGGGCGTGGGACCCTCCTGGCCAGGTGTGGGATATAATCTCCTGGTGTGCCGTTTGCTAAGACCCTTGTTTCAAAGCGCAGTATTAGTGTGGGAGTTACCCAATTTTCCAGGTGTTGTGTGTCTCAGTTTCCCTTGGCTAGGAAAAGGGATTCCCTTCCCCCTTGCACTTCCCAGGTGAGGCAATGGCTCACCCTGCTTCAGCTCTCACTGGTCGGGCTGCACCGGCTGACCAGCACCGATTGTCCGGCACTCCCCAGTGAGATGAACCCAGTACCTCAGTTGAAAATGCAGAAATCACCCGTCCTCTGTGTCGCTTGCGCTGGGAGCTGGAGGCTGGAGCTGCTCCTATTCGGCCATCTTGCTCCGGGATTGGGGTCTTTTTTCACATTTCAACAACCGTGAAATCAAGAAGCATCTTAGAACCTGTGCTATGTCATTGTTTAGTTGGTAGAATTTTTTTCTTTCTTGTGTCATGTAAAATAATGGTGTGTCTTAAAATCGATGATGTTATGGTTTATTCTGGTTGGATCTGGAAGGATGTTGTGGAGGCAATTAACATTTGAATCAATAGACCTAATAAAGTAGATTGCCCTTCCTAATGTGGATGAGCCTTATCCAATCAGTTAAAGACTTGAAGAGAACCAAAAGACTGAGTAAGAGAGAATTCCTACTGTGACTGCCTTGAGCTGAGACATTGGCCTTTTCTAGCTTTCATTGGTTCTTCGTGGGTATTGAGCCTGCTAGCATGGAACTTAACCATGAGCTCTCCTAGCTTGCTGATTGCAGATCTTGGGACTTCTCAGTTTCTAGTCACATGAGCCAGTTACTTACAGTTTCATTACATGCACACATACCCACCCACACATCCTTATAATATCTTTACACACACACCCTAACACCCTACTGGTTCTTTTTCTTTGGATAACAGTGACAAATACAGATGGGTCCTAAATTTGATAAAATACAGTAATTGAGGCTGTTCTAAATGCTTTCCACACAAAAGTCATGGTGGATTTCGGGAGTGTTCACACCAGCCAGCATCATGGGAGTTGAGCTGTTCACACCAGCCACCGTCATGGGAGTGAAAAGATGTTGTTGTTCTATACCAGGACAGCTTTCTGGGAGTGGGGAGCCAAGGTTTGGGAGCTTTCGTGCCTTAAGGGGCAGTATAGAAAGATAGAGTTTTCTTTCCAGCTCTGTTGTGTACTTCCTTTGTGACCCTAGTTAGGTCACTTAATTTACCTGGGATTGGTTTCCTTATGTATAAAATATGCTGGTTGGACTGTGTGATTTCAAAGACCTCTTCCTTTTCTCAGGTTCTCAGAAATTGACTCTTCTGTTTCAGTGAGGGGAGGTGGCCTAGGATGTAAATAAACACTTTTGCAAAGGGCTGAAACGTCACCAATAATGTCTGACTCCTGGAGCACTGATTCTCTGCCCAACAAGATACAGTCTGAGGATTAATTTGGTTTTTCAGGTTGTAATGTTTGTACAGGAGTGGTGATCTTCACAGTTGAATTTTTGTCGAATTTGAAGCCAAGGTCTAGAAGCATCACGTTTTTTGTTTGTTTGTTTGTTTGTTTATGACAAGGTCTCACTCTCACTCAGGTTGGAGTGCAGTAGCACAGTCATGGCTCACTACAGCCTCGACCTTCCAGGCTCAAGCAGTCCTCCCACCTCAACCTCCTGCTGGGGCCACAAGTGTATGCCACCACACTCGGCTAATTTTTGTATTTTTATTAGAGATGAGTTTCGCCATTGTTGCCCAGGCTGGTCTGGAATTCCTGGCTTTAAGTGATCCACCCACCTTGGCCTCCCACAGTATTAATATTATAGCTGTGAGCCACCATGCCCTACCAACATCACCTTCTGAAATAAAAATTTACAAGTTCATCCCAAGAAGTTTGCCAGCCAAGAATTGATTTGTGCTAGCGTAGAGATAAGGCCTAAGGGTTCCTGACCCGCAATAAAGGGTCTAGGTCTCTGGGAAAGAAATCCTTTATATAAAATGTAATAAGAAGAGCAAAAGCCATAGTTTAAGACAAGATTACTTATCTTTGGTGAGAAGATAAGTTCAGATATTATGGGAGAGTAGATGCTGAGAATTAGTGTTTATTTAGTTTTATTTAAAGAAGTAAGAGACATGGTACCTGGCAGGCCTGAGTATTGCGCTTTCTGGAAAAGCAGACCCTGATTAAGTAAATGATGAGCGAAATACCTTGCCTACTTACCCAACTCCTTCATATAGATTTAGTGCTGACTATTCAGGCTTCTGGTTATACTGTAGTTCCTTGTTCCATAATCTTGGGCTGGGAGTGCTCCAGGAAGTGCAGTAGCCTCCTATTAAAACGTAATAAAGTGATACCATTGGTGTCCTACCCACTTGGTTTGTGTGAATCAAACCCCAAGGGCCCATCAGATGTCTGTAGCTGAGCAGCCCGTGGGGCTCTGCCTTCTCTCTGGCTTCCTCAGCCATGGCAGTCCCATGAGAGAAATGTATCCCTAGAGGGCTCTGGCATTTCAGAGAAAGAAAAGAACTGCATCTGACTGAGGAGGCCTGAGAAGATAAGGTTTACACAGAGATAGTCAGGGATGATTTTTTGAGACGGAGTCTCAAAAAAGATCTCCGCTCACTGCAACTTTCGCCTCCTGGGGTTCAAGAGATTCTCCTGCGTCAGCCTCCCAAATAGCTGGGATTACAGGCACTTGGTGCCACACCCAGCTAATTTTTGTATTTTTAGTAGAGATGGAGTTTCACCATGTTGGCCAGGATGGTCTCCATCTCCTTGTGATCCGCCCACCTTGACTTCCCAAAGTATTGGGATTACAGGTGTGAGCCACTGCGCCTGGCTTGGATGATATCTTACGAAGAGATCCAATTGGAGCAAAAGTTCAGAGACAGAAATACAGCAAATAAGTGGTTTGACTAGAATATAGGGTGTGTGAGAGGACTAGATAAGATGCATATTTCTACTACATATGGTTTGTCCCCTGAAATTCTCCAATATTGAAGTGAGTGTAGTTAAGCCTTGAATGTTTTAAGATTACCTCATTTCAATGGATCAATACTAAATAGTAAGTCAAACAACGTTACCTTTTCCTAAATGGTCATAGGATTCTAGACAGGCTTCTTAGTTGGTACTCTGTATGACATTTGTTGAAAGGACCTTGTCATCTTTGTTGCCTTATTTCTAAGTTTTGGATAATTTTTCTTAGAAGAGAGGAAGGCAAGCGTGTGATAACAGTAACGTTCAGGACATCCTAATTATTTGTCTTAGAAAAAGTAAAAATCACAGACTACTGGTACTATATTAGGAAAGAAACAGAATACAAATCTTTTATTTTTGTAAATCCTATTACCTAGAGAGTCATCAGTGTACTTGTTGCTTATCCTTCCAGACTTCTGTAATCGTGTGACTAAAAAATACATACCTCTGGCTGGGCGCGGTGGCTCACGCCTGTAATCCCAGCACTTTGGGAGGCAGAGGCGGGTGGATCACAAGGTCAGGAGATCGAGACCATCCTGGCTAACACGGTGAAACCCCGTCTCTACTAAAAATGCAAAAAATTAGCCGGGCGTGGCAGCGGGCGCCTGTAGTCCCAGCTACTTGGGAGGCTTAAGCAGGAGTATGGTGTGAACCCAGGAGGCGGAGCGTGCAGTAAGCCAAGATCGTGCCACTGCACTCCAGCCTGAGCGACTGAGCTAGACTCCATCTCAAAAAAAAAAAAAAAAAAAAAAAATATATATATATATATATATACACACACACACACACACACCTCTTTGGGCATTTTTAATTTTATAAAAATGGGATAAAACATACAGGTCTCTCTAACTTAATTCTTTCTCTTAGAATAACCCTGGCAATGTAAAGCTCCTTGAAGCTAACCCAGTATCCTATGTTAGGCTCTATTTCTGTATCTTGGGAGGTACTTCATACACAGGCAGTAATTGCAATGATGCTCTTGCTTTTGTTTTCAGGTTGGCAGCCTCGATGGTTCCTTCTCTGTGGGGGAATATTGTCCTATTATGATTCTCCTGAAGATGCCTGGAAAGGTTGCAAAGGGAGCATACAAATGGCAGTCTGTGAAATTCAAGGTGAGGAATCAAGCAACTTGCGAGTTTTATTTTTCTTTCTGTTTTCCCTCAAAAACAAAAAAGCCCCTGGCCCCTGCATACCTTTCTCTGCTGCTTCCGTAGTACAGACCAAGGGACATAGTGTTATGTGTCAAAAGAAAGCCTTGCAAATAAAACCCAAAACTGTAGCCAACTTTTATAAGGAGATTGGCTAGGAGGTGGTCAAAATAAATGAGAGCAACATGCTTCACTATTCAACTAGCACTCATTCCTTAGTGACCTGCTCACCTGGGACCAGTGGGTGTTAGCAAAACTTGAAGTCTTTACTGCAGCATCAAACACTTTTGTGTTTAAATCAGGATGGACACACACACACCCTCCACCAAAACAAAACAAGCAAAAACCTAACAGACTTTCTTTAGTCTTTACTTCTTGTTTTTGTCTTGAGACATGCTGAGAAGGTGTGGCTCAGAAGAAAAACAGATTAAATGGGAATTTAGATAGTGGATGTGGGTGAAAGAGTTTGGTTTGCTTGTTTCTTCTCCTAAAGGCCTCTGAGAAAATTCTCACACTTTTGGTCTGACTTGTCAAGGGAAGTAGAAGATGGAAAAGACTGTATTTTTGATTGTTTCCCAATAAATCCAAGGAGGTAAAAAACACACCCTTGTTTCTTGGCCTCAGAGCAGCCTACTTAACACACACACCCACTGAAAGAGAGGTTCCTTTTCTATTCCGATAAGGGATCAGTTTAACTGAAAAGTTAAATTGGGTGATTCTTGTTTGGGCCAAAGTCTTGGTGATGCCTTGGGGGCAATTGCAAGGTTTTCCCTCTTGATTAACAGAGATGTCTAAGATGAGATAAGTAAACAGAACTTTGTGTCAATTAGGAGAGGTAATGAGGACTGGCATCCTCTTTGGGAAGAAGCCTTCAATGACTGCCATCAGTTAAGCTGAAGAAGTTGGGTGGGGTGGAGGCTACCCAGACAGGGCTCTTCTAGGTCTCTGATCTGTCTTTGTCTTGTTCCCAGTTCATTCTGTAGATAATACACGCATGGACCTGATAATCCCTGGGGAACAGTATTTCTACCTGAAGGCCAGAAGTGTGGCTGAAAGACAGCGGTGGCTGGTGGCCCTGGGATCAGCCAAGGCTTGCCTGACTGACAGTAGGACCCAGAAGGAGAAGGGCAAGTATTGATTGTCCTTTGCTGTGGAAACCTTGGGAATCACCCACTGACATCTCTGATTTCCCTTGTTTGTTATCTTGCTTCTGACCACCTAGCCAGCTTTTTGTATCATGCAAATGATACGTATCTTAGTATAATGTAAGCCAGGGTCCATATCTAACTCTTCTTTCTTGGCATAGCATAGTGCAAAGAGTGCAGGCTTTGGAGCCAAACACAGCTGGGTACACATGATGGCTTTGCAGTTTATTGACTGTATAACCTTGGCATCGGTCAGTTAACCTTTCTTACTCTTAATTTCTTCATCTTTTAAAAAGAGGTAATAGATCCTACCTCAGGAGGATTACCATGAGGATTAGTGATGATAAAATGGTTGAGTATCCAGTCGGTGGCCAAACTTGACCTTTGATGAAGAGTAGTTGAGCCGGATAAGCCTTGGATCAGGGTGTTTTCTGTAGCAACACCCTGCTCCTCCTTACTTTTTTTCTGGGGTGGGATGGATGCTTAATTATCAGGTTCCTGTTGCTTGATGCTCATTCACTGAACATCGTTAAGTTCTCCAGAGAACCGTGGCCCGGCTTTCTCTTTGGACTGGGGCAAGAATACCAGGGCTTACTGCCTGGGTCCTAGTTGCTACCTTCCCTGCCCCATGGCCCTAAATGTACCCTGAAGAGATGAGCTGGGGTGGGGTGAAATGGGAAAAAGTGTTCCAGGGAACATCTATCATGACAGGTGTGGCAGTTGTGCTTAACTCTTTATGTAGATTCATAAATTGGCCTCTTCATTGGTTGTTTTAATGCTAAATTGGGAGCAAATTCTAGAAGCTGTTGGCTTTGACTCAGAGCAGATGGTAATGTGTGTGCAGTTTTTTTTTTTCATGAAGAAGGAAACAGAAAAGTAGTAACAATTGTAACTGAGTCCTCGATGCCAGGGTGAGTGGAGAGCATTGCTAATAATAATGGTGGGGTGCCATTAGTCTTGACAAGGCAGCATACTAAACCAGTCCTCAGCTGAAATTATGAACGGTGTTCTTAGTGGTAATTGGATGCTACAGAATGTTTTTCCCAGGTAAGAGTAGAGCACTGCATTAGTAGATAAACAGCTATGACCCCATTTTATAGATAGGAAAAACTCTCTGGCAGAACTGAGGACAAAACTCTGAACCCCTTAGCTCTGCTGCCAGTTTTGACAGGAGTGGGTCAGACAGTATATTGTCTCGTTCTTTGTATACTGGTGATTATTCGGTATGTTGACTTAAAACATAATGTATACTACTTTAAAAGACTGGAGATCTACTTTTTCTGTTTTTTCTTGTTCTTATGTCTTCACCTGTCACATTTGCAACCATACTTTAAAGATTTGTCTTTGGGCATATGTTCTGTGTGGTATCCTAACTAGTAAGGATTCCACTTCTGCGTAGTATCCTAACTAGTAAATCAGTTGTTTGTTCTGGTTACTGAATTATCATCATTTTGTTATTTAGAGTTTGCTGAAAACACTGAAAACTTGAAAACCAAAATGTCAGAACTAAGACTCTACTGTGACCTCCTTGTTCAGCAAGTGGATAAAACAAAAGAAGTGACCACAACTGGTGTGTCCAATTCTGAGGTAAAATATTATTTCTTAATATTATTAATATACATGAATAATATAAAAGAAGTGACTACCAGTATAGCCAATTCTGAGGTAAAATATTATTTTATTAATATTACTGATATACATGAAAAGCACCAGACATTCCTTCAGGTGGTGTTTACTCTCACCTAATTTTATGACTGTCTTAGAATTTACTATTTTAAAGAGTTGAAAGTAACAAAATTAAACAAAGAATAGCAATATGTACATTTCATCTTATGCAAGTGTATA
This sequence comes from Rhinopithecus roxellana, assembly GCF_007565055.1. Classification (NCBI taxonomy): domain Eukaryota; kingdom Metazoa; phylum Chordata; class Mammalia; order Primates; family Cercopithecidae; genus Rhinopithecus; species Rhinopithecus roxellana. The sequence goes on from NC_044566.1 coordinate 13,586,711, forward strand.
GCTTTCCTTCCTGGAATGAATTGGGGATTAATTAATTGATAATATTTGGAACCTTTAACTTTAGTACGATCATATTAAAATATGTTTCTCTCCAGTTTCATACTGTTTTGTTTATTACAGCCTTGTGGAGCCATTTCTATAGCAGTGGCTATTAAGATGCCAACTTAGTGTCTTTCATTGATGTGCGTCTATGAAACTAACAGTATTTTGTTTTACCTTTGTAACTGTGCTTTGGAATAGACTAGTGCTTTCAAAGATGGAGACACAGCTTTTTTTCTCTTCGTTGTCAGCAAGGATTGTGATTTTTAGTATATATTAATACAGTCATTATTCACTTATTTTAAAACATATATTAAAAGATTTCTCTGGTGTTAAGCTATGTATAGAATGGCTCACATTAACCAGGGTCTCTGCTCTACTTTCAAAGAAGTTTCGATCTGACAAACAATGCATCTGCAGATTATAATGAAAGATTTTCATTTATTTTCTTAGGTAGTAGAAGAACACTACACTACTGGTAGTACGTGTGTTTTGAATTTTTCTAAAAAAGGTGATTTAATCCACTTGCATTCACTTCCTTTTGGGTGCTCTTACTCATTCAGCAGCTGCCTAATATGTATGAGATAGGCTGTGAGGGGAATGGGAGGGAAGATGAAGGATACCAAAAAAAGCATTTCAGTCCTGCTCTTGGGAAGTTTATAGTCTAGAGCAGTGATTCTCAAGGAGGGATACTTTCGGTTGTCGTGACTGAGGGAGTTAAAATTAATTCTACGTAAATTGAACCACTTTACTACCTAAGGCTTTCAGCAGCTCCCTCATTGCTTGTAGGTTAAAGTCAAATAGTGCTGATAGTTACTTGATTAATAGATAGATTGGGCTTTTCTTCTATAACTGATGTACATATTTCAGCAGGTGGATACATTATTATTATTTTGTGGACAACCTCTAAGGGCATTCCACAATTGGGCTTTTTCTTTTTTGGCAAGGTAAAGGAGTCTTCCACTCTGGTTTTTTCGTAGGAGGGAATTGATGTGGGAACTTTGCTGAAATCCACCTGTAATACTTTTCTGAAGACCTTGGAAGAATGCATGCAGATCGCAAATGCAGCCTTCACCTCTGAGCTGCTCTACCGCACTCCACCAGGATCACCGCAGCTGGCCATGCTCAAGTCCAGCAAGGTAAAAGTCCAGCTCAGTTTGGCTGCAACAAGGCATCATGAAAAGTTTCAAAGTTTATAGTGAGTTATGTTCTCTATTACCCTTTAGTGACTTATAAAGACAGTTTTTTAATGGACTTTGCTTTATGTCCTTTTTTATATCTGTCCTCAGCACCCCATATCCAGTCAGTTATTTGTGGCAATTTTACCACCTAAGCATGTTTCTAATGTAGCCTCTTTCCAACCCCTTGTCCAGTGAGTCTTGCCTAAAGTTGTGATAGTCTTCTAACTATTAATAGTTGCTTTCAGCCTGACCCTTCCAGTCAACCATATTTCTATTAATGCAGTATAAATTGAACCACTTAACCTAAGCCTTTCAGTGGCTCCTTCATTGCCTATAGGTTGAAGTCAAAACTTCTTAACCCCTTCCCACATTACCAGCTCTTTCTCTGTCATTACCTAGCTTGAACATATTCATTGCTTGTGTTAATAGTTCCTCCCACACCTTTGTGCCATTTTCCAGTGCCGGGAATGCCCTTCACTTCTCTTTCCTGGATTAGCTCATACTCATCCTCAAAGACTTAGTCTCTTCTTACCCGAATCCCTAAATTGGGCTAAAAGCCTCTCTTATACATACTTCTATTTTATTTGTATTCCTCGTTTTGTACTGAAATGATATTTAGGGCCGGAACCCCATAATGTCTACCTTTATACCTCTAGTATTTGATATAATACTTGTGTCATGGTTTGCTACTTATTAATGTTTAATGAGCATAACTGAAATTACAAAGAAAGCTAATCACTGAGTTTGACTGTGATAATTTTTGTCTGTCAAAAGATCATCTTCCTTTTACTTAGAAATGTATTTGTATAAATAAGGACTAGGTGGAATCGATGACTTCCTTTTGGGAAGACCTAAAATTGTTTCTGTTTAGTGGGGCTAGTGTATATTATGGTCATATGGTCGTATTTACCATTTTGTATGTAATAAGATCCTAAATATGTTCTGTTCAAAGTTTAACATGTGACTTTTCTTTGCTTCTTTTAAAGATGAAACATCCTATTATACCAATTCATAATTCTTTGGAAAGGTACAGTAGCTTTTTTTCTTCTTGCTAAAAATTAAAAAAAATAAGGATATTTTTATTCCTTGTTTAAAAAAAGATACTTTGATCATGTAATGGTTTTTCTCAGGATTTGAAATAATATGGAAGTAAACATATCTGACTTTCCTCTTTTGAGGGAGCCTGAATCAACCCAGAGCAGACCTTTTATTTAGCACTAATAGGGAATATGTTGGCATTTTCCCTAAGATGGATCTCACCCATCACATCTAGTAACTTTTAATCTCTCTAGGGTGTACTGAAGGTTGAAACTTCTCTTGTAGAGGAAACTTCTCTCTGAGCTTTGTTTTAAGTGTGCTTTTATCTAGAAATGATAGTAGTGCTATTTTGTTATGTTTAAAAATAAAAATCTTAGGTAGCATGCAGGTTGAAAAATAACCTATCAAAATCTAAACTATTTCTATTCCCCTAAATGCTCCTTCAATTTTTAAGGTGATTTAACCCATGAAAGTGGGTTAAATTACTGTAGCCTCAACATCCCGGGCCCAAGCAATCCCACCTCATCCTCCCAAGTAGCTGGGACTACAGGTGCATGCCACCATGCCTGGCTAATTTTTGTGTTTTTTTGTAGAGACAGGGTTTCACCATGTTGCCCAGGCTGGTCTTGAACCCCTGAGCTCAAGCGATCCACCCGCCTTGGTCTCCCCAAGTGTTGGTATTACAGGCCTGAGCCACTGTGCCTGGCCTCAAATTATTTAATAGTTCGTCTCTTTATATACTATTGCTTACTTCTTTATTACAAGGATTGTTCCCAATTTAGTTATTTCCAGTTTTCTCCTATTCTAAATATTCTTACTAGGAGCATATTTGTAGGATTTTTGTTGTTGTTGAGGTCTTTGCCTCTATATGCTCCTACATTTTTAATTACTAGGTTGAAATACAGTATTTTTTTTTTTTTTTTTTTTTAAGAAAATAGCAAATACTTTTCCTGGAGTTACTATGTAGCTTGGACCCCTCTTCCTTATTTTTATTAGAAGAAAATATTTTGGGCTAGGTATAATCACCTAATTATAATGATAAGATATTGTGATTGTTCCTTTAACCGATAGAATTAGCTGTTCTACATGCATGTTAATTGGCTTTTTCTGTTACCCTAATGTGCTGACGTTTCCCTCTGGATGTGTTGTGATCCTCCTGGGTTTTTTCTCTCAGACATGCTTTATAAGGAGTACTCTCCCTGGCCGGGCATGGTGGCTAACGCCTATAATTCCAGTGCTTTGGGAGGCCGAGGGAGGTCAGGCGTTCAAGACCAGCCTGGCCAACCTGATGAAACCCTGTCTCTACTAAAAATACAAAAAATTAACTGGGCGTGGTGGCGGGCGCCTGTAATCCCAGCTACTCAGGAGGCTGAGGCAGGAGAATCACTTGAACCCAGATGCCAGAGGTTGCAGTGAGCCAAGATCACACCATTGCACTCCAGCCTGGGCGACAGAGCGAGACTCCATCTCAAAATAAAGTAAAATAAAATAAAATAAGATGAGATGAGATAAAGTTACTGGCCGGGCAAGCACAGAGAAATGGCCAGTGGTGTAGAGAGAGAGAAGAAGACCCCCAGGGAGAAGTTGAGGAAAGTAAAGTGTACAAAGTGGCACCTGGAGAAAGCTGATTGAAAACCAAAGAGCTGTCAATGACTATTTCCTGATGCTGCTGGGGAGCAGGAAGATTGGGACTGCTAACGGTGCTGGGAAAGCCATTAACGGCTCTTTGATTTCTAAATTGCAGCCTTGAGGCTGGACTGCTCCCATCACAGGCCTTGGAGGCAGAAGACTGGGAGGTCTGGGTTGATTTAACACTTCTTTCAGTGGATGTTGAAAGGATCACATTTACCTGGGCAGTCAGTTTATGACCAGGCTTGGCAGATGGCATGGCTCATGCCTGTAATCCCAGCACTTTAGAAAGCTGAGGTGGGAGGATTGCCTGAGGCCAGGTGGTCAAGACCAACCCAGGCAACATAGTGACACCCCATCTCTACAAAAAATTAGAAAACTGGGCATGGTGGCAGGCACCTGTAGTCCGAGCTACTCAGGGTGGAGTGCTCAAGTAGGAGGATTGATTGAGCCCAGTAGATTGAGGCTGCAGTAAGCCGTGATTGTGCCACTGTACTACAGCCTGGGTGACAGAGCGGAGACCTGTTTCAAAAAAAAAGACCAAATAACGACTTTCTGGCTTTTTTTCCTTTTAAAAAATTTGCAGGCAAATGGAGTTGAGTACTTGTGAAAATGGATCTTTAAATATGGAAATAAATGGTGAGGAAGAAATCCTAATGAAAAATAAGAATTCCTTATCTTTGAAATCTGCAGAGATAGACTGCAGCATATCAAGTGAGGAAAATACAGATGATAATATAACAGGTAAAAACAAAAGTAAAGTCTGAAACAAACCAATTTTAGATGATAGAAAATTTGGGAACTTGATGTATATCCATGATAGGGATTAACCTCAAGACCATGTAGTGGTGTCTCCTAAGGAGGATATTGGCTGGGTAAGATAGGTCATATGACTGAACAACATTCTTTCATCCAATCTGACCCTGACCTGGTGTTGAGAAGGCAGAGTGAAGAGGAAGATTCCTGCTCATTGTTCTTGGCTGTGTTCATGGGCTGCAGTGAGCAGAGGGCCTTCAACCCTGTATCTTAAAAGTCCTTTGAACTTAGATTATGATGTTAGACTTAACAGTGTGTAAAATTACCACAGTTCAGTTTTTCATCCTCCCGGTTTCTGTTGGGCCTGAGGATGTCAGAATTCACTAGTCACCATGAGGTTTCTACCCAGTCTTCTCTGTGTTTATCAAGCCAAAGTCCCACATTTCAGGTAATAGGTCTGTAGTTCAAATATGCTAATCCCTTGGCACTAATTGCTGAAATCTACTTCGGATCAAAGACAACTATATTAGAGCTTTTAATTATGTTATAAGTACTTAATAATTTGAAAATGAAATTAAAATTTCCTCCTCATCTACTTTGAAATAAGAGACCTTGTTTTTTCCTGATGAATTGGGGAGCAGTGTGAGAGCTGAGGGAAGGAGCTGTGTTTTCTTAGCTGTTAATCTGAGAGAGACAATCCACACATCATTGGAGTCTTATCTCTTGGGTAAATAATAAAGACAGGAGAAAATGTCTGTCCAAACAGTGCAGTCATTTATTTGCTCAGATAATTTTGCTTCTAGGAATTGTTCTTCAGTGAATAGTTAGATTTAAGGAGAAAGACATATTGACAGGGATGTTCTTTGTGGCATTACAGTCATTATTTGCAGTAGTTACATTTTATTGAGTCACCATGACCACTGAATTAGCAAATAGTAAACTGTTGCTCCTGGGGGAAATACAGGGTTAGGTTCCTGCAAGCCTCTGGTCACAAAATTTTTGTCTACCAATCAATACATAGCCTTGTTTTATGTGTGTTTTCGTTTAAAGACACTTTAATATGTATTGTTGATTCATTAACATTGAACTCACAGCAAACAGCACTACTACTCATGCTTGAATGAAGCTTATCTAACACACATCTTTTTTCCCTAAGGCACATCACAGCCTTTTTGTGGGTAGGAACACTAGATGGTACTATACTTGGGAGCCCTTTTAAACAGCAAAAACAACAAAATGCACAAACATGCATAAAATGTGGCACTAAGGAAGGACATGTGTCCGTCCTATGAGAGCTGAAACAGGAAGACAGAACATCACATTGCTCTACCTCAGCTAGGAATATGTGTGTCTGGCAACAAAGTTTTCACCACTCTGTGTCCACAAATGACTGCAAAAGTGCCGTGTGTATTGATTTTAGGGTTACAAAATAAATTTTAGCAAGTAGACAAATTCACAAATATGTATAGAATGTGCTAATAATGAGTAGTGATTGTATTTATAATTATAAAAATTTGGAAGCTACCTAAGTGCCCCTCATGGGTGTGATACAATATAACATGGTCATTAAAATCATGTTTTTGAAGGGTTGAATGATGATACATTGTTTAGTGAAAGCAAGCAGGATGCAAATCTACACATACTTCAAGTTTTTGTTTGTGTCTGTAGATGTATGTGTATGTGTATGTGAAGTGTTTCATGAATTTTTATTTCTATGTATTTTTCTGTGTTTTAGAAATTTTCAACAATGAATATGTATTTTTATAATAAATATATAATAGGTTAGTAATAGGTATTTTCTACTTTGCAGTCCAAGGTGAAATAATGAAGGAAGATGGAATGGAAAACCTGAAAAATCATGACAATAACTTGACTCAGTCTGGATCGGACTCAAGTTGCTCTCCAGAATGCCTCTGGGAGGAAGGCAAAGAAGTTATCCCAACTTTCTTTAGTACCATGAACACAAGGTATTCTAGACTCTCTAATATCACTGATGCTTGGATACTAGCTTCTATTCTGGAAAATCAGTCATGGTGTTCCTTTCAGGTGATGGCATGTTCTAGGAGAATAGAGAATGTAGTATACCAAGTACCTGCTTTAGTGTTTGCTCTTTCTTACCAATGAATAAGAAGGAACTGATTGTGAAGTGTGCTCTGTGAACAGATGTTAGCTTGCTTTGGTGGATTATCTTTGGAAAATTATTTTATGAGACCATATTAGAAAAACGGTCATTGGGGCATATCAAGTCAAATGAGTTGCCCTACAGAGAGGCAGCTGTTTCTATGAATTACCTCTGAACTGCAGGGTGCTGATACTGTATTTTCAATCTTTTCTCCTCCGTATCACCAAATTGTAGCTTTAGTGACATTGAACTTCTGGAAGACAGTGGCATTCCCACAGAAGCATTCTTGGCATCATGTTATGCTGTGGTTCCAGTCTTAGGTAAGATTCCTGCAGTTGCCTTACATTCATTCATCTCTAGAATCTGCCTCACTGTAGTTATTTTGTAGGAGAAATACCCCGAACTGTGTGTACAGTGAGATGACCCTTCTTAGCTATTTGTTCAAATCACCAGACACATACAGTTAAAACTTTGTGACCTTAAGCATTATTGCATATTCCCATTTCATTTCTAATTATGATTAAATATTGACCTCAGAATAGTGTAATTTAAAAAGGGGATCTTTCTAGAAACCATACATAAAAGTAAAAAAAGTATTTGAGGAATAGGCCTTCAAATATATTGGCACTGTGAAAAAATGTATTTTACCAGTTAAAACTTTTTTGTTTTTGAGACAGGGTCTTGCTTTGTTGCCCAGGCTGGAGTGCAGTGGCATGATCTCTGTTCACTGCAAACTTCACCTCCCAGGCTCAAGCAATCCTTCCACCTCAGCCTCCTTGGTAGCTGGACTATATGCGCATGCCCAGCTAATTTTTGTATTTTTTTCTAGAGATGGGTTTCATCATGTTACCCATACTGGTCTGGAATACCTGGGCTGAAGTGATCCTTGCCTCCCAAAATGTGAGCCACCATACCTGCCCAAAACATATTTTCCTTCCTTCCTTCCTTCCTTCCTTCCTTCCTTCCTTCCTTCCTTCCTTCCTTCCTTCCTTCCTTCCTTCCTTCCTTCCTTCCTTCCTTCCTTCCTTCCTTCCTTCCTTCCCTCCCTCCCTCCCTCCCTCCCTCCCTCCCTCCCTCCCTCCCTCCCTCCCTCCCTCCCTCCCTCCCTCCCTCCCTCCCTCCCTGTTTCTTTTCTTTTCTTTCTTTCTTTCTTTTTTTTTTTTTTTTTTTTTTAGACGGAATCTGGCTCTGCCACCCAGGCTAGAGTGCAGTGGCGGGATCTCCATTCACTGCAAGCTCCACCCCACCAGGTTCACGCCATTCTCCTGCCTCAGCCTCCCGAGTAGCTGGGACTACAGGCACCTCTCACCACACCCGGCTACTTTTTTTGTATTTTTAGTGGAGAAAGGGTTTCACTGTGTCTGCTGGGATGGTCTCCATCTCCAGACCTCCTGATCCGCCTGCCTCGGCCTCCCAAAGTGCTGGGATTACAGGCCTGAGCCACTGCGCCCGGCCTCCAAAACATATTTTCAAAGATTTTTAAAGATATATTCTCTCTCTCTCTCTCTCTCTATATATATATGTAAAACATATATATCACATATCACATATGTATCACACATATATCACACATATCTCACACATATCTCACACATATATCTCACATATATATATGTAAATAAATAAAATGTATGTTATGGCTGGGCGCAGTGGCTCATGCCTGTAATCCCAGCACTTTGGGAGGCTGAGGCAGGCAGATCACCTGAGATGAGGAGTTTGAGACCAGCCTGGCCAACGTGGTAAAACCCTGTCTTTACTAAAAATACAAAAATTAGTTGGGCATGGTGGCACATGCCTGTAATCCCAGTTATTCAGGAGGCTGAGGCAGGAAAATCTTTTGAACCTGGGAGGCAGAGGTTGCAGTGAGCCGAGATTGCGCCACTGCATTCCAGCCTGGACGACAGACAACCTGTCTCAAAAAAAAAATGTATATGTATATATGTTATGTGTGTATATATATGTTATATTTATATTTTGAATAAATACATCTATGAAAATTTATATGTAACATTTAAATTATATGTAATTTATATATATGACAAATATATCATTTTATATATTATATATAGTGTTTATATATATAAAGTTTATTTATGTCAAATTCACTTTTACTTGTATAAAGTCAGTAATACCAAGAATGGCTAATGTGTTGAAATTTGCTTTATGACCCATTTAACTATATATCTTTTGTAAAAATTGAGGTATAACTTGCGTAGGACTTAACTGTTACGATTCAGTGAATTTTGACAAATGCATCTACCTCTGTAATCCATATCCTTATCAAGAAATAGTATGTTTTCATCACCCTAGAATGTTCCCTGTGTCACTCAGTCTAAAATAACCATTTTATTGATTTCTGTCACCATAGGTTAGTTCTGCCTATTCTGAAACTTGATATAACTGGAATATTATACTCTTTTGCCTCTGGCTTTTCTCATACAGTATGTTTTTGAGATTCATCCTTGTTGTCTGTATCAGTAGTTCATTCCTTTTTATTGCTAAGTAGTATTCCATTAAATGAATATACCACAATTATTTATTCACTCTCTTATTGATGGACTTTGGGTGGTTTGTAGTTTGGGACTCTTTTTTTTTTCTTGAGTCTTGCTCTGTCACCTAAGCTGGCGTGCAGTGGCACTATCTCGGCTCACTGCAACCTCCACCTCCCGGGTTCAAGTGATTCTCCTGCCCCAGCCTCCCGAGTAGCTGAGATTACAGGCCTGTGCCACCATGCCCGGCTAATTTTTTTTTGTATTTTTAGTAGAGACAAGGTTTCACCATATTGGCCAGGCTGGTCTCAAACTCCTGACTTCATGTGATCCGCCCACCTTGGCCTCCCAAAGTGCTGGGATTACAGGAGTGAGCCACTGCTCTTGGCCAATTTGGGACTATTATAAATGGAATTGCTCTAAACATTTTTGTGCCTATGGGCCTATGCTTTCATTTCTCTTGAGTAAATACCTAGGACTGGAATTGCTAGTTCATAGTTTAATTTTATAATAAACTGCCAGACAGTTATAATGGTTGCACATAGTGTATGAGTTCATAGTGTATGAGTATTCTAGTTGTTTCACGTCTTCACCAGCATTTGGTGGTGTCAGTATTTTGGTTTTGGCCATTCCTGCATGTTTTAGTGATATTTCATTGTGGCTTTAATTTGCATTTCCATGATGACTAATGATATTGAGCACTTCTATTGGCCATTGCTATCTCTTCCATTGTGAAATGTCTGTTCAAATCTTTCACCCATTTTTAAAAGTCAGTTTTTCTTTTTATTACTGAGTTGGGAGAGTTCTTTATATATTCTTAATTAAAATTCCATTGTAGACACGTGAGTATTTTCCCCCAGACTATGGCTTGCCTCCTCCTTTTCTTAATGATGCCTTTTCAGAAGTTTTAAATTTTGATGAAGTCCAGTTTCTTCTTTTATACTTAGTGCTTTTAGTGTCTTAAGAAATCTTTACCTGTCCCAAAGGTCATGAAGATATTCTGTTTTCTTCTAGACTCTTCTAACTTTTACATTTGTGCCTATGAACCAGTGGAATTATTTTTTGTGTGTGGTGTGAGGTAGGGAGTTGAGGCTCATTTTTTTTTTCCCCTTGTGGTATCTGGTTGCTCAAGAACCATGGGTCAAAATATGTTTTCCCTTTTACATTGCTTTGGCAACTCTGTCAAAAATCAATTGAACTTACAATGCTTATAATGTGGGACTGTTTCTGGACTCTCTCTTCTGTTCCAGTGATCTTATGGTGTCTTAATTATTATAAGGCTTGAAATCAGATAATGTAAGTCTCTCAGTTTTTTCTTTTTCAAGGTTGTTTTGGAAATTCTAGACCTTTTGATAAATTTTAGCTGTTCAATTCCTATTTAAAAGTCTTTTAGGATTTTGATTAAGATTACATTGTATCTGGAAACCAATTACGGGAAAACTGGCTTCTTAAACAACATTGAAGGCAGGGCTTACAGGCTCATAACTGTAATCCCAGCACTTTGAGGCCAAGGCAGGAGGATCGCTTGAGACCAGGAGTTTGATCCTGGCCTAGGCAACAAAGTGAGACCCTGCCCCTATAAAAAAATTAGCCATGTGTGATGGCGCAAGCCTATAGTCCCAGCTACTTGGGAGGCTGATGCAGGAGAATCACCTGAGCCTGGGATATCAAGGTTGCAGTGAGCCGTGATTGCACCTTGTACTCCATCCTAGGTGACAGAGCAAGACCCTGTCTCAAAAACAAAAACACTGATAATCTTCCAATCCATGAGGATGCTATATCTGTTTACTTAAGTCATTTTAATTTTCTCTCAAGAATGTTCTATATAGTTTTTAGTGTATAGCTATCATACATCTTTTGTTAGGAATAAATTTTAGAATTTTTTGTTTATTCTGTTGTAAAAAGTGTTTTATTTCATTTTCCAATTATTAATAGCATGTACATACAAATTGTGTTTATATGCTGAGTTGTTTTTATAATCATGAATAACTTTATAAAATGCTTTTTCTTTATTTGCTGAAGTCATTTTTTTTTTCCTGTAATTTGTTAATGTAGTGAATTACATTGTTTGGATGAATTTCATTCATTATCTTGATATTTGTTTCTATCATCTTGCTACTTATTTTCTGCTTTTCTCTGTATGTTCTTTGTTCCCTTTTTAAAAACTCCTTTCCTGATTTCTCACTAGTTAATCAATTTTTTTTTAGTATTCTGTTTTATTTCCTCTTTTGACCTCTTAGCTACCTATCTTTGTCCCTGCCTTTCTTTTAGATCAATCAAGTTTTTTGTTTTGTTTTGTTTTGTTTTTTAGAGTTCCACTATCTTTTGTCTTTTGGCTTTTTAGCTATACCTCTTTGTTTTATTTTTTAGTCATTGTTGTTGCCCAACAGAAATATTCAAACCACATACGTAATTTTAAGTTTTCTAGTAGGCACATTATCATAGTAAACAAAAATTAATTTTAATTATGTATTTTAAAACCTAGAATATCTAAAATATCTCAACATGTAATAAATATAAAAGAATCATTGGGCCGGGCGTGGCAGCTCATGCCTGTAATCCCAGCACTTTGGGAGGCCAAGGCAAGTGGATCACAAAGTCAGGAGATCAAGACCATCTTGGCCAATGTGGTGACACATGCCTGTAATCCCAGCTACCTGGGAGGTTGAGGCAGGAGAATCGCTTGAACCAAGGAGTTGGAGGTTGCAGTGAGCCGAAATCACGCCACTGCACTCTAGCCTGGTGACAGAGAGAGTCTCTGTCTCAAAAAAAAAAAAAAGAATAATTAGTAAGTTTGGACATGGTGGCTCACGCCTGTAATCCCAGCACTTTGGGAGGCTGAGGTGGGCAGATCACTTGAGATTAGGAGTTCAAGACCAGCCTGGCCAACATGGTGAAGCCTGTTTCTACTAAAAATACAAAAGTTAGCTGGGCGTGGTGGTGGGCATCTATAATCTCAGCTACTCAGGAGGCTGAGGCAGGAGAATCGCTCGAACCCGGAAGATGGAGGTTGCCGTGAGCTGAGATCACGCTGCTCCACTCCAGCCTGGGGACACAGTGAGAGACTCCATCTCAAAAAACCAAACAAAAAAACCAAAAGAATCATTAATGAGATATTTTGCAATCTCTTTTTCATACTTAGTTTTCCAAATTTGGTATGTATTTTACCGTACATTTGGTTAGTACTAGCCACACTGCAAGTACTAGCTAGTCACATATCTAGTGGCTACCATATTGGACAGTGCAGCCCTAAGGATTGCTATATGAATCCTAAACTTATAAGATTGTCTTCATCTCACCTGTCACTTAGGGCCTCATTGTAACTCACCTTGGAGTAGTGTAATAGAAAAAGATGATAATAGTATCCTGGAAGCTTTTGAAGGTTATGTTTAGATAATGGTTTGGAAGCAAAAATTAAAGTTGTTGAGGATCTGCTAAATTTATTATTTCTTTATTATAAAAATATTGCCACTTAAAATTGTTTTTTCAGAAATGTTTTTGATCTTTTCTTCTAGACAAACTTGGCCCTACAGTGTTTGCTCCTGTTAAGATGGATCTTGTTGGAAATATTAAGGTGAGCATACTGGTTTGTCTCTGTGGAAACTTTTAAATAAAGGAAAATGTTGTCAACATTTTTGTGCTTGGCAAGAATAAATCAAAAAATAGAAAATGTATCACTGTTCTTTAAGAGAGCAAGCATCTTTCTTCTCACATTGTGAATGCTCAGGGAATTACTAAGCCTTTATTATATGCTAGAGTTAAGCTTTATGGGGAGTAGAAGATTCATTTTTAAAATGAAACCAGGACTGCCTTTTCTTTTTTTTTTTTTTTTTTTTTTTTTGTTTGTTTGTTTGTTTGTTTGTTTTTTTTTTGAGACGGAGTCTCGCTCTGTCGCCCAAGCTGGAGTGCAGTGGCCGGATCTCAGCTCACTGCAAGCTCCGCCTCCCGGGTTCACGCCATTCTCCTGCCTCAGCTCCCGAGTAGCTGGGACTACAGGCGCCCGCCACCTCGCCCGGCTAGTTTTTTGTACTTTTTTTAGTAGAGACGGGGTTTCACCGTGTTAGCCAGGATGGTCTCGATCTCCTGACCTTGTGATCCGCCCGCCTCGGCCTCCCAAAGTGCTGGGATTACAGGCTTGAGCCACTGCGCCCGGCCCAGGACTGCCTTTTCATGTGCACCGTGTGGTTCAGTAGGGTTTCACTCTAATGTCCACACTGATTCTGTGCTTTTTTAGGTTGAAATGATGACAAGTTATATTTTTCTAAAAGCTAGGTTATATAGTGAAAATAGCTGTCAGTGGTCTGGGACTCAAAAGGCCCATTTCCAGTGGTAGTTGTGGAACCATCAACAACTCACCAAATTTCTCTGAGCCTCTTTCTTCCAGGTAAAATAAGGGATAGGTCCCCTTTTAAATGTAGATTAAATGTTACCTTCTTGAGGATACAGTACCTCATAAAAATCTGTGTTTTTTGTCATTGGAGACTAGTCTTTGAGGAAGCACTATTAGGAATTCCTGTAGATATACCTTTCTTTATTGTATTTAGGTGGAATAGTTGCAAGTAGTCTCAGTAGAACAAATGATTGTTGAGTTTTATACTCAGAGTGAAAAGTATCTGCCAAAGACAGCCATGAGAGAGGTTCTGAGGCAGAAAAAAGAACTTAAAGAACAAAACTTTAAACCCTGAGACTATTTAATTCCAGTTTAAGCTACATAGAATTCTCCAAAAAAAATATTATCATGAAAATATAAGGAAGAAGGTAATAGAAGCTTAATTTATTTATAGAGGCCTGCTTGCCAAACTTACAAGTCTCAATACTATACTGAGTTGCTTGATAACTTCGGCATTTTAAACTTAGGTTGTTTCCCTGCTTTCCCTCCAGAAAGTAAATCAGAAATACATAACCAACAAAGAAGAGTTTACCACTCTCCAGAAGATAGTGCTGCACGAAGTGGAGGCGGATGTAGCCCAGGTTAGGAACTCGGCGACTGAAGCCCTCTTGTGGCTGAAGAGGTGAGGCAGTTGGGGTGGGACTGCTAGCAGTTAAAATCTAGCTCAAAAAAAATTACCAGCAAAAAAAATTGTTACACAAAGGAGACTGCTTCTGAGTGAAGGATCTAGTTGAATTGTGTAGCCTTTTCTAGAAGGCCTAATGAATAATACCATTTTTTTTTTACCTCCCTTTTGATGGTGATAAATATTGTTAATAAGTATATAAGATAGGAATCTTAAAGGCATTAAAGTCAACTGGCTTCTCTTTAAATCAATAGCTCTCCAACTTCAGTGGCATCAGAATCATCTGGAGGACTTGTTAAAAACACTAGACTCAGAACCAGTTTCTGATTGAGTAAATCGGATGGGGCCCCAGAATTTGCATTTCTGGCAAATTCCCAGGTAATGCTAAAGCCACTAGTCCTGGGACACATTTTGAAAACCACTTCTTTAGGTATATCAGATGAGATGAAAGACGGGCTCCAGACCAAGCTAAAGGGAAGTGAAGGGAAGAGGTTCAAGGAATGCCATATGATTTGACCTATTCACTGCTGTGCCTGACATGTTACTGAAATGGAAGCTGATGTCTGCCGTTTCTTTATACTCATTCAACATAAGGGAACTTTGAAAGTAATATTTCTTCCTTTATTTTGTTTTAGAGGTCTCAAATTTTTGAAGGGATTTTTGACAGAAGTGAAAAATGGGGAAAAGGATATCCAGACAGCCCTGAGTAAGTGTTCTTTACGTTTTGTCGGATGAATCAATAGAATGTGGAATGGAGACTCCTAGAGGAGGATACAGGATATAGGGGATATTTCTGCTTTTCAGGATTTGATTTTGTTTCTTTTCTTATTTCATTATTATTCATTGCTTCCTATATGCTTTGTTTTAAAAGTACCTATGAGACAATGACCTGGTAATCTAGATGTTACTTACTAAAAATCCGTATATTTTAAAGGAGTGCTGAATAAATGGAAAGCCATCTCTTAAATATAATAGGAAGACCTAATATTATCAAGAAGTTAGTTTTCCTAAATCTTCAGATATATTATAGTCCTTGAAAATCATACATATCCAAAGAAAAGCTTGAAGTCCAAACAGCGGATTGGCGTGGGGAAATCCCAGGGATATGTCCTGGAGTAGGATTAAAGGTTTTCATCATCCTGTACTCCTCAAATATATAATGCTCTGTGCGTCCCAGTTTCTAGTCGTAGAGCCAAAGTGGGATGAAGGGCTTGGTCAAAGGAGATCATCTTATATCTCCAGCACCTTAAGGTAGTGACTGCAACATTGTAGGTGCTTAATAAACATTGGACAGGTAGGTGGATGGATGGATGTGTGGATAGAGCCATTTATCAGACCAGTTTTGAAAATGTTGAGATTTGGAAGCATCCTTACAGTGCTTCCAATGGAGTGGCTGAACTCTCACCGTTGATCTGTAGGAAATTCTTCTAGCATGGGCCGTGAGGCATGTGTGGAGAAAAAAATGAACTGTGACAGAAACTAGTTAGATGCTTCTGGTTTGAGAGGGAGCTAGTGTTCTCTGTGGCTTTTTTTCAGTGTCACAGTTGGGTTCTACCTCCTTCTGTTAGTCCTCTCTCTGGGCCATGAGTCCTCAAGAATTCTGCCCTCACATGATTTCCCGAGTCTGCCCCATCTAGCAACTGCTGATCTGCCATAAAAATGAGAGCTGACATTTTGATAGCACTTTGTGAAGAATTTAGACTTCATAAACTTAATCCTCATTTCTATCCATTTTTACAGGTTAGGGAACTGTAAGATTAAAATATTGCTTAAGACCAACATAGGGTCTGAAGCAAAGTGGCTTTGAGGCCCCTGCTTTGAAGGTCCACATTTCTCCTACAGAGGGTCTTCTCCACCATCCCTGGGCCACCTGCATTTTTACATTCCCCATATATCCCTGAATTTCAGAATGGTCTCAGTTATATTCTCCCCTCTGTGTCCTGATTTCAAGTACTAAAAGTATATTCAGCATGTCTACTCAGGCCCCCTAGCCAGTATCTGTCAAGCTTTATGGCTTGTGGAGTGATTAGATCAGGAGCTCTGGAGTGGCTCTCTGGATTCTACCACTCATTAGTGCTCTGCTCTTAGACGAGTTATTTAACGTCTCTGATCCTCACTTTCCTCATCTATAAAATGGGAATGGTGATATTATTTCCCTAATAAGTTGGTTGTAAATATTAAGTAGGTGCATGTGCATGTGAAAAAAACTACAGAAGTATTTGGTACACAAAACAGTATGGCTGGGTGCGGTGGCTTATGCCTGTAATCCTACTACTTTGGAAGCCTGAGGCAGGAGGGAGGATCCCTTGAGTTCAGGAGTTTGAGACCAGCCTGGGCAACATGGCAAAACTCCATCTCTCCAAAAATAATACAGAAATTAACTGAGTATGGTGTTGCGTGCCTGTAGTCCCAACTACTTAGGTGACTGAGGTGGGAACATTGCTTGAGCCCAGGAGGTGAAGGCTGCAGTGAGTTGTGGTCGTGCCACTGTACTCCAGTCTGGGCGATCAAGTGAGACCAGACCCTGTCTAAAAAAAAAACAAACAATGCTCAGTTGTCAAGATTAGCATCTATTGTTGTGATAATGATGTTTTGTCATCGTTATCATAATTATGATACATGAAGTTAATAACCTGCCAGAAAATAAGACTTACTTGTCCCAAATCAGTAATGGAAAGTTTACAAAGCTTAGGTGCCAAGCCAGAAACTTCTCTTCAAACTAACTTATTAATATGGAATTTTCATGCCAGCAGAAAGACTTCTCCACCTGTTGGAAATGCAGAAGATACAGGGTTCAGCACTGTGTGCCCAGTGGACTCCGCATGTCTCATGCTGCTATTATTTTGTTAGGGCTGTGTATGGAAGGGGAGTAGGACAATGTTGATCCCATTTAGCCCACTGCAGGAGCTGGGGTGGAACAGAACCCATCTGCTTATGGGCTTTGACCCCCCGCTAGAGATAGAAAGGAAACTGAGGATATACCATTTCTGTCCAGTCCCAACCCCGATTCTGACCACTTTTCTCTCTCCTTTTCTCCTCAAGGTTTCTCATCAAACCTTGTACTTGATTTGGAGACTGGGCCCAGGGGATGTGTTGACTTTGTGAAGAAAGAGGAGACTTTGAAGGGCAAATGCTGCTTTGTGACTGCAGTAATCACAGCCAGTCTCAGCTTTTTCTTCCCTCTCTTCTCCTTCGGCAAAATTTTCGATGGAAAAGAGAAGGGAGGCTGTAAATTTGACATTTTCATCCTGATGTTCAGGCTTATTTCAAAGAAGGTGTTTATAATTTAAATCCTATCTTTGATTGTGGAAATCCCTAGATTCTTGCTGCTGCTCAGTGTGAGGAGATAAAGTTTCACTATTAAACCCACCCTTCCTCCAAAGTTCCCCTATTAAACCCACCCTCCCTCCCCCACAGACACAGACACAACAAGCTCTGTGTAAACGGTTTTTTGAGAAATGTTTACACAATAGTTATTCAGAACCTGTAGGTTCCTTGATGCATATTTCTTCTGGGATAATGGTTCCTTTTTCTCATTTTGAAGTCCCAGCCTTTATAAGTAGAACTGATACCTTGTTTGAAATGAGGGAGGGTGAATAGGTAAAAGAGAGTGTGTGCAATTTATATGCCATTTATAGGCAAGTTTATTGGCTTTTTTAAATTCTAAAGTTGAATTTAAAAACAGCTATCACTTATAATAGAGCACCCAGTGTAACTACTACACTAAGTTCTTGATAAATATTTTATTTAATCTTCCAAATACTCTCCAGTGAATAAACTGAGGTTTAAAGAGGATAAATACTTTCCCTAGGGTCTCAAAATCTCCATCAGTGGTTCTCAAGCTGGTCTGAGGTCAGCAGCATCTTTATCACCTGAAAACTCATTAGAAATGCAGACCATCCAGTTCCACCCCAGACCTGCTGAATCAGACACTCTGATGCTGGGGCCTGGCAGTCCATGTTTTAACAAGTCATTCGGGTGATTCTAATCAATGCTAAAGTTTGAGACCTAGTCATCTAGACTTGGGCCTTTGAGGTTCACCTGTCACTTGTCTACATCTTGATCATTTTGAGATTTTTGACTGCATCTAAGAGATTTTTAATAAGCAGAAGTAAAACTGCTGAAATTAGTTATAGCATCAGTTGATTTTGCCTCCTTTTCATCATAATTTGACAGCTTTCCAATAAAAATACTGCTTAAGAAAAGTTTGAGGTGAATGTTCATGAAACTTGTATGGTCTTAGTGGCCTTGGAAATAGGACATTTATATGTAAAAGTCCTAAATAACATAGTAGAAGTCATGACTCAGTTACCTTTCTGGAAAATGCATCTCTAGTTATTGTATTGCTGCAGCTCTGTGACCTGGAATACTTCCAGTGTCTGGAAGAGGCCTTAGACTTTCCACTGCCCCTTTTTGCACTTGAGCCATCACTTGGCTTCCCCATAATGATGATCACAGTGGAACATTTTGGGTGGTTTCATGCCAAGAGCTGCTCTGTTCCCTTAGTGTCCTCTAACATTCTTTAGAGGTCATTTTCAGGAGGGAGTTGGGTTCACAAGGCAGATATGTTTAATGTTCTGCCTTAGAGCTGAGTCCCCCTCGCCATTGCATATTCCACATCAAAAAAAGGTTTTGGAAAGCATCCTTGCAAGTAGAAGGAAGGAAAGTTGCTCTGGCATTTCATGCACCATTGTATTAAATGTTATATGCTCTGTGCTCAGTGGGATAACATATTGCCGCATATCTCACCTCAGAATGATCCCATAAGTGTCAGTAAAAATTAACACAACCAAGATCCTTTTCTGGCATAGAATAGAAAAGATTTTAAAAGGATGCTCAATCATGTATTTAATATGAAAGGCTTTCATAGACAAGGAGAGATAAGTGAGAGATAAAGTCAGAACTCATAATCAGATATTTGACATCAAATCATAACTTGGCCATTCTGAAAATACTATGGAACGTGAATTGTTATACTCTTTCCAGAACCATTTGCAGCATATGCCTCCGCTGACAGGACTGGCTGGCAGCACAAGCGTTAGTCTTAACAGTGCCTGAAGTTAACAAAGGGCATCTCTGGGTACTTGTTTTATCTCTTCGCACTGGTTATTATCCATACAACTCAGTTTACCTTAAGCTTAGTCACTATAAAGAATTCAGAGGTTACTTTCCTAGTAGCTCTGTTTTTAAAAATACATGCCCAAGTGCTGTAATCCCAGCGCTTTGAGAGGCCAAGGTAGGCAGATCACTTGAGCTCACGAGTTTGAGACCAGCCTGGGGAACATGGCAAAGCCCCATCTCCTCAAAACATACAAAAATTAGCCATGTGTGGTGGCACAAGCCTGTAGTTCTAGCTACTTGGGGGCCTGAGGTGGGAGGATCACTTGTGTCAGGGACGTTGAAGCTGCAGTGAGCCATGTTTGCACCATTGCACTCCAGCCTGGGTGACAAACCAAGATTCTGTCTCAAAAAAGAAAATTATAAATAATTCAGGCATTTAACAAATATCTACCACTTGACCTACTAGAAAAAATAGTTCAATACAGTTAAGTACCCACATGTCACCCCTTAATCCTGTGACTCCCATCGTTTTCCAGAGATCATCATCCTGAATTTGCTGTTGTTCATTATGTAATACATGTTTTTATACTTTTACTGTATATTTATGTGTCCATAAGCAGCATCTAGTATTGTACTACATGTTTTAAACTTGTATATGTGGTATCATATTGTATACATTCTTCCTTCTTCACTCAGTGTTTTCAGATTTTAGCCACTGTTGATGCTTGTAGTCCTGGCTCATTCCTTTTCCTTGCTGTTTAGCATTTCATTGTATGAACAGACCATGGTTTAGAAAAACTAATATACTGTTAATGGACACAGTTGATTACAGATTTTCACCGTTAAAAACAATTATACAATGTACATGTTCCTTTCACACATGTTCTCTATCACATGGAAAATTATGTCCAGAGAGCACACCAGAAAAAGGAGGAGGCTTCTCATAGCTAAGAGGGACTGGCCCAGGGGCTTTGGCTGTCTACAGACTGGTAATTCATGGGGCCTTACTGCTTGAGAAGCTGTGCTGCCAGAACAGTGGTTCTCAAACTCTAGCCTGTATTAACCTCACCTGGAAGGCTCCTTGAAACACAGATTGCTCTGTAGGTCTGACGTGAGGCTGAGACTTTGCATTTCTAACAAGTTCCCAGGTGATGCTGAGGCTGCTGGTTTGGAGACTACACTGGGAACTGCTGCTATAGTACATAATACAATTGGAATGGCTGAACCACATGACTGGATATTGCCAAATTGCTCTCCAAAGTCTATAATTACCAGCAGAGTAGTGAGAGTTCCCAATACTCCACATTCTTTTTAGCACTTGTCATTGTCAGCCTTTTAAATTTGTGCCTGATGGCTGTAAAATGATAGAATATTGCCAAAGTTTTTGTTCTTAGATAACAAGTAAGGTTGAGCAGCTTTTCCTGTCTTCATTGGCAATTTGATTTCCTTCTTGGTGAGTTGCCTGTTCATGTACTTTGACCACCTTTCTCTTAAGTTTCCTTTATTGACTCCTGGGAGTTCTTTTTATTTCCTGGATATTAATCTTTTTCAGTTATGGGCTAAAATGTCTAATCTTTTTCAGTTATGGGTTAAAATGTCTTCTGTCAGTCTGTGGCTTGCCTTTGCTCTTTATTTATGGTGTCTTTTGGTATACAGAAGTTTCAGTTTTTATGTAATCAAACATGTCATTCTTTCTTTATGGCTTGCATTTTTTATATCTTGTTTAAGAAATCCTTTTTCCCTTGAGGTCACAAAGATGTTCTCTGACATTTTCTTCTCAAAGTTTTGTAGGTTTGCTTTCATATTTATGTCTTTAATCTTCTTGAAATTTATTTTTGTGAATGGTGTAAGGTGGGGATATAATTTTATTATTTCCAATCAGAAAGCCAGTTGTCTTAGCAGCATTCATTGGATCACCTGTTCTTTTCCCCACTTGTGTGTAATACCAACTTTGAGAGAGAGAGAGAGAAAGAGAGATATCTGTTCTAGACTCCATATTCTGGTCCATTGTTCTTTTGCCCACCTATGCTTTAAAAAGACATGAGTTATTGGATGAAGGTTCTTACTATTCTGAGTTACTGGACCGTTCTCTCTAGAAGTCATAGGACCTTAGGGCAAGCACACTTCCCCAGTGCCTATCTCTTTCCCACCAGCCTCCTGCCAAACTTGACTACCTGCTTTCAAATCTCCTAGTTCCTAATTCTTGCCTCAGAAATGTCTAGTCAAGCACATTTGCAGAGCTATGATTGTCATTTCCTCAGCCTGGTGAGTAATTCCGCCCTTTTTGGCTTTGGTTATCTACTTTCCAGGTTTTCTCTTATGACTTAGATTGACATTTGTCTTCTCTACAAGCCCAAATAACTTTACCAATTATAGGTTTACAGTAGAAAAATACTTTCCTATACAAAGTTCCTGGACAGAATGGTTGTCCATCAACAGTAATGGAAGGGTTGTTCTCTCAGTTACTATAAAAGCTTTAGGCATAATCTCTAAATACCTGATAGCAAGTTTCTGAGTTACTAATAGTAAATGAATGAGAACTGTGCTGTTTCCATAACCAGAATAAGGTGCTAATTCTTTCAGAAAACCGATTGGAAAAGGCGTATTTTTCATTTTTATTACAGAGTAAACACTAGTTTTTTGACAGAATGTTGTGATGCAACAAGAGTGTCCCCAGGTCTCATTGCTTTTAACTGTGTGACCTTGGGCAAGTCACTACCTTTCTGGGTCTTCCATGTCTTCATTTCTAAAAGGAAAAGAATTAGGCAAGGTGATTGTCAAGGCTTCCTACTCAGAAATTTTGACTCAGTCTTTGGGGAACTGACACATCTCAAAGAACTGGGAGAAGGGTATCATTTATGTCTTTCAGAGGCCAAAAATACTCCCAGATTATAGAAGACGCATGATTATAATGAATGGGTATTACAGTGAAGATTAATGTATTTCATTATCTAATCTTCTCTAGGTAACCAAAATAGGTCAGGCTTAGACTTCATCTTATTTTAATGCAGCCAGTCTCACATGGCAGGGATATTTGCAGCCTAGAAGTCAGCTAAGGACTTTGGGAAGTCGTCTTTTTTTTTTTTTTTTAATGACTTTTATTTCATTTGTTGGTTTTAAATTGCAGCAGTGATCTCAGTCAAGACCCAGCCCAAATTCTTTTGACACACCTTCTCCCATTAGATCATCTGGCCCACATTTTGCCAGGTGGAACTCTCCTCTGGCAAGGTATAAGCATAACAAGGAACAGCTGCTTTGTCTACTAGGGCCAAGTGGGAAGACAGATGTGCTGCTGTACAAACACTCTCCCATCCTTAAGCCAGGCTCCCCATGCTGTTTGGACTCACAGCACCTTTGTCTTCCTTGTCTTTTTGTTGTCTTTTAGAAGAGGGCATGGAAAAGAGTTTCTAGGCTTTTTTGAATAGTTAACTTGAATGGCAATGTATAGGAAAAGTATAAGGTCTCTGAGGTTGGCATAACACCGAATGCAGAGTTTTGGTTTTTTTTTTTGTTTTGTTTTGTTTTGTTTTTTTGAGACAGAGTCTCTCTCTGTTGCCCTGGCTGCTGGACTGCAGTGGCACGACCTCGGCACACTGCAACCTCCACCTCCCGGGTTCAAGCAGTTCTCTGCCTCAGTCTCCCGAATAGCTGGGATTACAGTTACCCACCACCACACCTGGCTAATTTTTGTATTTTTAGTAGAGACGGGGCTTCACCATCTTGTCCAGGCTGGTCTTGAACTCCTGACCTTGTGATCCACCTGCCTCAGCCTCCCAAAGTGCTGGGATTATAGGCGTGAGCCACCACGCCTGGCCCAGAGCTCTTTTAAACAAGCAATCTGTCCAGCCAGGTGGGCCTTGGAGCTGGAGGGTCAGGCACCAGTACAGCTGTTATTTGCTACAGACTGTAAAGAAGTGTGAATTTCAACTTGTTACTTCCCTACCACAATTCTGAATCAGAATGATCATGACTTTGCTAACAGAAGAAGGTAATATTCTCTGTACATGGGGAAAAAACTAAGAGAATATTTTTCCAGAATGCCCACTGTGGTTATCTCTGGGAGAAAGGATTATAGGTTTCTTTAGCTCTCTCCTTTTAAAATATTTTCCTTATTTTCAACAACGGACATCAATCGTGAAACCCCAAAAAAGCAATAAATGTTATATTTTTCAAAACTTCCACTATACCTCAGGTGGAAGATCATAATTTTTGACATGATGGATAAAGGTCCTCACAATTTGGCCCAACCCAGTTTGCAAGCCCTGGTGTTCTTCAGATCCAGTGAATTTTGCTCACCATCGCCCAGCATGCCATGACTTCTCACAACGCAGTGATGCTTGCTCTGTCTGCAGCACCATCTACCACTCTGCTCTCTACCCTACCCAGCCTTCAGGATTCCTTCTGAGAATTTTTTGTGTCCACACGCCTCCCCCCCAACCCAGGCTGGGTTAGTTCTCCATTCTTACTGTTCCTGTAGCACTGCATACAGATATGTACTCTAGCAGTGACTGACTTATACAATAAAGATTGTTACACGACTGGCTCTTCTGTAAACCATCAACTTCTTGAGGACAGGGAATTGACTGAATTTAAATCACCTAAAGATACTACTGTGTGGTAGACTTGCCCTGAATTCTTGTTGAATAGAGCAGGTGTTCATGGTAGATATCCACCAGCAGATTTTAATGGTATTTCTTTATTTCTAATGACATTTGATGCCCTGCCTGGAATACCAACACAAGAAAGAAAGCATTCGCAGTATCTTACCTTGGTAACTTATCTCAGGATGATTTCCATGGACCTGTACACCCTCTTGCCAGCCCAGATGGCTGCTCAAATGGTTGAAAATGTGGTTGTCTTGCTGGTTTTTATGAGAGGCTGTACCTAGTATTCTCTGCCCATCGGTACTATACACTTTGTGAATCAGCAACCCCTTTCTTCACATTTCTCAGGATATCCTCTCTAAGGTCTTGTATGCCATCTGAAATTTCCTTGATGCCATATGTCTTCTTACAGAGAATCACCTACGTTTTGTTTGGTTTACACTGAAGACATATATCTTTGACCATGCCCTAGTTTACTCAGACTGTTCTCCTAAGAAAAAAGTTAAATTTAATTTTGGGCTCTCCTGTAGGCTCTAAGAGTCTTCTTCATACTTGAATGTATTAATTATCACTTATTGCTTCTACTTTAGCATTAACACACTGGATAATGGCATTCCAACATATCCTAAGCTTTAGAGAGCCAAAGGAATCTGTTGTTATATTTTACATGTACAGTCTTTTATATAAAATATATTGCAATATGTATTGAGTATGTATTTTATATAACATAATTACATTTTGTGCAGATTTGAATATGTAAAATTGAAATGGTAGGATATACTAAAAGTATTAATAAAGCCTCACTCCAATTTTTAAAGTAAAGTTGACTAGAATGACAATTTCAAAGCTGGAAGGCTTGAGTCGATTGTAAACTGTGTTGAATCTGCAGCCACATGGCAGTGCCATTTTGGCCAGTAAAATGCAAATAAATACCTGACTTCCCTTGGCAATGTCCTGTGAACCGCATTGCCTTTCACTGCATAGGAACTCGTACTTGTGGTTTTAGTGTCTGTTTATCTGTTATTTTAACATCTTCTCTTGTTAGAATTGAAAATATTTTTGTAGCCTTAGAATGTCACACTAAGCATTCATGAAATGGTGGTAGTACTTGTGCTGAAACTAGCACATGAAAATAAATATGCTTGGAATAGAATTTAGATACGGAGAAACATGAAGGTCAAATAGTCCCCATGGTACACTGTGCTGTTAATTTAGAAATGAGTGCTCTGTTGCTACTGGAGATGATGCTTAGGAAATAAAGTGGAACATTGAAATAAAAATGCACCATGGTGATGTAGATCTGTGCTTCCTGAGAATGCATTTAATCCTGTGGAGAAATCAGTTTTGAATTTTGCATATATTGAATTATTCAAATTTCAGGAACGCATCCTTTGCATAAAATGCATCCATCTGGTTCTTGGGATTTTTTTCATAATTAAAATTATGATATGCCAGTTTCAAAATCTCCTTTTAAAATACATTGGGACAAAAATTATAGATTAAAGTATGAAACATGAATGACTTTTATTAATATAGTTCTCACCAATTACTTTACTTTAGCTTAATAACTTTAAGCCTTTCTTTCCATAAATATTTTTGAAGGTTTCTAGCTCTAATACTGTATATCCAGGGTCATAGGGTCATTTAGGACAAACATTTGGTATCCCAGAATAGAATGTTAAAATTGGAAAGAACCTTAGAGATCATTTTACAAAGGAGGAAACAGATGGTTAGAGAGGGCAGCTAAGGGACTGGCTCAGGGTCACAAAATATTTCAAAGTATTTCTAATTGTATTGTCTCAATTTTTCAATATCCTTTCCTCCCTCTTTGTTTCTTCATATGTATTGACCTTTTTCCACCACGATAATAAGCTGAAGTTCAGATATATTGATGGACCCAGAGTAAGAGTGGAAGTATCTGCGTTTTTGAGATTTTTTCCTGCTTTAGATTTTTGGGGTCCAAAATCTTGTAATTAGATTTTTTTCATAATTTCCAAATACCAATAGTATTGTGCTACTATGCATTATACAAATATGGCCAAGCATGGCGCACACCTGTAGTCCCAGTGCTTTGGGAGGGCAAGGTGGGAGGATCGCCTTAGCCCAGGAGTTCCAGAACAGCCTGGGCAACATTGCGAGACCTCGTCTCTATAAAAAATTAAAAATCAGTTAGCTGGGCATGGTCATCCACACCTGTAGTCCTAGCCACTCGAGGAGCTGAGGCAGGAGGATCACTTGAGCACAGGAGTTCAAGGCTGCAACTATTATCACACCAGTGCACTCTAGCCTAGGTGACAAAGCAAGACCCTGTCTCTTTAAAAACAAACAAGCAAACAAAAAAGTACATTATACAAATAGCACATCAAATTCTGATGAGAGTGTTCCTCATGGAGTTTTTCTTCTTTTCAAGATAACGCATATGGTAAAACATTGCGGCAACACCATGGCTGGGTAGTTCGAGGGGTTTTTGCGGTAAGTGATCCTTCTTATCTCCTATTATTAACTGTATTGGGTGTGCCAGTGGCTAGGGCTAGAAATCTCTTCTTATCCAGCTATTTATCTAGTTACGATTGTCAGAAACAAGGTAGTGTGTGTGTGTGTGTGTGCGTGTGTGTGTATGTGTGTGTATGGTGTTTTTGTTTGCTTTGTTTTTGAGGATAAGAACAAAATGTTATTTATTTCATTTACATTTATAGGTCTTTGGGGTGCGGAAATGTCAGCAGTAAAAAGTATCTAGAATAGCAAAGACTGTTAAAGAAATAGGAATAAAAGAGTTGATGCTTTACCCTAGCCAGTTCTAATTAGCCAGTTCCAATAACCTTGTGAAGATTTGCCTCATAAGTGGTTGCCTTTCTGATGAGGTAGTAAAAAGCTTAAGTATCCTAGCAGAAGTAGATAGGAAGCAGTGACCCTAAATACTTATCATTGAAGGGAAATGATGCATTCAGGTGATGTAGTCAACCTAATAGCTCCCTCTGCTGCTCATTGTATTCATTCCTTTTAATTTTTAGGTCTTAGTTGATTTTTTTTCCCTAATTGAATTTTGTCTTTGAATATTAACTGTATTGGGTGTGCCAGTGGCTAGGGCTAGAAATCTCTTCTTAGCCAGTTATTTTTATCGTGAAGGTGTTTTGTATTCATGTGTTTTGGTTCTGATTACCCACCACCCTCTTCTTCCCAGCATGTTTAACTAGGAAAAACACAAACCTGAGACTCTTAGTCTCCTGGGGAGGTCACTTATCCAGCTTTATAAAATAGCAGGAGTAGATGGCTCTTTTATGTCAGCAGTACACTCTGTGATTCTTCTCATCTGGGAGAAGGTCAGTCTTAGTCAAATCTGGTCATGAAAATGCAGTCTCATGCAGTTGTATGTCAGGAAACCTCATAGAATGTACTCACATTCTTTGGAAGGTTGGGGAATAA
Source organism: Rhinopithecus roxellana (assembly GCF_007565055.1). NCBI lineage: Eukaryota > Metazoa > Chordata > Mammalia > Primates > Cercopithecidae > Rhinopithecus > Rhinopithecus roxellana. Next base: position 13,614,068 of record NC_044566.1, read on the forward strand.
GGTAGCCTTGTAGATGTTATCTTTTACGGATGTAAAGGATGCATCATTTGCCTAAAGAAAGAACTGTTTGGGTCATGCTTTATTAGGGAGAACAGTAAAGTGGGAAGAATGTACAGTACAAGAAATCAGATTCTAGTGAAAATGAAATATTTTTTGAAAGCATGGAGATTAAAGCTCCATATCCCATTCACTGTTCACTGGGATAGGTGCTGGACCAAATGAAGCTACAGACTGCTCACCCTTACCTTCAATACACCTTGAATAATCATAATTGCTACCATGTAGCTATTGGCACTTGTTATGTACCAGGCACTCTAACAGGTACTTTCATATTCTTTATCTTCATTAATTCTCAGGATTAACTCCCACTATTTTATACTTTCAGAACAATTAATTCCAGTCCCCAAGTGCCAGAGTGAGGCTATGTCAGGGCCTAGGTCTAAACTCAGATCTGTTATCTCCAAGGTGCTAGTGCTAACCTCCATTAGAGCTCTCTGCAGTGAAGACAGTCACTGAGAGGCCTCTACTGAGTTCTTAGGCAGTGGATGCTCACTGTGTACATTGATCTCCCTGAGTGAATATTGTGATTGCTAGCTTGTGCCTGACACCTGAGTTGCCCTAAAACAAGTGTGGGGGGAAGGGTTCAGTATAGAAGGCAAAATTTAATCCTGAAATATTGAAGATCCCAGAGATATTGTCAATAAGAATGCAGCTATAGTAGAAAACTTATCAGCATAAATCTTTTTTTCCTTTACCCTATACTTTAATGGATGCAAAGCATAAGTCTTTAAGAGAACTTTATAACTTTATTATGCTAATTTAGACTCATAAAAAATTTTAGAAATCATGGTAGAAAGGGAAGAAATTAAAACTGTCCATATTTTCCTTTTTTAACATTTTTGTGTTTTACCGTCTTAGCTTCTTAATTTACATATTCTTTTAAATATTGACTTATTTTATATACTTTAATATAGATGTTTATATATACATGCATATAGTATATGTGTATAATTATCTTTATTTTGTATACTTACTCTTTATGTGTATATACATTTTTTCTACCTTTAGCTTATATAATTTTATATCCCCCCAACTGAATAGAATCTATCATTATCATTTTTAAATGCCATGAAAGAGTCTTTGAAAAAAACACTATTTTTAGTGACTGTATAATATTTTCCTAGTATGGAGATATCATAATTTATTTGCTCAGTCCTCTGTGTGAGAGACTTAAGCTGCTTCTAAGTTTAGAATAAAACAGGTTAGAAATAAAACAGCATCTGTTTATATGCATTTTTGAAAAAAGTTCTTATTTCCTCAAAATAAATTCCTAGAAGTAGAACTGCTGTGTCGAATACTAAGAACTACAACCACAGTTTACAGTTTTGAGCACTTAACATGCACTAGATGTAGTTTTAAGTGCTTGACATACATAAATTTCTAAGTCTTATAACCCTGAGATATATTCCATTATTTTCCCTGCTTGTAGACAGAGAAACCTGAGACACAAAGTGATGAGGTGATATACCCAAGGTTGCAGAGTAAAAACATCTTGAAGGCTTTAAATATTATTGCCAATAAAGGTGCTGGTTTTTAAGAAAATAGATTATGTGATGCATTTGGCAACAGCCTTATCAGTAGAGGAGTCTGTAGCTAGATTGGCCCTTTCACCCTCTCTATTACCTGCCAAGTCATGCCTACTTCGGAAGGTTTATAAGTTTCCTAACATGGTAACTTGCAAAGCCAAATTCATGTTAACTAATCTCAGTTGCTGCGGGAAACATTGTTTACATCCAAGGAATTTGACTTATCAGCCAAATAGTGACTTTTTAATCTTTCAGCGGTTATACTCTACTGAGCTGATAGCCATTTCAGGCAAGGTGGCTGCCTCCATCTTGGTCACTAACTACCCTTCATTTGACCTTTTTGGTTTCCTCTTCAATCAGACTAGACAGTTGAACTCTATTACTGGTTCTCCCCTTTTTTTTCTAGAGTGCTGATGGCTGAGTGTAGAATTCTAGGTTAATAAACATTTTCCCTCCAAATTTTGAAGACATTCTTCTATAGTCCTCCAGCTTCCACTATTACATTGTAAAATCCTATTCTGTTATATATAATCTCTTCCTTGTCCCTTTCGAGATGTTTTAGGTTGTTTACTTTATCCCCACATTCTGAAATTTCATGATGCTCCCTTTTGGTCTTTATCACTCATTATGCTGAGCACTTGGTTAGGTCTTTAAATCTGGAGACTCCTATCCTCCAGTTCTGGGAGATTTTCTTTTGTTATGTTTTTGGATAACTGCCTTCTCTTCATTTTCAGTTTTCCTACTCCCTTGTACTTTTACCATTATCTAAGTATTTATCATGTGCCAGGCAGTGGGCTAAATACTTCCTACAGATCCCATTAATCCTTAAAATAAGGAAAGTGGTATTAGTCTTCTTCTGTAAATAAGGAAACTGAGATTCTAGGAAGTTAAGCACTTTGCATAAATTCCTCAAACTAATATGTGAAAGATCTGAGATTCAAGTCCAGGTCTGCTTCATATAAGTCTGTGCTTTTTAGCCACTGCATGACAATGCCAGTCACTCTCTTACTGCAAAAATGGGGAGGGCTGATTCTCAAAGACTTTCAAAGTATAAGGAAGATCAGGAAAGCAACTGTGGAATGATAATTCAAGATTCTCCAAAAAGCCTCTGCTGAGATCTAGTGAACACCAGAAAACAGATTTTAGCAAGCTTAGGGAATATTGGCCCGCAAAGGAAAAGAAGGATAAGATGCCTAGGAAATCTGTTAGGGAAGTGGGATAGTATGGTGGTCTGATTGAAAAACACAGAGATGATCCAAGTGCAGATCCTAGCCCTGGCACTCATTAGCTGTATGACGTTTATATATAAAATAGAGATATAAACTGTATGGGGTTCTTATAAAGATGAACTAGAATAAACTATGTTAAAGCATCAGCACACAAGCAAACAACAAATGTTAGCTCCCTTCCTTTCTAGAAAGCATTCAAGAGCACAAAGGAAATATTGTTCATATGGGGGAAAAATAGATGATATGCAAAGAAATATATAGAGATGAGATACAAATAAGAGAATGAGATGCCCTGGAAGACGGGCCATGTGGGAATAAAGACCATCATGGCAATATGCATATAGATTCTGAAGATTTGAGGGGAATAGTCTGGATCACACTGTGGATCAGAAGGGTGCTTTTCTCAGACTCTCTCAGCATTTCCCTGATGTGATAGCATTATTTATCCTTAAGGTGGCCCAAGTACACACTTGTTTCTTCTAGCCTTAAAGTTATTTGAATTGGTCCTTGAAACATAATTTTAGAGAAGCCACAAATTAGAAGGGTAGTCATATTTCTTCACTCTTGCTCTTCTCAGCTGTTTGTATGTGTGAAAGTATGTGTGTGCATGTGCACATGCATAAAAATAAGTGTGTGAGAGACAGACTTGATGCAGATTCTCATGGGTTATTCTTTTGCAGTTAGCTTTAAGGGCAGCTCCATCCTATGAAGATTTTGTGGCCGCGTTAACTATAAAGGAAGGTGACCACCAGAAAGAAGCTTTCAGTATTGGAATGCAGAGGGACCTCAGCCTTTACCTCCCTGCCATGGAGAAGCAGCTGGCCATACTGGACACTTTATACGAGGTCCATGGGCTGGAATCCGATGAGGTGGTATGATGGCTGCTGGGCAGCACCTCCTAACTTCAGGGATTAAAGTGCTAAAGTGTTTTGTTGCCCTACTTAATTTCCAGCAACAGCCTCAACCCTCTCCAACCCCTTCACTTTGGGGGATGGACAGGAGGAGGCAAAACCCAGTGCTTTTATAATTTTTAAAATGCATATGTGTTTTGTTTAAAGATCAAGGTGCTATATATTTCAGTTCAGCAGGCCTACTGGAAACCAAATGATAAGCTGCTGTAGACTTGAACAGCAAGTTATAAGAGCAGATTTGACAAACAAATTTGCTGTTGTGTATTGTATTGTTTTTATATTTTAGTTCTAATGGGCCACCCAAACCCAAGCTGAAAATCAGCAAATCCCATATTGAGTACCATAATTCATAGTCAGTGTTTCAGCCAACTTAGACTAGACATTTGGAGGTAGTATAAGCTGCTTTGTTGAAGCTGTGTAGAGTTTGCTGTTCCTAGATGTTCTTCAGTGGACCCTCTTCATTGCAACTCTGTCAGTGATAAGGGCCTGTGTAGTAAGGATGTTCAGGGCATTCACGTGACAATGCAATTGTGGGAGGCGAAGAAGATGTGGACAGGAGTCCCATCCTTGCTGACAGGCATGAGACCGTTGCTCTGAGATTAATGGTGTGCCCTAACCCCAAGTTGGAGGGGAGAATATGAGAGAGGCGGGACAGGTCATTTGAGATGACACCTCCCAACTGCCTACCATTTACCAGCATGTTCCCCATGCATTATCTCAATTGGACATCACAAGGAATGACACTCAAAGGGATTATTACCCCACTTCAAAAGCAAGGTTTAGAAGTTGAGGGATCTGTTCACAGTCACATAGTTTCTAAGCAGAGGAGCCAGGTCATTTCCAAGTGTGACCTGGACTGCCTCTGCACCATAGTCATATGGAGTGCTTGTTCAAACAGCAGATTCCCAGGCCTTATTTTGACCTAAAGTACCAGAGTCTAGGTAGTGGGACATAGGAATCTGCATTTCGATAAACTTCACATGCACACAGTATTGAAAAGCAACTAGATTAAATTCTAGTTTACAAAATTACCAGTTTTCTTCAAGAACTAAATGATATGTCCTTTTTTTTCAAAAAGGAATAGGCCGCCATTTAAATAAAATAGCTAAATGGAGAGTGAGAAGTGGAGCAAGTTTACTCAGCAGCATTCTTAATTGAGCCAGCATTGATACCCAGCCAGTAGGCCTTTGCATTGCATTCAGGGGCCATGGCTGTGAACCTGCTTACCAATTAATCTCGGTTTAATCAGCAAAAATGCAGAGCAGGCAAATTGTAGCTGTTTATCAATCTCAGAAGCTTTGGGACAGTGTCAGAGTTTAAAGATGAGACTTAAGAAAACAGTTTCTTAAACTTCTTAAAACTTAAGAAACATTATTTCATAAAACAATGTTGAGTGGGCATTCTTCTGCACAGTGTGATGCTCCAACCCTGGCCCTAGTCTCAGTAGATCATGCTTCCTTGAGTGTGCATTGGAAAGAAGCCATGGGTACCTTCCCCATTAGAGGCTACTTCCTTCTAGTAACAGGAAGGGAAGTTCCAGCATAAGTAGTTATCCAGGGTCAAAGGTCCTTTGAGGGGCTTGGTTGAGTTGAGCATCATCTCTAGATGATGCTGTTCCTGCTGCAGATCTCTAGGATGGAGGGAATTCTCTCTTTAGTCAGAGAAGTTTATGTAGGGAGGTACTGGTTTTGCCTTTGTGTGTTTTTAAACAAATGAACATTTATTTAGCTCAGATTAATTAGGTATTTTGCACACATAAAGACTTCTGGAAAATACTTAAACTTCAAAAATCAGTATCACATGTTTTAAGGCTAGGGCGAAAGGGGGGGGTATTAAAATGATATTGATTATTTTGTATTTTGCCAAGGTGTGTGTGTGTGTTATTTCCCTCCCGCTCTCATGAGCAGTGAGTATAGATCTCCTCTGATTAGTACGACTATGATGGCAGAACTTGGGGATAGTCCCTGCCCTTGACATAGCCCCCTAAAATGGAAAAAGAAAAGCAGCCAGTTTTTGCTTATAGTTGGAATGAAGATGTTTTAGCCATTGTATCATTTAGAGGGGATGATACCAGGTGGTTGGTAGAATTGTGCAGCGTGATCATTCTAAACAGCTGCTGGTGCTCCCTGCCACCTCAGGTGAACTCTGTGGTCTCTTGGAGAGGTAGCACTCTGAAAATACCTCAGGTTTGCCACCCCAGCTCTGAATACACACAAAAGGAAAGCTGCTCAGCGTGGCCATTTTGCATTTGTATAGGTAGTGCCTAGATGTACACAACTCAATTTGCTGGGAACGAGGGGCTTAATATTATCTGAGATCATTGAGAAACCAGATCAGACAGAATAGCTTGAATAAGTTACATTTTCCAATTACCCTTTTTCCACATCTGTAGAAAGAGGGTAATATTTTTTAATAGGTATTTTCCCTACTGGACCATATTAAGTTTGCCTAAGATGTATAAAAGTTTAAGATGTATAAAAGTTTGCTTAAGGAACTGAGGATCCTTAAATAAAAATATTAGAAATTGAACCTAATACTAAACAGTAAATTCAGCTTAACCTAAATCTGGGCATAGTCAGAGGTTCCTCCTACATCTACAGTATTTGCTCTCTGTTGTAGTTAAAGTCATAATTTGTGCTGATGTGTAGTCACTTTGCAAGAAAGGGGCAATGAGAAAAGATATTTAAAGCTTTCTCTCCATTGCCCTCCAAGACTTCCGGGACACCTAAGTTTACTTTCACCATTGCTGTGAGAGGAGGTGAGAAAACTCTAGTATTTTGTTGGCAGAGTAATCACCTTGTTGTCATTGCTCAAAGTATTTTTAGGATTATTTTTCTAGCATAACCTTTAGAGATAACTGGAAGAAAAAGGAAATTGGTCTGCTAGGTATTATAGACACAAATAAGTAACATTAGGCTAACCCCTTATGAGACATTTCCACACAATTTCATTGTGCCTGTACTTCTCCCTATGGTAAAAGCCAGTGTTTACACTTTGTAGGTATCAGAGTGTACTTGTTGAATTAAACAAAATATTTTCAATGATGGCAAGTCTCTTGACTTTTGAAAACAAGCCAGATTCCTTATAGCTAATGCTGGTGAAAAGTGTTAAATTGGAGAGATCCCTTTTGGGAGTGAAACCAACTTGTAACTATGAGGAGAAGATGATCGTCTCATTGGCTCTTGATGTAGCTCTGAAGGGAGTTCCAGAAGAGGAGCTCTCACAGAATGTTGGGCCTATGGGCCCAAGACATTGACTTTGAAGGGTAGTTCTCATTAGGATGTATAAGTAGTGGCTTGAGGCACCTTCTTATCATTATTTGCATGTCATTCTGATTATTAAACTTCCCCCAATGTCATATTCCATGATGAGGGATTTCTGAACTCCATAGTCCAGCCTTGTTGCTTTTCTCTCTTCTTTGCTACTGAAAATTGCCAGCAGTACTGCCATCAGCATGCCAAATCTGCCCCCACTTATGTTTGTTCTGCCCCATTTCTCAGGAGCAGCTTCTAGCACATATGTAGAGCATCTGGCACCAACTTAGCCCAGGACTGGGTGCCCGATCAGTGGGGATTCTGTTTCCCCACCTCCAGACTGCAAGAGCTTCTTAAGAAGGAGCCCATATTCCCATTTGTAGCTGGAAAGCCAGTGAATGACATGACATGGGGCACCTAGGAAAGATGATTATTAGAGGAGTGCAGCTGGAAAATTTGCACTCTTCTCCTTTTGGTTATTACTTTCCATGTATATTAACAAAAAGTTGATGCTTTTAACTTTATATTTTCAGAAAAGTGTTTTTAATTAAAAATATGTGATAGGGACCAAATAAGTAAAGTACATTTTTCTCCACTAAATTTGAAGTGAGGGAAAGAGGAGCTGAAGTAAGAGTTTTTTTTTTTTTTTTAAGGAAACTTAATCTGATTGTGAAAATCATACATATGGAGAAATATCAGATAAGGCGGTAGAGTCAGAGGGTCATGAGCAATAGACGATGATGTGAGGCATTTGGGGAACTTTCTGGAAGAAAATTAAGTTTTTTCCTAGCAAACTACCATGTCCTATGAGAACTTGGTTATATAATGGTACATTTCTGAATCACTGATTAAAACCAGTTGCTTCTGATTTTAGTCACAGGTTTTACAACTGTTCAGCTCTCCCTCATGTTTCATTTCTTTTTTTAAGATAATCAACCTTTTTTAAATTTTAAAATTTTTAGATGTAGAATTTATAAGTAAAATATATTTTCAGCCATTGTTCTGTTAGCTGAGCTAATGTGTTTGGTCTTTGAGGGCCTGACTTCAGATACTCGTGATCTTGTAAGGTTTCCACACAAACTTCATTATGTATGGTAAATTTGTATTCCTATGAATTGTATATAGAATGCTTTCGTTAGAAGTACATTCTACTTCTGTACGTCCCTTTGTAATCTGCAGTTGCTTACTCAGGGGTTTCATAGTCATTTCATAAAAAACAATTCACTAGCTGTCTAATGGTATTTTAAGACTGTTTATCTGTATTACAAGGTCATTAGGAGTTCTTTCAACAATTCCATAAATATACTGTTTACTAGACCTTCCCTGTAAATGTTCCCAATTCCCATCCTGTCTCAAGACAGTCAATAGTCCTGTGTACAGTGACCATTTGCATGATTTCTCATTGCACTGCTGCATTCAGGCACTCCAGGGCATGATTAAACAGTCATTAACAGTGCCTCTCTGGTACAGTTGATGCATGCATTGATCTTTCTCCTCTGCTGTTTTTATATAGCCTTTAATTAAAAGGAAAAAAATACCACTACTCTGCAATGCAAAAGTCTTCAAAATTCTTTGTTTCCCGTATTAATCACTTCTGTTCCAGAGTGAACAAATGTTTTCAGCTAAGCTATGTGAGAATGTAAGAATAACATCCTGCTTGTTCTAAATATTTCATATATTTAAAGTGTGGTCAGTATTTCCTCCCTGTACCTTACAAACAGAAACCACCCTGGAATGGTTGATACCCCTTACAAAGTCGATCTTACCCACACAGACTCCTGTGTATACATGTCTGTTTATAGGTGTATATGGAGTCAGTGTTGATAGGAAGGATGCTCTAGAAGTACTTCTGTTGTTTCCTAGAAGGCTATGAGCCAGTTCCACGGCATGTTTAATGTATAATTCCCATGTATCATGAGAATTTCACTAGAATGTCATTAAACAGCCCAACTACCTCATGTGAAATTGGCTGTGGACAATCTGTCAGATGAGAAATGTGGTCAGATAAATTTAATCTGGTTAATAGACTTAACAAATTGATGTCTACATAAAGAAGAAACATGATAGACCAGATGCCAAAGGCTAAAATGTACATAGATTTCCTTGGATTAATTTTTTAAGTCACTGTTTAATTCCATGCGTAGTATTCTTATGAATGTTTGTGGTTTCATAGATTTATGCACTTTGAATATCTGTCATGTGCAGTATTAACGTTACCTGTTCTTGTCTCTCAGCATTTTGAATGAGCATTATAATCAGAGTAGAAAGCAAGTTAAACTATAAAAGTGTCAAGTGGCTTGTTAACTTCTTAATTTAATGGACCTTTACTTAGAATATAATATGTTGGAGCCTCTTGGGACCAACCGATGAGCGACAGTTTCATGTTTAGATTTGTATTGTTTCTCTGTCCAAGTCCTTATTCTGTATCTGGCAGGGAGGGGGGAAAGGGGAGGGTTTTACTTTTTTTGCAAAAATGTTTGAAAATATCTGTCAGATTTTATATTCGTTAGTTATAATAAACTTATTTTTAAAGTATTAAGTTCTTAAAGATTTTTGTGTGGTTTTCTGCCTAATTGAATATGTCAATAAGAAGTCTCATTTATGCAACACACATGACTTGCTGGGCATCAACCTAAGCCCTTTACAAATATAAGCACATTTCATCCTCCTAATAACTCCATAGGGCAGGTACTGTTGTTATCCTCAGGTTACAGCTGGGAAAACTGAGGCATATATTGGGGAAGCCCCTTGCCTAAGATCCCACAGCTAGGAGGAATAAGCCAGGCTACAAACCCAGGCAACCAAACTCTTAACATGATTTTTTGTTTTTTTGTTTTTTTTTTTTTTGAGACAGTCTTGCTCTGTTGCCCAGGCTGGAGTGCAATGGCACAATCTCAGCTCACTGCAATCGCCACTTCCTGGGTTCAAGGGATTCTCATGCCTCAGCCTCCTGAGTAGCTGGGATTACAGGCGTGCGCTACCATGTCTGAGTTGTAATTTTAGTAGAGATGGGGTTTCACCATGTTGCCCAGGCTGGTCTCGAACTTCTGGCCTCAAGTGATCCACCCACCTCGGCTTCTCAAAGTGTGGGGATTACAACTTGAGCCACTGTGCCCAGCCCCAAGCTCCAAAATTTTTATGAAACTGTTTAAAACCTAAACAAAAGATGATTTTGAAGCATCAGAGAGCCTCTGGAATGGCCTTGCCCTGGGTGTTTTAAGCATTCAAGAAAGACTTGCTCCTTTCAGAGGTAGCTATGTTCTTTGGCTTGGTTTAATTCTGTTTTCAGAGACACTAGATGCAGAGCAATTAGTAGATTAATTTGCTAAGCATAATGTTTCAGTGGCTGTGTGCTTAATTAGATGATATCAGTAGCAGACACTTTTTTGCCTAAATCACTTGATGCCAAAGTAGTGTTTAACCTGTCAGGTTTCGCCTCTCATACACTTGTTTGTGCATATTAGGATACCTACAGATATGTATGACTGGCACTGGAGAGCTGTCCCGTCCACCCGCTTCTCAGGGAATCTTCCCACTATTGCCCACTTGAGCCCTCTCCAGCTGCCTCTTTAAACACAACAGCAGAGTCCATTAGAATTGAGAGTGGGAGGGATTGAAAGAGGAGAGAAACAGGAGTGTTGAGTGGTAGGTGCTTGAGCAAAAGGGTCAAGTAGAGTTGGGACTGGGGTGGCTATGTTGCACCATGTGCAAGAGAAGGAAGAAGAAAAAGCTGGTGTAGAGGAAGGATGGTGTAGGCATACTGAGAAGCACTGATGCAAAATCATGTAGTAGCCAGGGACACCAGCAAAGTTTCCTTGAAGGCTGGCTTCCCTTTCCTAGTTCCAGCTGTCTGGAGGCCCTTGTTCCTTGCCCTAAAGTTCCTCTTCTTGAGAAACCTGTACCTTCACAATACACTACCTTGACCATTTTACTTGCACTAATTTTAATGGGCCACTATCCCTTGAGACAATCACTATGATGAGCTCCTCTGTCATTGTTTCACACTGAATATAGGCAAATCTTAAAGCAAAATCCAAATGAGATATGTTGAGGAAACACCACTGTCTTCCTCACTGTGTAAGAAAGGAAGTGCCTTTCAGACCAGTCTGTATGGGCTTTGCTTATTCTGTTATGAGCAGTACCCCACTGAACCCCAGGATCTTTCTCATAATGGCTTCTTATAAATCTGAAACATCAGTACCACTGGAGCAGGCTGTGTAAGGACCAGCTATCTACCTCTGGCCTCTCTGTGCCTAGGTGAAGGAATGTGCTCAGCTGGGAGGTATATGAAGGGAGTTCATTTCTTTTCTTCAGCTGTATCCTTTGGGGCAGTTGGACTGCTGTCTAGAGGATGAACAGAGCTGGTTTCAGAAAAAGAATGTGTTTGGATGTCTGTCCCAACTTCCAGTGGGTAGAGGAATACAGCTGCCTTGTGGTCATGAGGGTCCAGCTAAGGAGAACAGAGTGTGGCTGTGCATGCCACTTGCTATTACTCCAGAAACTGCAGGTACTAGTGCATTTTCTGTTCTACCATCACTCTACGATAACCTGGACACACCTGGAAGATCTGCGCTTATCTGTGCTGCAGTAGAGAAACCGAAAGAACAAGAAGGAATAGAATGACCCTAGAGTTGATCTTTTTATTTTTTCTTACACTCATGTTGGTAGGTTAGAAGAGATGCTCTTTTATGATATCAGCACATGTCCTGTGTGTGTGTGTGTCCACATGGATTGACACACACATCCTGCCACTGTCATTGTCATCCTCTCCAGAGGCATGAAATGGAGATAACCACTTTTGGAGCAGTGTGGTTCAAGTTGATAGAGAATTAATGAACGATGATGGTCTGACATCAGCACTGAGGACACAGATCACGTTTGGGGTGATTTGCTATATGAATGCATTGTCCTCAGAGAACAAAGTTGTCGCATCTTTGCTGACACTTGTATATGGCCAGTTTTAGGACCTTTTGCTTTGGCTTGAGAGTCCAGCTTGTTGGAAAGGATTTTAGATATTGTGAAGTCAAATCCTGCTTCAGAGTCTTTTATGAGATCACCTTAGACAGTGAATTCCCTCATCCTCCCCTTCCCCGATCGTTGTGCTTCAGTGACCAACCCACTTCCCCAGAGTTCTGTGGATATGTGATGATTCTCCACCTTGTTCCTAATTTAGACCTGGCTCTCTGCTCTCCTCCCTGCAGATAACCCTTCATTTACAGTTCAGGCACAGGTCACTCACCTGGGCTGTGGTCTCGGAGCTCCAATCCAGACCCACCTGCCTCCTGACCATCCCTTAGAGACCCTACCTTCACTTGAAACCCCAAAGCCAAACTTGGTTGTACCTAAAGCTTTTCCATCCAGGTCAGTTGAGTCACCATTGTTCTAGTCTCTCAGGCAAGAAATTCGGACACTCCGAACTCTTCTCTCACTTCTTCACTATACCTGCTGTGACAGCAAGGCCTGCCTCAGCCTCCATACTCCCAGTGCTGTGCACAGCTACAGCTTGATCTCTGGATTCTCTGCTCTTCAACCTGTCATGGCCTTCCAAACCTGAAAATGCTCCCTGTGACTCTGTGCCAGGCTTTAAGTCTCTTCACAAACTTGGTATGCCCTTTTCTCATCCTTATTCCTGGAAACCCCTCAAAATCTTCCCAGACTCAATAAATCTCTGCTATGGATTTTACCTCTGAACATCCCCTGCATTTCTAAATGATACTTTATGAATTATAACTTAGGGATGGGAAGTGTGACTCCAAGGTAACTGGACTAATTCTTTGGTGTTAGGTTCTAGTTTTTGGTGTAGCCACATCTCTCATTAAATCATGAACTTTACCTTCATGTCAATGTGCCCCGCATCTGACAATGCCTTCCTTGTCTGTGGTATAATTGCAAAACTGTCTTAAGAGTTGGGCGTCACCACCATGTGCTTTGTGATTCTTTCAGATGTGTTAGTTCTGTTAGCCAGCTAGATAAAAATATTTTTGAAGCAAAACCATACACTTCTATTCCCTCCTGCTTCCTTGGCTGCTCAAGAAATACGTTGAGCGACTGACCACTCAGAGTATAAATAATTTATGTGTTTTTTATATTTTGTCTTTGTTAGTGCACATGCAAAATGTTTGTATTTTATAGGTGCTTATATATATCAAATTATGAACGATTAGAATGCAAGGTCCAGTTCATGGTTCTCACCCTGTTTGTGCATTAGAATCACTGGAAGGACTCAAAAAACAAGCAAATAAGAAAACATATATATGCCACTTATATCTGTGCATCTCCCAGACCACTTAAATTAGGCTTAGGAATGTGGCCTGTCACTGACGTTAAAATCTCCCCAGTGATTCTAATTTGCAGCCCAGAGTGAGAACCCCCAGAGCTGCTGGTTTAGTCCTTTAAAATTGTACTGTGGGATCTTTTAGGATAAATACGGTCAGATCACAGACACTTCATCCCCTAAAGCTAAACCTAAAGAACAACCAGACTAAATAAAATTCAAAAAGTAAAACTCAGTTTAAAAAATTCACTAGCATCCAGGCAATGGAAGGAGCTCCACCTTGTTTTTGTGTCTTAAACTTCAAAAGATGACAGTCAAACAAAAAGACCAGATTTTTCTGGTAAGAAAGAAGAGCTCCTAATCCCACCTGCTAGAGGGGATTGGCAAGATGCAGAATACTCATTGAAATTTCAGGTTTTGGAAAGAAGTTGACTGGTGAATAGGGGCAGGATGAGTATCTTTATCTCTTCCTTCTTTTGAGTAGGGGTGTTGTAGGGGGTGGGTTGCGGGATGGAGTTTGCTGGGGAGAGATGGGTGAAACAGAGGACTGGAACTAGCTCATCCCTGAATTAAGAGACAAACCCCACATTCCAAAGACTACATCCCCTGTACATACAGTAGATATGTCTCCTCTCCATTCAGAATTCACTCTGGTGCAGGACTTAATGCAAGTATCAGAAGACAGAGCAGAGTCCAGTCCTCTAGTAAAAGCCTCTACACAGCTCCTTCCTCCTCCATATAGACACAAAGACACCGACAGGCTGGGGTCATATTTGGCTGGTACACACTAATGTGGCTGTGCTGGCTATTAAAATATCAAAATATTTCCACACCACAATGGAAAGAATCACTTATCCAAGTGTCTTATGCTGTTCTGGCCACCCCAGCCCCTCTCACAAGAAGCCTCCCACTCCAGACCACCCTACAGACCAGCAACTACAGGAGTAACATGTGGCCTAGAGCTATGACCAACCTCTGTTCTGTCTGCTCAATGTCTGTGACATGTTGGTGCTTAAATATTTTCAGTGTCATCCATTCGGAAAGTATATAGAACACAAGCCTACAGGGCAAAAGAAATAGATGCCAAACAAGATGGGAAATATGTCAAGGAGAATACACCGACACTGTATGAAGGCAAGTACCTGGTCTTAACAGAGCTGCTCACCTTAAAGATGAGCAAATGTAAGGAAGATGGCCTGGCAACTATGAGTATGCTACAGCCAGAAAGGGGATGGGGTGGAGTGGGAAACAGATGAAACCAATAAGGAGAAAAAGCTAGCCTAAGAAACAAAAGTTCCCACAGGTGTGTTGTGCTCGCAGTGAACTTAGAAAACATGAACTCAATAAAATAAGCACTCAGGAACTGGTGAAACAACGGAATCAGATAAAAAGGCAGATGGCAGAGATAAGAAAACTTGCCTAAAATAATATAGAACAAATCAATGTATTAGAAATAGCAAAAAACATGATTGAAAATGGAATTGATAACAGAAGAAAAGGCTTGAAATGATGCAGTGAATGAAGAATTTTAAAAACAGGGATTTCAGTAATTCCTGAAAGGATAAATGTAGGAGTATCGAGATATTCTGACATAAGAGTAACTGGTGACCAAAAATAAAAAGGAACTATAAAAGTATCTGGAGATAAAATACAAAAGATTTTTCCTGAAATGAAGGAAGGAATCTTTAGATTAAAAGAGTGCACTATGTTGTAGGAAATCCAACAGAAAACACTTGACACCAAAACATACCCTGATGAAGATCCTGAACTTCAAGAATGAAGAAAGAATTCCTCACCATTCAGGCAGAAAAAGCAAGTCACCAAGGGACCTCAAACTTCCTTTCCACAAGATTCTGTGACAGGAAACAATGAAGGAGTATTTCCAAAGTTCTGAGTAGGAAAAAAGAATGACTCAAATGTATTATTGCCAACCAAGTCATCAAATCTAATGTCAAATTCTCTTAAGCAGAACACAACACCCGAGTGCCCTTCTTAAGGAAACCATTTGATAGGAAAGATGAACCAAATAACTCAATGATGGATGAGCTGGTAGAAAAAAGACTGGTGGTGAACCAAGATGAAACTGGAAATTATAGTCACAGTATGGATACAGATTATAAATATTACAAACCCTAAGATAGCTAATAAATTGAGAATGGGAGAAGGGAGGATATAAGAGCACTCATACCCTCTTATTTTCATAGCAGAGACTTGCTACTGTCTAAACTTTTTTCAAAAACACATAATTTCTTAAATTTTTTGGTAATCTTTTAAAAAAACAGATTTCTAAAAAGAAATATGTATTGTTCCCGTTCACTTTAGTTTCTTATCTTAAATACAACCCAATTAGCTGAATGCTATTTATTTAAAAATAAATGTGATAAGAAATAAATTAAAAATAAATATGATTCTACATTTATAAAAATTCCTCAGCCAGGCATGGTGGCTCACACCTGTAATCCCAGTGCTTTGGCAGGCCAAGGCAGGAGGATCTCTTGAGCCCAGGAGTTTGAGACCAGTCTGGGCAACAGAGCAAGACCCCTTCTCTACAAAAAAAATTGTTAAAAATTAGCCAGGCATGATGGTGCATGCCTGTAGTTCCACTACAGGAGAGTGAGGTGGGAAGATCACTTGAGCCCAGGAGTTCAAGGCTGCAGGCCACTGCCCTCCAGCCCAGGCAATACAGCAAGACCCTATCTCTAAATATATATTTCCTCTATCTCTCTGAGTAGAGACAAATCAAGAATTATATTCAACTAAAGTGGATTACCATTATTTTTAGGTGGGTG